>NC_140024.1:7638069-7710063 GCF_964263955.1 Coregonus lavaretus | reverse complement strand
TTTAGCATGAGCAGTGTAAGCCAGGTCAAGCCCTCCAAGCCTCTCCCATCACCATCAAATTTAGCCTGGCTGCTATTTCTCTCTCTCGTTCTTCATCCATCCCTCTTTCTCTTTCTCTCTCTCTCTCTCTCTCTCTCTCTCTCTCTCTCTCTCTCTCTCTCTCCTCCTCTCCTCTCTCTCTCTCTCTCTGTCTGTCTGTCTGTCTGTCGCTCTCTCTCTCTCTCTCTCTCTCTCTCTCTCTCTCTCTCTCTCTCGTCTCTCTCCTCTCTCTCCTCTCTCTCTCTCTCTCTCTCTCTCTCCTCTCTCTCTCTCTCGTCTCTCTCTCCTCTCTCTCTCTCTCTCTCTCTCTCTCATCCTCTCTCTCTCTCTCTCTCTCGCTCTCTCTCTCTCTTCTCTCTCTCTCTCTCTCTCTCTCTCGCTCTCTCTTCCTCACTATCCTTTTCTATTTGTTGCTGTGTTTATTTCTGCTGAAAAGCCAGTCTAGTTCATTTGCTAGTCAGTTGGGCAGAGGCCTCCTATTCTTAGCCTTTTATTAACATTATGGTTCTGCACAACAACAGCCACAGAATCTATTATTCATCAAGTGTAACCAATATAAAATTTAAAACAGTGTGGTTCTTTTGTAAAATGATGTAAGGTCAGCATAATTTTCTGCCTATTACTAATATCTATATCATCTTTGCCTTAGTCAGCTCTATTTAAATATGCAATCATTTACAGCTTTTGACTATATGTGTGTGCGTACCCAATTTCCAATATTCCTCTACTACACTTTTTATGCTGACATCAATGGCAAGCTATTAAAGACAGTATTTCATTATTGGTTCCTCGTCCCCCAGTGGTTATTTACAATCCTATATATACTAAGCACTGATATTAAAGGAGACCAGTTTAATGAGGTGCTATCTGCCTTAGCAATATGTCTTTCTCCGAATGAGATTGTGTTGAAAGATTTTATCAAGAAATGGCTGTTCGCTGGGGTTATGTTTTGTCCATGAAATATGCATTTCATATCTCTTTCATTTCATTAACATAATTTAATTTGTGCTTTGCATTCTGTGCATAATACATATTTGATTTACAAAACAAATATTTCCATTAGAAAATGAATTTCATGCAGGCAAAAGGCAGAACTGAATGATATATTGTAAGGAAATAAGAAAAAAATGAATTGTATTATCTTTGACTCAAAAAAAATCCATGGCAAGGGAAATACATTGAATACATTTTTTGAATGTGTGTGTGTATCTCTGTGCATATGCATGTGCGTGTTTGTGTAGACAGTATGTAAATGTGCATTCTAGTAGCTATGAAAGCTTAGGGAATATTGCATAAAGTTTAAAGCAATATAACTCAGATTGATTTACATGGCTGGCCTGGCAGTTTCTACCTTACGTTAAATGCTCCATTGGAAGTGTGGTGGGGGGTCTGCTTTTTATTATCAATAAGATATGAGGGGTATTATATAGATATATCTCTGTGTTCAAAGTCACAAAAGAAGAATACACATCCATTTTAATTTTGTGTCACTTTTAAGAGGAAGGATGGTTTGAAAGGCTCATTGGAAAATCCACCATATGAAAAGAAACCATATGATGTACAGTGTGTATCCTGTCTTAGAGAAAACATTACATCACATAGCCTTCATTGGTGGCTTCTTGTTGTGTTGTTTCTACCTTCATCTCTCTTTCCAATGGCAAGTTTTAATGCATGTATTTAGGGACATTTAACTGTGTGCTTCCCTTAGCCGTTGACAGAAAGGCCCCATTTGATGAATTATTGAGTCCTTCCCTCTCTATTGCTCCTGCTTTTCTCTTGGAATGGTGCTAGTTTTAATTAAAGCGATGCTCCTAGGTAGTTTAAAGGCTATCAGTGGCCGCTTGATAAGTTGTGAGAGCTCAAGGCTCTGGATAACAAGAAGCGTTTAAACTGGCCCTGGCGAGTTCATATTAATTTGGCTTATCTGTAGTATAAAAATCCAGGTAGCATTGAGACAGATCACTGACTTTAATGAGCTCAAAATGTAAAGTCAGTGTCAGAACACTTTACTTTTTTATTTCAAAGGGAGTAGAAAATAACTTGTCTAAGCTAAAAGCCAAACAGTAAGATCTATGTTTCAGGGGTAACTAGTATTAGCAGGGATTTCAGGCTTGTCTGACATGCAGTGTTGAAGGGATGGCTTAAAATAGAAGTCCCAGGTACGGCAGAGTGGGGCTAATGCCTGGGTTTCTCTTTGCTCTGCAATGCTGAGGGAAAGAACGCTTAGAGGATCTTACAGGTTTTAAAAGCTTCTCTTTCTCTCTTCTACCATAGTCCTGCCATGGAGGTGATTGCCTGCCCGGCTACTGCTAAGTATTTATTTGAATCTGTGACAGGTGTTTGAAACTTGGCTTCCCTGATGACGAGAGAGGGAGTTAAGTGAGGAGATGGGAGATTGTGGATCTCTGAGAAGGAGGTGGTGAGTGTCTTGGGATGACTCCTTAAAAGTAAGCTGCTTCTCAACTTGGGTTTACCACCACTTACTGTAACACACCAATCAAATGAAATCCGAAATGAGACATATGTTAGGTTTGAAAATGTCTGCATAGGGATTTTGTATTGAAATCTATGACTTTGTGGCTTATTTTGTTAATGTGGTGTCAAATACTATGTCCTGAAGCATGCGTACTCACTGCATGCTTTGTTAAAGTATTGATTTTCTCAGTAGAGGGTGAAACCTGGTTTGTTGCAGTGCACCATGTTACAATGTTTTCTGTCAGTTACATTTCTGAAAATGTACAAAACAATACTAGTATCTTTTCTGAGTGAGGTTCTGTCTGGCCTGTTATGGATGTTACTCCTCCTATCTTTCAATGTTGGAGAACATGGGTTTTCAGGATGGCTTTAACTAGATACCCTGGAATAGACCTATACCCTTATCACTACATGATGTAATGCATTATGGGATGTGATATGGACATACACCTCTTATGTGGATATACAGTGTAGCCTACCTCTTCAAAAAATCACACTCCTTATTTCCAGCCTCTGTTGTGTGTGCTAACATGCTGTGGTCTTTTCACACATGCCTGTTTTGACAGACATCCTGCATTGTCAGATATCAGAGAAGACCAGCTAGCTAGATGGTTAGCATCTCGTCAGAACTACACAGCGTCCTCCCTTCTCCACAAGAGCCTACTAGGTTAATATCTTAGCCTGTATGAAACAACTATTTTGCTCTCCTTTGGATACGTGGTGGGTACAGGTACCTTAGCTTGTTTGTTAACATCGGCATTGGAGGGTGAGCAAAAAAAAAATCAATCTAATACTGCAGAACTATCAGATCATATGAAATTATGGATTCTTGGTCTGAGCATTCAGCCTCTGTCTGCCGAGCTGTGCAAATCAATTCAAACCGACACAAAGAGCAAACACACGCCGCGCGCCACAATAGGAAATTGAAGCGGAGCCTCCCTTTTTAAAATATGCCACTACATATTTGTTTTGTGGATTACCATTCTGAAATGAAATTTGAACAGTTACTTAAAATAATATGCAAAAGATATTTCCTGTTTTTTCCATCCTCTTGTTTGTTGGATGCGGGTAGCTGTGACACGGCCACAATGTAAACAGCTCACTGGTGTGTTATGCTGGTGTTTATTCTTCCTAAACATATTTGGGGCCTTATCCCCAATGCAGGAAGTTTGCAGAACTCAGTGTTTATTTTCCTTTTTTGTTTTGTATTGTTGCTGCTTTTGAAATATGTATTATAGCATCATCATAGGCAAAGCAATTGATATAGTGGATAGATTTTAAGGAGAATAACATTAACTTTCTTTAAAGGTAGCACTTATGGACTGAGCACCTTAGTTGCAGAGAGGTCTGTTTGCACAGTTATACAGCATTGTGCAGTATGTTGAATGAGGTTTCATTTCTTTCAACCAATGTATAATGCATTATTTGCCTCAGCCAGACATACCTATCTAGAACTTTATGTCCCTGATACTTGATCCACCATAATCTCCTGATATATGACATATTCATTCAGCTGACCACGGTTTATTCAGCATCTTATTCAAAAGATTGTTGTGTATATTTGTGTCCATTGTCAGACAAATCTATAGGCCTCAGACTACAAGAGAACAGCAGTGTCTTTGTCTGCAGTGTTGCAGTGTACTCAAGGCCAGGGCCCCCCAGTCCTCCACAACAACAGGGCTCCTCCCCACTGGTCTTGAAGGGCACACAGGTGTCAGGAGGTTGCTCCAAATGAGCCTTAATTAGCCAATTGAGTCAATCAGCAGCCTGATTGGTACAGTAGGCTCTCGCACTTCCACTGCTCTTAAGAAAACAGCCTGACACTTTAAAAGCCAGCTGGATCTGTGCCCGCCAACGCCATGGCCACAAATGAGCTGGAGAAGTGCGTTGACTATAAGTGCATTGACTATAATGACGTCAACATGGAATAATGAATAGTTCACCTTTAGCTTGTTGGCAGTAGTCCTAAAGTTAAGGAGCTCTTGAGTGTGGTGGTAGTTAGGCTTCTTCCGTCAACTTGAAAGGTGAGGTTTCAGTAGCATCTGGTACTAGAAACTTTATGGCATGTTTACAACAAACATGGAATGGTGAACAACAGCAAATTGAACAGTGTTAGTTCCACATGATCAATGTCTTTACTGTACGTGTGGCTAATACAAACCCTCACACCTGCTGTCTTTACGGGGTGCTGGTAACCCCAACATCCATCCTCCCATCACTAGAACCATGGACTGTACTGGAACACCACTTAACAACACAGTTACTCCAGGATCCCCCGCTCATGAGATGCCCAGCACTCATCAAATGAGGGACACTCCAGTCTTCCCTGTCATCTCTCAGCTAAGACATCTGGACGATTGTCATGGATGTCACGGTTGATGAACGCTGAACGCTGACGAATCCCAGGAGGCCTCAGTGAAATGAGAAGAAAAGTCTCTCTTTGGTGACAAGTGTGTTGTTACTAGTGCACGTAGCAATGAGTGGAGTGTTGCATACCATTTACTGTCCACAGGTACTTTTGAGAGAAGACTTAAACAGAACGCTCATTCACACTTTTGTCATGCCTTCTGTTCTCTTACCAGTTGTAAACCATATGAGCGTTTTGAGGTATATTATAGACTTAGAGCACCCACAGCTCTTTGTTAGCTGTAAGAAGAACCAATTAGAAAAGGGCTGTATAGATATTCCATATTAAAATCTATGACAGTGGCCTATTTTGTTCAAGCTAGAATCATTAGTTGCTACATCCATTTTTGAACTTAGAAATTAATGAAATGTACCCATTGACTCTTGAAGAATACAACTTATAAATGCCTCATGAGCTTAGTTCATCTATCCTACCCCATCAGAACCCAACATATAAGCTTGTTTTACTCCATCGTTTCAGGACAGCTTTAACTAGATACCCTGGAATAGACCTATACCCTTACCACTACATTATGTAATGCATTATGGGATGTGATATGGACATACACCTCTTATGTGGACATATAGCCTACCTCTTCAGAAAATCACACTTGTTTTTTCTTTTCACACATGCCTGTATTGACAGACATCCTGCAGTGTCAGATATCAGAGAAGACCAGAACTACACAGCATCCTTTCTCCATGAGAGCCTACCAGGTTAATATCTTAGCCAGTGTGAAACAACTCTTTAGCATTAAACAGAAAGCTCATTCACACTTTTGTCATAAGACTCCTGAACAGCTAATCATGGCTACCCGGACTATTTGCACTGCCCCCCCACCCCATACTTTTTACGCTGCTGCTACTCTGTTAAGTATTTATGCATAGTCACTTTAACTCTACCCACATGTACATATTACCTCAACTACCTCAACTAGCCGGTGCCCCCGCACATTGACTATGCAACGGTACCCCCCTGTATATATAGCCTCCCTACTGTCACTTTATTCTATTGTATATATAGTCTCCCTACTGTCACTTTATTTTTACTTCTGCTCTTTTTTTCTCAACACTTTTTTTGTTGTTGTTTTATTCTTACTTTTTTTGTTTAAAATAAATGCACTGTTGGTTAAGGGCTGTAAGTAAGCATTTCACTGTAATGTCTGCACCTGTTGTATTCGGCGCATGTGACCAATAAAATTTGATTTGATTTGATTTGATTTCTGTTCCCTTACCAATTCTAAACCATATGAGCGTTTTGAGGTATATTACAGTTACCTCAGACTTAGAGCACCCACAGCTCTTTGTTAGCTGTAACAATAGCCTTGTCGCGAACCAGGCTTCCTAATACCGGAAGCCTGGGGATGTCCATGGCAAAAAAAAAAGCTAAATAGGGGTGGGAACCTGGTGTAAATCAGTGACGCCTCACAACACGTCAAACCAATCAAATGCCCTGCTTGGGTGGAGCTCCAATAGTGCTCACTAGATTAGTGTCGTAGGTGCAACAGTTGGTGTGGATTGCCGGGAAATCGTCGATTAAAAATCCATCAAAATACTGTTTGTTGATGTATATCGATTTTGTGTATAGAGGACACTTCTGGCAAAACAGAATTCTGTTTTTCCTCCAGGTTTTCTTACATTTTCTGCAATGTTGCAAACTAGTATACGGAACAACTCTCTGCAAAATGTGTCATTCCCGGTCTGAAAACAGTGACAAACATAACACATAGCACCAACGGGCATGTGGAGGAAGGGTTCTTGAAATGTAACATCCAATCAAAATCAGCAGAACATTCAAACCGTTTTTGCAATACAAAATTCTCCAGATTTCCAACGGAGTCTTGACAGCGATGTATTTTGGAGATATGCAACGTGAGACTGCTGTAAGAAATACTCCTGCTCACTAACATTTACACAAAGATTTGGCATTGTACATCTGGGAGACTTGGCAGTTTAGGATCCTAAATGAAACACATCGCCCCTCCCCTCTCAGATTTACTGAACTACCTTTCAAAGAAACAATGTTTGTCACTTATAGCTGGGAGCATAGAATAATACTGTATAATGTTGCAATGTAATGATATATAGCAACAGTGATTACACTGTAATTCAATTGGGCGGTAATCAAATTGCAATAATGGCCTTTATTTGGGACCCCAACTTATCGTTTTCCCAGAAATCATTAAACAATTTTCTCTTTAAATCCACTTTAAATATGCACTGACACGCACACACGCACACACACACGCACGCACACACACACACACACACACACGCACACACGCACACACGCACACACGCACACACACGCTCACACGCACACACACACGCACGCACACACACACTCACACACACACACACACAAACACACACACACACACACACACACAGTGTTATGGTAAATGATAGGAAGGCCCAGCTGGTGGAGATGGTGGCAGCAGTGGAAGGAGGGCTCTTGTGAGTAAATACAAAGATCCCAGGGCTTGTTCCTCTGTACGGGTGAAGGCAGTCATGTGACATTTAGACACTTATCTAAGATTAATGGATGTTGTGATTTACCCCAGATTTACTGAGCTTTACTGTTCATACAAACTTTGTTGGGGTACTTGCTAGATTTGAACTCTTTAGTTAAAGTTTAACCAATTCCGACGGAAGCTTTCCTAACCTAGAAGAATGTTTGTCGCTGAGGATTCCTACAGCTATGAAGGATCCTCATAGTGCCATTGTCACTGTCGCCATGCATGATGGGCCATGTTGCATGATATCTGCCCTAGGATTTCTACATTGGTAAACCTTTCTCTCTCTGGAGCACTGCGCCACTACGAGGAGCGATCAGGCACGACTGATTCCCCAGCTTTCTTAAGAGGAAGTAACGTTACAGTGCGGCTGAGAGGGCCCTATCGCTCCAGGCTCCATGACTTCCACTTAGACGCAAACAGCCCCAAATAACCCGATGTCAGAGGCCCCTGGCTAGGAGCACGACAGGCAGGCAGACAATCGGCGGGAGCGCTGGTTTAAAGTAGTGGGCAGCCCAGTGTAATGTTGTCTGCTCCAAATGAACAACCTCCTTCCCTCCAGCCACAGACAGCAATAGTTAAGAAGTCACTCGCTTTGATATCCATGAAGGATATGACTGCTGCCACACTGCTCATCTTTTCCATAAGTGCTCTGTACTAACAGTAACAAAAATGTAAAGGACCTGGAGAGAGGGAAATGAGGCAGAATAGCACATCTGGTTGACATACTGCATAGCAGAACATATAGACAATGAGGTCGGGAAGAAATGGATTTAGGCCCAGTTTACTGTCTTTAGCATGTTTTTTGGATTGAAGTACTGTTCATCAGTGTAGTGGAGGAGAGGAGTACCAGTATCATTATTATGCGTGTTGTTGCTTGACTGTGGTTAAGCTGTATTAACACAGCTGATTCAGTACCTGTTCATAGAGTAGTAGCCTTACATGCAAATATAACCATTGGGCAATGTAATAAACAAACAGAATAGTGTATAATTCATGAGACATTCACAGTTAAACATGATACAGTAATCACAGGTACAATTATACTCACACACTTCTGTATAATCATAAACACAGACACACAGGGAGAAAACAGCAGAACCAACTTGCCACACCGCTTGGCCACCACATGTGGACAGCCCAGTGCCGATTGGCTGGTTTAGTGTCACCGGCTGATAGCCAGGCTCTAATGGAAAAGATACAACGCAGCCAAAGAATTCCATTCATTTTTGTGATAAAGTTATATGTTCAGCCTTGAACAACTGGGAGATAATGTTTGGACTCATTATAATTCCCAGTGTGTTTAAACAGGCAGCACAGAAGGCAAACAAAAGCAGATGAAATTTGAAAAGTATTATCAATATTGCAGATAGCGGATGCCCTTTCCAATCAGAGAAAGCATATCTCTCACGGCAAATATATGGTTGAGTAGTTCATTCGTTTCTATTAGCCTGTTGTATGTTTCCTTTTTCCTCATATATATTTATGCAGAATTGATGAAAAGGCCAAACAAACTGCCATTAGATATTCCCTTAATTCACTATCCCAGCCTTCTGAAGGTAGCCGGGGACATTTAAAAGGCATTTGTTTACTGTGACTGATATTTCTCTGAGCTCTTTCCAAAGGGCCATTTCTTACGTGCCTTTGACACAGTCCAGCACTTGTGTAGCACTGTGTGTGTGTGTGTGTTTGTGTGTGAGTGAGCGAGTGTGTGTGTGTGTTTGGGTGTTTGTGTGTGTATGCCTGTGTGTGAGAGGGTGCAGTGCCACTCTGCACGCTACTGCATGTATTCTTCAGGTCTCTTAATAGGTAGCTGCTGGAGCAAAATAATGTCATTTTCCAGCCAGTGGGCCTAAAGTCATACAACATAATGAAATGTATAAAAATGAGGGGGAACTGGCAGATAGGAGGCATGCTAAATCAAATGTAGAGAGATCTGAATAATTTAGTGTATATGAAGGCGAGTCTAGGCACAAATGGAAGTATGGTGAAGTGTCTAAGTATCGTTTATGTTCACACCAGTATGTGTTAATGTGCATTCATTTATCTATGGGTAGGAAACACAATGCACAATGAAAATAGGGGAAGGGACTGTGTGCCTGGCTGTGTTCTAGTGGGCCGGTGCTTCGGTAACAAGTGAACCCAGCTAGACTAGTACTAAATGTCCTCAGACAGTGATAGGTTGATTTAAGCTCTGGTGTGACGGAGAGGAGATGCATGTCAGTGATTCCTTTTTTTAAACCACAGATTCATCACCTGGTATTGAGGGTAATGAGTGAGGCGTGTAGGTGAACACATTAAACCAAGCCGACCTTGCCCAGACCAGCCAGGAGGGCTGAGAGATGGTACAGGAACAGAGGGGCAGCGGCCAAGACTAAACCAACCACCCTCCACATCCCTTCCATCTCCTCCATGGTGGCCCCACACCTGTCCAACACTTGGAGGTGATTTGACACAACAACAACAACGCTAGAACATGTAAAGAGGACAACCATACTTATTCTCTACTTACACACACACACACACACACACACACACACACACACACACACACACACACACACACACACACACACACACACACACACACACACACACACACACACACACACTCACACTGGCAGTCCTTGCTAGCTGTGACACGCTGAAAGGCATGTTTCTGTCCTAAGAAGCTGGGACCCTAATGGAGACACAGTTTTATTGTCAGTGAAACAATTTGCCAGTATCTGCAGCGAGCTGCCTGCAGCTGGTGATATAGTGGAGCCAGCGTGTAGTCAAGGCTGACATATACCATCCACTAGTGACAGGAGCGCTGGTCGGAGCACACACTCACACAGGCAGACACCAAACATTGAAACAGTTCACACACAACACCCAGTGCACACTACTCATATACACAAATGCAATTCAAACATATAGCCACAAATGTGAACATTAACACCTGAGCGCGTGCACACACACACACACACATACACATATAGGTCGTGGAGATGATTATGGAAATATGTTATTAAACGTATCAACAGAACGCCAGGAGTTCCATTGCAGTGAGGGGGAAAATTCCACTTGTAAAAGCAGTATATATCATGTCATAACTCTCCCGTCTGCTGCACATTTCTACAGAGTGACAGAGCAGACCCTGTACTGGCCTGACCAAATACACTGCATGAATCACTGCTACAACTCAGATTGATAAGTAACACCACAAGGATGTTGGTTCTAATTGTAGGAAAACGCTCTTTGGGTTAACATGTCTCACTTCACTGAATGGCCAACTGTATATTACAGGTTTAAAGACAAAGTCGGCCAAGATAGAGACATCCACAGTGCAACTATCCATAAATGCTAATGGTAGTTGATTATGGGATCCTTCTCTTAGGAGTCAGAGGTTGGCAGTGCATAGTTGTCACTCCTGCACTTCCTCCCTGTGTGTTCCCTCTATGTGGTCCTGAGCAGAGAAGTTAGATTAGAGGAAATAAGTGGGCACATAAAGAGAGGAAAGTCTGTCCAAGAAGTATTAGTTCTCTTTTTAATTTTAGCAAGATGAGGAACCCGGAATTTAAATGAAAGAATCGGTTTTCATCCAGCTAATAGTAATCCATAATCCAGCCAACATGTCTTAACCACAATGTGGTTGGTCTGATTAACTTTAATGCCTTCCCTCTCAATTTATTGAAATGTTGGAATGAACACATTTGGCTTGGAACCAAAGACTGCTTGTCTTTAAAATGAGAGGGGCACACAAAGTGACTCAGGCTGTGAAATTGAGAGTGGTTAGGAGAGAAGGAACTTGAGAGGGAAAAAGAGAGGGCATAGGAAGAGAGGGATGTAGAAAGTGTTGGAGAAAAGAGAAACAAAATAATATTCGATATGGTATTGGTCCACGCAGGACTCATTTAAGAATAGCTTGAGAATTTACATTTTTGAAACAATGAAAAAAGAAAAGGAAGTGGTCGAATTTTCAGAATCACTTCAAATGAATTTCTGAAATGATCCCAAAACCTTGAAAAGGCAAATCCAATCAAACAATATCTAGTGGGCTTAATTTTCTTTGCTGGAGAATGACCTCCTTTGTCAAAGGGTGAGTCGGGGAGAATGTGGGTCGCGATAGTCATACAAATAAAGGGGACAATTTGGTCTAGTTAAAGCTATTATCCCTACAAGTGTGTGAGGGGAGAAGCTGTAGCTTTAACACTTCGGAGCTTTGATATGACTCATTGTCAATGATGCTCCAGAAGGTCAATTGCAGAGTTCAAAATGGCCGCTGATGGAGGGAGGAGGATAAATGTGTCATGTTTTCCCTCCTCAGACGCGCTGCAGCTTTTATTTAAAAAATGAATCCCGACAGGGCTGTCCTTTTTGACTGGCGCAGTCAACATAACACCCTGGCCCCTTTTTCTTTAGAAGCATGATTTCTTGCCCATTGTTTTAACTCATTTTACCTTTAACCATTTGAAAGGTAATCATGCATGATTACAGGGATTAGGACATGAGTGGATGAGCAGCAATGCTCCACTGACCTTTTGTTGCTCATTATTGGACCTCCAAAAAAGAGTCTTCCTAAATCTTAAGGGAATGTTCAGCTCAGTGACCGTGATCTGTTATTGTCTGTCTGTACCATTTCACAGTGGCAGGCACAGAGTGAGGGGATTGACAGTGTATCATACTCCACTGAGGAGGAGGATGATGAAGAGGATAAAAGTGTGGGTTAAGTGTTTAGCTGTGGTAATTGCGTCACCGGGGGGCAGTCTCGTACGTTTGGCCTCTGGGCCCTGCAGGTGTGTCAGCCCCCTCTCCTCCTCTCCTCCTACTCTCCTCCTCTCCTCATCATGCCGACACATTACAGTCATTAGGAGAGTCTCTGCCTCGCTTACAGCACAGCAGCAAGACACACACGCACACACACACATGCAGGATATGTGCCAAACTACCATTCATTTAATCACTACTTTAAAATAGGGCACTATTTTTATATACTGTGATGTGCGCTATATACAGACCCTGGGAAATGCAATAAATCCAGATACCCAGTTAAGTGCCAGCTTTGTAGAACAGCACTTTATATTTGTATTTTATATATGAATATTGACTGACTGACTGCCAGTGTGCACCCCCGTCTAAGAAAATGGTCTCTCCCACAATTAATGTGGTGCACCTGTGATGCTCGATAAAGACTGCCGCACTATGCACAGGTGTGGAACATTAATTCTGGGGGTGTTCCTTGAAAAGACAAGCCCCCCCCCCCCCACTCAACAACCATGCCACCCCACTTCCACCCCACCCTTGGAAAAAAAGCAAATAAAAAAAGAAACCAACCCACCACTTCTGTTCATTCAGTGATCTGTGTGCAAAAGTATGTAAATGACTGTGCTGCATGCTAATCAATCATGTCCTTCACACAGATTGAAGGGGAAGGCAAAAAGCTGGTTTGAGGATTGTGCTGGAGACAGACAGACAGACTGGGAAAGTGGGACAGGGATGCCAGGGAACTTCTCTGGTGCTGAGAGGTACGACCCCTTTCATCACACTGAAACATCTGCCGAGAGTAACTGTGTGGTCAGCCAGTGGACAGGACACCTGAGTCTAAAGTGACACAGACAGAGAGACTTGGGCTGGAAGTCTTTGACACAATGAGCAGAAAGAGACAGAGATACAGTGCATTCGGAATGTATTCAGACCCATTAACTTTATCCACATTTTGTTATATTACAGCCAATTTAATCAATTTTAGAATAAGGCTGTAACGTAACAAAATGTGGAAAAAGTCAAGGTGTCTGAATACTTTTCAAATGCACTGCACAGTATGGCAGAGGTTAGGAGATAAAATCGTCTTGATTAATCAACGGTGTAATAAAGAGTAAGCTGAAGAAGGATAGGACTAATAAATGTACATTATGCTGATATTGCTGATAAGGATCTTCCTTGTCTGACATACAGGTGCAGTATGTAGGTCAGCAGGTGTCCAACACTGTACTAGAAATCACTGCTATGTGCGGAATACTCAGAAAACCACAGAGGATGGCATTCCATACTAGTTTCAATCAAGTGCATATGTCACATGCATAACAACAGTGTTCAGGGATAGACTCTGTAGTCAAAGGTCTATCCACAAGACCAACCTAAATGCCGACCCACTATTGTATTGACAG
The DNA here is from genome assembly GCF_964263955.1 of Coregonus lavaretus. Classification (NCBI taxonomy): domain Eukaryota; kingdom Metazoa; phylum Chordata; class Actinopteri; order Salmoniformes; family Salmonidae; genus Coregonus; species Coregonus lavaretus. The sequence continues at coordinate 7,696,478 of NC_140024.1, read as the reverse complement.
AAAGGTGCAAGTTGCTGTAGATAACTATGTGTGTGTGCCCAAGTGAAGATACAACAAACCATTATAGCTTCTCAAGGCCTTTTCTGGGAGCATCTGCGGTATTAAAAGTGCTAATAAAATACTAACTAATTAATAATTAAACAATTACTGTCATGAATCAATAACTTCTGCCCATATTTTTCATTAGTACATTGCACAGAATAAACAAATATCAGTATTACCAATTCAAATATGTATGGAAAAAAATTAATTCTAATCTGTATATTTTGATGAAAAATGAACATTATAAACAGTCTTCAAAAAGTCACCCTATGGTGCCATTTTCGAAAGTAGATCATCATGTTGTCTCTTAACATAGAATTCCAGTAAACATATTTTAAAAGAATCTGAATAAACCAATTTATATAACATAAATATCACAGTGTATTTGGATGGATTTACTGGCTTATTTCTGATGATACTGTAGCTTCACTGGCTACAGTAGTTGTATATATAACAGTGTCTTTTATGATTGATTGGTTGTGTATTGGTGGTGACTAGACAACACTCTAGGTCGCCTTTACTCCACACACAGAAACGCATACAAGGCCCTCCCTCACCCCCCATTTGGCAAATCTGACCATAACTCTATCCTCCTGATTCCTGCTTTCAGGCAAAAACTCAAACAGGAAGTACCAGTGACACGCTCAATACGGAGAGTGGTCTGATGAAGCAGATGCTAAGCTACAGGACTGTTTCGCTAGCACAGACTGGAATAAGTTCCGGGATTCATCCGATAATATTGATGAGTTTACCACATCAGTCACCGGCTTCATTAATAAGTGCATCGACAACGTCGTTCCCACAGTGACCGTACATACATATCCCAACCATAAGCCATGGATTACAGTGCCTTCAGAAACTATTCACACCCCTTGACCTTTTCCACATTTTGCTGTGTTACAGCCTTAATTTAAAATGAATTAAATTTAGATTTTGTGTCGCTGGCCTCCACACAATACCCCATAATGTCAATGTGGAACTATGTTTTTAGATGTTTTTTTTTCTCAAATTAATTTAAAATGAAAAGCTGAAATGTCTTGAGTAAATACAGTTGAAGTCAGAAGTTTATATACACTTAGGTTGGAGTCATTAAAACTCATTTTTCAACCACTCCACAAATGTCTTGTTAACGAACTATAGTTTTGGGAAGTCGGTTAGGATATCTACTTTGTGCATGACACAAGTCATTTTTCCAACAATTGTTTACAGACAGATTATTCCACTTATAATTCACTGTATCACAATTCCAGTGGGTCAGAAGTTTGCATACACTAAGTTGACTGTGCCTTTAAACAGCTTAGAAAATGATGTCATGGCTTTAGAAGCTTCTGATAGGCTAATTGACATCATTTGAGTCAATTGGAGGTGTACCTGTGGATGTATTTCAAGGCCTACCTTCAAACTCAGTGTCTCTTTGCTTGACATCATGGGAAAATCAAAGGAAATCAGCCAAGATTAGGGAGTTTTTTAGGATAAAAATAAATGGAATAAAGCTAAGCACAGGCAAAATCCTAGAGGACACTGGGAGAAAAATTCACCTTTCAGCAGGACAATAACCTAAAACACAAGGCCAAATATACACTGGAGTTGCTTACCAAGAGGACATTGAATGTTCCTGATTGGCCTAGTTACAGTTTTGATTTAAATCTGCATGACAATCTATGGCAAGACTTGAAAATGGCTGTCTAAGCAATGATCAACAACCAACTTTACAGAGCTGAATAATTTTTAAAAGAACAATGTGCAAATATTATACAATCCAGGTGTGCAAAGCTCTTAGAGACTTACCCAGAAAGACACAGCTGTAACCGCTGCCAAAGGTGATTTTAACTTTTATTGACTCAAGGGGTTGAATACTTTTTTCTTTTCTATTTTTTTTACACGTTAGAATCTTTCTTCCACTTTGACATTACAGATTATTTTGTGTAGATTGTAAACCATTTTAATCCCACCTTGTAACAGAAAAACATTTTGAAAAAGTCAAGTGGTGTGAATACTTTCTGAAGGCAACATCCACAATAAGCTAAAGGCTAGAGCTTCTGCTTTCAAGGAGCGGGACACTAATCTGGATGCTTATAAGAAATCCCGCTACAACTTCCGATGAGCCATCAAACAGGCAAAGCATCAGTACAGGACTAAGATCGAATCCAACTACACCAGCTCTGACGCTCGTCGGATGTGGCAGGGAAACCCAGCAGCTAGTGGCCCAGTGACGCGAGCCTACCAGACTAGCTATATGCCTTCTATGCTAACTTCGAGGCAAGCAACACTGAACCAAGCATGAGAGCACCTGCTGTTCTGGATGACTGTGTGAGCTCGCTCTACGTAGCCGATGTGAGTAAGACCTTTAAACAGGTTAAGATTCGCAAGGTCGCGGGGCCAGACAAGCATGCAGTGACCAGCTTGCAAGTGTCTTCACTGACATTTTCAACCTCTCCCTGACCCAGTCTGTAATACCTACATGTTTCAAGCAGACTACCACAGTCCCTGTGCCCAAGAACGCAAAGGTAACCTGTCTAAATGACTATCGCCCCGTAGCACTCACATCTGTAGCCATGAAAGGCTGGTCATGGCTCACATCAACACCATCATATCAGACACCCTGGACCCACTCCAATTTGCATACCGCCCCAACAGATCCACAGATGACGCAATCTCTATTGCAGTCCACACTGCCCTCTCCAACCTGGAGAAGAGGAACACCTGGGATTGAACACCTCCCTCTGCAACAGGATCCTGACGGGTTGCCCCCAGGTAGTGAGAGTAGGCAACAACACATCCACCACGCTGACCCTCAACACTTGGGCCCCTCAGGGGTAAGCGCTTAGTCTTCTCCTGTACTCCCTGTTCACCCACGACTGCGTTGGCACGCACGACTCCAACATCATCATTAAGTTTGCTGATGACACAAAGATGGTAGGCCTGATCACAGACAACGATGAGACAGACTATAGGGAGGAGGTCAGTGGCCTGGCAGTGTGATGCCAGGACAACAACCTCTCCCTCAACGTCAGCAAGACAAATGAGATGATCGTGGACTACAGGAAACAGAGGGACGAGCACGCCCCCATCCACAACGACGGGGCTGTAGTGGAGCGGGTTGAGAGCTTCAAGTTCCTCAGTGTCCACATCAATAAGGAATTAACATGGTCCACATATACCAACACAGTCGTGAAGAAGGCACGACAGCACCTCTTCCCCCTCACGAGGCTGAAAAGATTTTGCATGGGCCCTCAGATCCTCAAAAAGATATACAGCTGCACCATTGAGAGCATCTTGAGTGGCTGCTTCACCGTTTGGTATGGCAACTGCTTGGCATCCAACCGCAAGGCGCTACAGAGGGTAGAACGTACGGCCCAGTACATCACAGGGCTGAGCTCCCTGTCATCCAGGACCTCTATACCAAGTGGTGTCAGAGGAAGGCCCTAAAAATGTTCAAAGACTCCAGCCACCCAAGTCATAGACTGTTCTCTCTAATACCACACAGCAAGCGGTACCGATGGACCAAGTCTGAAACCAACAGGACCCTGAACAGCTTCTACCCCCAAGCCATAAGACTGCTAAATAGTAACCAAATATCTACCCAGACTATCTGCATTGACCCTTTTTGCACTAACTCTTTTGACTAAACACATACAGTGGGGAAAAAAAGTATTTAGTCAGCCACCAATTGTGCAAGTTCTCCCACTTAAAAATATGAGAGAGGCCTGTAATTTTCATCATAGGTACACGTCAACTATGACAGACAAAATGAGAAAAAAAAATCCAGAAAATCACATTGTAGGATTTTTTATGAATTTATTTGCAGATTATGGTGGAAAATAAGTATTTGGTCAATAACAAAAGTTTCTCAATACTTTGTTATATACCCTTTGTTGGCAATGACACAGGTCAAACGTTTTCTGTAAGTCTTCACAAGGTTTTCACACACTGTTGCTGGTATTTTGGCCCATTCCTCCATGCAGATCTCCTCTAGAGCAGTGATGTTTTGGGGCTGTCGCTGGGCAACACAGACTTTCAACTCCCTCCAAAGATTTTCTATGGGGTTGAGATCTGGAGACTGGCTAGGCCACTCCAGGACCTTGAAATGCTTCTTACGAAGCCACTCCTTCGTTGCCCGGGCGGTGTGTTTGGGATCATTGTCATGCTGAAAGACCCAGCCACGTTTCATCTTCAATGCCCTTGCTGATGGAAGGAGGTTTTCACTCAAAATCTCACGATACATGGCCCCATTCATTCTTTCCTTTACACAGATCAGTCGTCCTGGTCCCTTTGCAGAAAAACAGCCCCAAAGCATGATGTTTCCACCCCCATGCTTCACAGTAGGTATGGTGTTCTTTGGATGCAACTCAGCATTCTTTGTCCTCCAAACACGACGAGTTGAGTTTTTACCAAAAAGTTCTATTTTGGTTTCATCTGACCATATGACATTCTCCCAATCCTCTTCTGGATCATCCAAATGCACTATAGCAGACTTCAGACAGGCCTGGACATGTACTGGCTTAAGCAGGGGGACACGTCTTGCACTGCAGGATTTGAGTCCCTGGCGGCGTAGTGTGTTACTGATGGTAGGCTTTGTTACTTTGGTCCCAGATCTCTGTAGGTCATTCACTAGGTCCCCCCGTGTGGTTCTGGGATTTTTGCTCACCGTTCTTGTGATCATTTTGACCCCACAGGGTGAGATCTTGCGTGGAGCCCCAGATCGAGGGAGATTATCAGTGGTCTTGTATGTCTTCCATTTCCTAATAATTGCTCCCACAGTTGATTTCTTCAAACCAAGCTGCTTACCTATTGCAGATTCAGTCTTCCCAGCCTGGTGCAGGTCTACAATTTTGTTTCTGGTGTCCTTTGACAGCTCTTTGGTCTTGGCCATAGTGGAGTTTGGAGTGTGACTGTTTGAGGTTGTGGACAGGTGTCTTTTATACTGATAACAAGTTCAAACAGGTGCCATTAATACAGGTAACGAGTGGAGGACAGAGGAGCCTCTTAAAGAAGAAGTTACAGGTCTGTGAGAGCCAGAAATCTTGCTTGTTTGTAGGTGACCAAATACTTATTTTCCACCATAATTTGCAAATAAATTCATTACAAATCCTACAATGTGATTTTCTCGAATTTTTTTCTCTCAATTTGTCTGTCATAGTTGACGTGTACCTATGATGAAAATTACAGGCCTCTCTCATCTTTTTAAGTGGGAGAACTTGCACAATTGGTGGCTGACTAAATACTTTTTTTCCCCACTGTATGCTGCTGCTTCTGCTGTTTATTATCTATCCTGATACCTAGTCACTTTACACCTACCTATACAGTGCATTCGGAAAGTTTTCAGACCCCTTCCCTTTTTCCACATTTTGTTATGTTACGGCCTTATTCTAAAATGGATTAAATTAATTGTTTTCCTCATCAATCTACACACAATACACCATAATGACAAAGCGAAAACATGTTTTTTTAAATGTTTGCAAATGTATTCAAAATAAAAAAGAGAAATACCTTATTTACATAAGTATTCAAACCCTTTGCTAAAAGACTCAAAATTGAGCTCAGGTGCATGCTGTTTCCATTGATCATCCTTGAGATGTTTCTACAACTTGATTGGAGTCCACCTGTGGTAAATTCAATTGATTGGACATGATTTGGAAAGGCACACACCAGTCTATATAAGGTCATATAGTTGACAGTGCATGTCAGAGCAAAAACTAAGCCATGAGGTCGAAGGAATTGTCCATGGAGCTCTGAGACAGAATTGTGTCGAGGCACAGATCTGGGGAAGGGTGCTAAAAAATTTCTGCAGCATTGAAGGTCCTCAAGAACACAGTGGCCTTCATCATTCTTAAATGGAAGAAGTTTGGAACCACTAAGACTCTTCCTCGAGCTGGCCGCCCGGCCAAACTGAGCAATTGGGGAAGAAGTTCCTCTGTGTAGATGGGAGAACCTTCCAGAAGGACAACCATCTCTGCAGCACTCCACCAATCAGGCCTTTATGGTAGAGTGGCAAGATGGAAGCTACTCCTCAGTGAAAGGCACATGACAACCAGCTTGGAGTTTGCCAAAAGGCACCTAAAGGACTCTCACACCATGAGAAACAAGATTCTCTGGTCTGATGAAACCAAGATTGAACAATTTGGCCTGAATGCCGAACGTCACATCTGGAGGAAACCTGGCACCATCCCTACGGTGAAGCATGGCGGTGGCAGCATCCTGCTGTGGGGATGTTTTTCAGCGGCAGGGACTGGGAGACTAGTCAGGATCGAGGGAAAGATGAACAGACCAAAGCACAGAGAGATCCTTGATGAAAACCTGCTCCAGAGCACTCAGGACCTCAGACTGGGGCAAAGGTTCACCTTCCAACAGGACAACGACCCTAAGCACACAGCCAAGACAAGTGTGGCTTTGGGACAAGTCTCTGAATGTCCAAGAGTGGCCCAGCCAGAGCCCGGACTTGAACCCGATCGAACATCTCTGGAGAGGCCTGAAAATAGCTGTGCAGTGATGTTCCCTATCCAACCTGACAGAGCTTGAGAGGATCTGCATAGAAGAATTGGAGAAACTCCCCAAATACAGGTGTACCAAGCTTGTAGCGTCATACCCAAGAAGACTCTAGGCTGTAATCGCTGCCAAAGGTGTTTCAACAAAGTACTGAGTAAAGGGACTGAATACTTATGTAAATGTGATATTTCATTTTTGTTTTGTTTTATACATTTGCAAAAATGTCTAAAAATCGGTTTTTGCTTTGTCGTTATGGGGTATTATGTATAGATTGATGAGGGGGGAAAAAACAATTTAATCCATTTTAGAATAAGTCTGTAACGAAACAAAATATGGAAAAAGTCACGGGGTCTGAATACTTTCCGAATGCACTCTGTGTACATACATATGTACCTCAATTACCTCGTACCCCTGCACATCGACTCAGTACTGGTACCCCATGCATAAAGCCAAGTTATCGTTACTCATTGTGTATTTATTCCTTGTGTTATTATTTTAATATTTTTCTCTACATTGTTGGGAAGGGCCCGTAAGTAAGCATTTCACTGTTAGTCTGCACCTCTTATTCACGAAGCATGTGACAAATAAAATTTGACTTTGATTTGATCTGTGTTTTTAAGATCCACAGATTTTCCATTTCTTTTGTGTGTTTTTTTTATGTTGTGTGATGACCTGGATAATGTTTACTATTGTGTTTCATTCAGTTGCTTGTGTCAATATGACAGTTCCATTGTTCATCATGGGCTCAATGACAAACACACACCCCCCTTCCCCCTACCTGTGCCATTGCAGTAATGGCTAAGCCACTGCAGTAGGTGTAGAGACTGAGTACAAGGATAAAAGCATAAACAAATCTCTGATAAGAATTATGACATGGACATCAGCATGCAAAATAAGCTCAAACCTGCAAGCAGAGGCAGCCAGATTAATGATAAATTATGAGGACTAGCCTTGTTTATAGCAGCAATCTTTCCTCTCTGCACCTGCTCATATTATTCTGGCCTGCAGCTCCACTCTTTTCAATTTTTTCCATGTTTTTCTCTCATCTGTTTTTTGGGTGCTTGTTTTTAATTGGGCTATATTCTACAGTACCTTTGCTAAAACCAGTGGGACTCCCCATGAACCAGCCCATGTATGATTAAGCTGATTTGAGGGTGTGTATAATTTGTATCTTCTAGACATATCTTGCTATCAGTGCAAGCAGAGAGGGGAGGTAGGGAGGGAGTGGGAACAGGCCTTTTGAATGCAACACTTGTAATAATACACCACCGAGCATCAACAAAATGCTTAATTTTAATATTAATTACGTATATCTCCACACAACAAGGAAATAATCACTTTGGCCCGGAGTACTGTATTAGATGCAAAGTGAGGCTAAAGGCTACTGTAGTCAATATCGAGTGCTAAAGTCAAAACCCCCACACCTCATTACTTCAAGTGAGAATGTTAATTCTAGTGGGTTTATTAGTTAGAATCAGGGAAAAAGAGGTAGTTTGCATTTTTATTGTTCATTACTAGGGGTTGGCTGTACCTGAAGTTTGAACAGCTCTTACCCATTCCAGAGAGGCAGCGAGAGGGGGGATCTCTGAGTGGCTATTGTCTAATTCATAATTATATTTTTTATTATGACTAAGCTTCAGGCCTCCTGCTCTGTACAAAGCAATTTCCAGTAAAAGAGCGCTACAAGGAGAAAGTGTTTACATACAAAATTGTAAGAATATACTAACAGCGTTTGGTGTTAATAAGCTATAATCACTCACCTAATTTAATCTGGTTGCCATGGAAAACAAATGACACTTGAGGCCGAAGAGGCGGTGGGAGGAAGAGAAAAGGTGGCCCCTGTTCAAAAAGAGACAGAATCAAAGAGGACACACACCCACCCACCCACCCACCCGCTCTGATGACATGAAGACACCTGCCTCTCTGTTCCCTGTGTGTAGCCTACATGGTAGTGAGAGTGTGTGCGTGGGTATACAGTCTACATGTGTGCTGCTGGGTCAGAGACAGCTGTCTGTGCAGTCAGCATTGCTGTGCTCCTCAGAAGGCAGAAAATTGAGCGGGAATTGGCCTAATTGTACGGAATGATTGATGCCAGTGGAAACCACATTAAAAACACAAGATGCACTTCCTGTTTGGCACGGACGTGATTCTCGGAATGATGCTAATCCCCAGAAGGCCACTGTGCTGTGCTTTTAACTAGTTCATGTGGGGTTTTACAGTAGCAGTACTGAGAACCACAAGGAAGTGCTTCACTCATATCAATACAATGTGTCCAACCCTCTTTCCCTGTCTCTGGTTCGGTGCAGTGTGTGGTCTGCTGATCGGCAGGGCGTATGGGGCTGGATGGGTGTCCATCTCTGTTGATCCTCAGTTGAGTGCAGTGAGTGTGGAGAGGTGTGTGTGTGTGGTTATGGTAATGATAACACTCACACATAGAGGGTGTAAGCCTAATACATGGAAATAAATGCACAGCACACATCATAGGTGCGGATATGATTCATAGGATGAATTGAGGATGTGTTTAGAACATCTGTAGAGCCTTACATGAACCATCTCCTGAACTGGGCTGTTTCCAGAGGCAAGACACAAGGCTGTTTTTATGTCAGGCATTAAATTAAAGCTCTCTATGAAAATAATTGTGCATTAAGATGCATGTTCACTCATATTGAATTACTCTTTGACGGTCCATTCAAACAACAGCTCTCCCCCCCCCCCCCCCCCACACACACCTACTAACTGCATGCATCTATTTTTTAGAACACTGTTTGTTATTATTCAGTGGGAAATTAAAAGACACCATGATGCTGAGAAATAGTCATGTATTCAGGCCGGGTCAGAAGTGAGTCCCAAGAACCACCTCTTTGAGCTTGTATGATTTCAGTCAAATGGATATTGGTCTGGTCTTAGCATCTTAATGGAATGACCAGACCAAAGTTATTGTCTGATACAGTATGTATCCTGAGTTGCTAAACGGATCACATAGCCTGACACTCAGGTACAGTATGGCCTCTTATATATACACAACCAGTCAAAAGTTTGGACACACCTACTTCAGAGAGAATGCCAAGAGTGTGCAAAGCTGTCATCAAGGCAAAGAGTGGATATTTGAAAAATCTCAAATCTGAAATATATTTTGATTTGTTTAATACTTTTTTGGTTACCCGCAAACGGGTTTAATCCGGCCCGCGAGATGATAAAAAAATAAAAATAAAAATAAAATAAAATTGGTAAAGAAATGCGCTGCAATTTTTCTATAAAATAAACTGCTGTTCCAATTGCGTCCACTGGATGGCGCAATCGCAATTGTGTTAAGCAAGCAAACTGTTTATACCGGGGCAGAGCAAGTAGGTCAAGCACGTGCAGCCAATGAGCTACTTTGTTTTGCCCGCAATATTTATTACGGCTTCTACTTTTAACATTATGTGCTTTGGCACACTCATTGCCCCAATATGTCTCTGTCAAAAAAGAGAAAAGTGGATGCAGAGTGCAGAGTGTTCCAAGGAAAATGGTCATCCTATTTATTCACGGAATTGAATGGGAAAGCTTTATGTTTGGTGTGTTCAGAGCATGTTGCAGTGCTGAAAGAATATAACCTTCGTCGCCACTATGTGAGTCTTCATGCCGACAAATATGACAACTTTCAAGGACAGCGGAGATGAGAGAAGGTGAATGAACTGTTGGCGGGTCTGAAGAAACAGCAGTCTGTGTTTACTCACAGCCGAGACATCAGTGACGCTGCAGTGAAAGCTAGCTACCTCATTGCTAATGAAATCGCAGTGGCTTCAAAACCATTTAGTGAGGGTGAATTTGTAAAAACATGCATGATGAAGGCAGCGGAGATTGTGTGCCCTGAAAAGCGGCAGGCTTTTGCAAATATCAGCCTGACAAGAAACACAGTTGCAGACAAGATTTCCGATCTTTCAGTGGATTTGGACAGCCAGTTGAAGCAAAAAGTAAAGTCATTTATTGCGTTTTCGGTTGCAATTGATGAAAGCACGGACATTACAGATGTTGCACAACTGGCCTTTTTCATCCGCGGAGTTGATGACACATTGACCGTCACCGAGGAGTTCGTGGAGTTGGTGCCGATGACAGATACAACGACAGCAGCTGATATTTTTACCGCACTCGTCGGCACGCTGGACAGGGTCGGAGTAGACTGGTCCCGCGCTGTCAGCCTGGCTACAGATGGTGCTCCCTCAATAATCGGGAAAAAAGCAGGCGTTGTGACAAAGTTCAGAGAGAAAGTGCAATCTGCAAATGGAGGACGTGATTTTTTGACTTTTCACTGTATTTTGCACCAGGAGGCTTTGTGTTGCAAGTCATTAAAGATGGATAACGTCATGAAGGTGGTCATCCAAACTGTTAATTTCATCCGATCCAGAAGCCTGAATCACCGTCAGTTTGACAGCCTTCTCAGAGAGAAAGACCACATCTATGGCCTGCCATACCACACTGAGGTAAGATGGTTAAGCCGAGGTGCTGTGCTGAGGCGTTTCTTTGATTTACGAGAAGAAATTGAACAGTTCATGGAAGAAAAGGGCAAACCAGTGTTAGAATTTCATTCCGCAGAATGGATGCAGGACCTTGCATTTATGGTGGATGTTACAGAGCACCTGAATAACTTGAACAAACAGCTGCAAGGGCGCAACAAAGTTGTCACGCAGTATTATGACAGCATACGTTCTTTCAAGTTGAAGCTGTCATTGTGGGAGACGCAACTTGCCGGTGGTGATGCAGCTCACTTCCCCTGTCTGAAAAATGTGTGCGCGACCCAACATGTGGCAGACATGAAGCGGTTCAAAGATAAAATAACGGGACTGTTACGGGAGTTTGAGCAACGCTTTCAGATTTATGTTTATATGTTTTTATGTTGATGTGCTATTGTTTTTAATTGATTTTATTTTATTTGTATATTTAACCTATTCTTGACTCTGTGGTTCTTGCACTTGTTTGGGGAACAGGATGTCATTATTTTTATCTACATTTCTGCCTGAGAAATGACACCCTGATATAGTTCTGTGATCTGTGATATACTTCTGTGAATCACTGAGGCATTGTGTGTTTGTGTGTTCTTTGTCCTCAGAACTTTCAAATAACTTGAGGTGTTTTATGATTAATAGTGATGTTGTGCTTTTGGACACTGTCCTCAGGCTCCAGCTTTATGTTTATATGTTTTTATGTTGATGTGCTATTGTTTTTAATTGTTTTTATTTTATTTGTATATTTAACCTATTCTTGACTCTGTGGTTCTTGCACTTGTTTGGGGAACAGAATTTCATTATTTTTATCTACATTTCTGCCTGAGAAATGACACCCTGATATAGTTCTGTGATCTGTGAAACAGTTCTGTTAATCACTGAGGCATTGTGTGTTTGTGTGTTCTTTTTCTTTAGAATTTTCAAATATACTTGACGTGTTTTATGATTAATAGTGATGTTGTGCTTGTACTATTTTGGACACACTGTCCTCAGGCTCCAGCTTTATGTTGTATGTTGATCGTATTAAAACAAAGAAAACAATCTGAAGTTGTTGTTTTTAAGTTATATATACCATGATTTTTCCGGTCCGGCCCACTTGGGAATAGATTTTCCTCCATGTGGCCCCTGAGCTAAAATGAGTTTGACACCCCTGTTCTACAGTGTAAAACATTGTAAAAAATAAAGAAAAACCCTTGAATGAGTAGGTGTGTCCAAACTTTTGACTGGCACTCTATATCAACTTAGGTTTCAGCTTGTCCATCAAACCATTTTGTTCTCCTACTGAACAATTTAAACACTCAAATGCTATCTCTTCAGCGTTATGCTAATCTAATGGAAGGTTCAGATTTACCTCAGTTTACTGCATTTGGAGAAATGTGTTTTTCAAGGGGGAAGACATTTTAAGAAAAGAAACTGGTCCTTGTGACCATGATGATGGTTTTCTCGTCCACCATCGTCCTCCACTCAGATGCATGTCAATATACACCCTAACATCTGCATGGAGCCCGCTGGATGCAATATACTCTGGACTTTTTCATAATGATTATTTTCAGGAGTCATCGGGGTCTTATATAAGGAAATGTAAGTGACAGGCGTTTAAAAAGGTTTTTAAATCATGTGGGAGAGCGGTGGCCCTTTCAAAAATAATTGTGTCAAAATGGTTTTCACCTTTTGCCAATTAATATGCACACTTATTCATAAACTGACGACTGTCCATCAAAAGGCAGCGCTGCCTTTTAATATACATGCATGCATTTTAATGGGCTACTTTAGCAACAATGCTGCAGACAACAATATGACTCCATGTAATATTCACAAGAAAAATGATGATACTGACTCTTTGGTAAGCATGCTCAGACATGCTCAGAGCTCAACCCACACACACACAACACACACACACACACAGGCACACACACACACACACACACACACACACACACACACACACACAGGGAGAGAGAGCGATACATACACATAGGCACACAGTTTGTTGTTAAGTGGTGGCCTAAGTCAGCGTAATCACAGTCACTTTGTTACACAGTTCTTAAATGATTTAAAACTAGATTTCATGCATGCTTTCATACTAATTCACTCTCATTTTTTCATTTTGGTTGGAGAAACTCTGAAAATAATCAAGATTTACTCCATTCTCCAATTTAGCTTCTAAACAGGACTAAGAAAAGGGAATCTATTCATTTTCTTTTGATTAAAATTATCACCACACGCTTGGAGCTTTGGGGTTTATATATTAAATAATGCATCATTTCATAATTATATAGAATATATAGATTTTCTTAAATAGGATACTGGGCAAAATGGTGACTTTAATTAGATCGGTGTGTAAGATATCTCCAGGGTATGATAAAACAATGTTAAATATCTCACAATGGATGTAAAATATGTTCAAACAGATAATGAAACACAAATAAGGCCTCATTTTGTCATGGCTCCTATTTGTTGAAACATCCCCCTATGCATTTCTGAAATGTGATAATTATATTGAAAATACATGTATGATCAGGGGAGAACATATTTAAGTGCTAAATATGATACTCCCTGTCCCTATTTAGGAGCATACATTATCATACTATTACTATAACTGTACATTACTGAGGAGTCACACAGGAACACAATCACATATCATAGGAACAGTATCACATTCGTTTAAGGCATTCTGTTTATCCACATACAGAAACACACACATGCACGCCTGCATGCATGCATTCACACACGCACACAACACACCACAATGAATGAGCAGATGTGTTAACTAAGAAACAGGCCAGAAAGGTCACTGGGAGCATAATGTCCAGGCAAAGATGAGCTAAGAGCAAAGATTACTCACTGGTGTTAAAGAGCACTTGGCTGAAAATAATGCATTTACAACCAGAGCAATAATGGAGGAATTAAATGTGCTCTAAATACATGACTTTACCAAGCAAACAATGCCTACAGTCTTGTTGAAAATTACAGCGGCTAATTTGAAATGAAACACAAACAGTGGGGTGTTTGTTTCAAACCTCCATTATAATCCTCTGCATAGATCCCTCCTTTGCTATATATAAAGTATGTAAATGCTAGCTGCGGAAGTCAAATACATCAATGAAAGTTGACAGCTGAATTATAACTGGAGCTGAATGCATCAGTCTTTTGTTTTAACTCAAAGAATGGAGCATTTTTAAAACTCACAATGGCTTTAATCAAATTCTCAAGGTTGTTCAGTTTGGCATTGTATTAGTTTAATAGTTTCTGGTTCGGCGTTGACGTTAATGACACATTCCTATGTAAATATAATGTGCCTCTGAGAAGCCATCAAAACATTTTAAGGTCCAATGAATACGGTTGCATTTTTCCTTTTTCTTCATACTGAAATCTATTTTTATTTAGCAATCTGCGCCACACTTACAGAAATAATAAAAATGGTGGATTGATTAATGGAGAGTTTAAGGTAGTGATGCAAAGCATTCATACAAATAACAGGTGAAAGAGAGGCAGGATGAGGGGAGAGAGAAAGGTTGCCCTCCACCTCATTGACTTAGAATGACTCCCCATCCCACCCCCACCATCCCTCCTCTATATCCCATGTATGGTTTAGGGGCCTTTGGCAAAGACTCATCACCCACTATTGAGAGATAATAAAACGGCACATTTTCTCAGTTTTCAAAGACTGATGAAACCATTTAGAGTAATATACCAGAATACATTAAAGTCTCTATCATTTTGGGGCGCTTCATAATATGTCGCTATCTAAAAAGAAAAATGTATGTGTGGAGATCTCAGTTCATATCTTGAGCATTGAAGAGAGGCCTTTTTTTGTAAATATTAATTGCTTATTTAACTATTTTGGGGGATATTTTTGGCAGTTATTGCCAGTTCTGCTCATGTGATCATATGCTGATGCCCCTTACCCCTCTTACACCCCCTTCCCCCATCCTGCCCCGAGTATACTGCTGTCACTACTATGTATGCCCCCAAGAGAAAAAGAGAGGCACTATTGACTCCAAGGCCAGAATACCTGCCCCCTGTTTTTGTTTGCCATCACTGAATGGCACCTAACCTGGATTTCTAGGGGAAGACCAGTTACGATAAACCAGACCAGATAGATACAGACCCGGCTAGAACGCTGACATTCTCCAAACGAGTTAACAAAGTCTGAGCTGAATCATAGTGACAACTAGAACACTCAAAGGCCCCTGACCCCTGATCTTTAGCATGTCCCTAGACATGTGTAGCATGGGCTGTTCATATGGGGCATGGAGGGATTACAGACAAATGTTGCACCTACTGTATGTCCCATATCTCTGGCATACCCTCTGTCTCTTAGTTACAGTAATAACAAGGGCAACAGGGCAGAATACTTTTCTCCTAGAGTGAGTGAGAGAGAAGCAGATTGAGAGAGACAAATATCTAAGGAAATAAAATGAGGCAGTTATAAATACATCTTTCATAAAATGTTTCTGAAGACAAGTATTCCAGGCATTCACCCTTCAAACATCACTTATGCAAATATCAATTATGATTTACAATGGAGAATGTGTGTTTCATTCTATCTCCTTTCTTTTTGTTGTTTTTGTTGCATTGTGTGTGGCCTGAAAAAGAAAAAATAACCTCTCAATCAATCAATGTTCACCTGATGTCTATAGTCTATTGTTCTGTCTCTCTTTTAATGTCTCATTATTATTCATCTACAGAATGCGCTCCAGCTCAAGCTGAATCTACAGTAAAGGAGAGGTACGTATCAAACAAATACATCACACAGAAATGTTTTATTCATGTGGATCGTATAATTGGTTTATTTTTGTTGTTACGTCAAGTTAGAATCTCAGAGGAAAAGGGGAGTGGCATAAGGGTAATGGCCTTAAATTAGAACATCAGAGTATCTCTTTTCATTCATTATACTGTATTTATCTAAGAAGGCTGACAGAGGTGAAAAACAATTGTTTTAGCCTCTTATTCCTCACAAAGTAGGCCCAAAACTAGTACTTAGACACCTTTGAATGGCTTTCCAAATGAATTATCCTGTTCAGGTAACTGAAAACACCAGTCCTGCCAGTCCTTCCAAACAACAGAATTAAAGAACACCAAGTAGGTTATATCAGATTCCCTCCACTCGTCAGACACACGTATATTTGCTTGCATTGTCTTCTCTGTGCTCTGGGGTGTTACATTTGCTTGGTTGGGAAAAACAATCTGATTTGAAAACGACAATATGACGAATTCACCCCCCTTACCCCCCTTTTAATTTACAATGCAAAGTATAAAAATAAACAGTGAGGACTCAATTTACCGTGGTTTTCAGGCGGAACCCCTAATCCCTTCCCCTCCTCGCCTTCCGCTCGGGGACCTGGATTTTCCACTGGGAGGCTGTGGCCCCTTCTTGGGAGAGATAGGTGGGCAGAGTGGAGGGCCATTTCACACAGCGCACTGCACCCCCGGGCCCCAAGCAGCCCTGCTCTGAAACAGCGCAGGCAGCACACTAATCACACAAACAAGCAGGAAACTCTGGTGCACGCTGCTGTGGAGAAAACAAGCAACTTAAAGACAAACAAAAGAGAGTTGGTTAGACACGGATCTCCATGCAGAAACAGGACTTAGAGAACAAAGGGTGACATGAATAGGTGAGAAACAAACTGGGATGTGGTTGCTACTGTGCCCCAAAGCCATACTGAGGCTTAAACCCTCTCATCACCATGACTCTCTCCGCAAGGGTTTCAGCTGTTCTTATTGTATGACCTATGAAATGGAGACACATAGTCACTGTAACATATCTTTTTTTCCTCTGTCTACCTCTGAAGGCCTACCTTTTTCCACTTTCAAGAGCACAACAGGATTACAATGGAAGACAACTGACAGCTGTTTACCTTGATGCTCAGCAGTGTTTTTGTTTTCCAAGTTAACCACGCAAAGTGGCGTCCTGAATCACGGCTGATGTGAGTGAGCACACCAGACCTGTCTAATTCCTGGAACCCCTACCAGCTCCAAAACAAGCCTACCTCCCTCCCCAGGAGCCTGCCGTCCACCCAGTGGGAGGCTATCTACCTGCTGAACAGCCCCGCACATCAGGGGGGCCGGGGTATGATGAGCACCCCATCACCACCCCCCACCTCACACCAAGCTAGTCTGACAGACTTTTGGAAGGGAGGAGATTGCGGGAGAGAGATCGTTAGATAAACAGAGAGAGAGAGAGGGATTGAGACAAGAGGATGACGGAGTGAGATGGATAAAGAGAGAATATAGAATGTGTTGCTGAACAATGATACTTTGTTATACAGAGCTCTGTTAGAGGGGTGCAGCCTTATACAGCCTTGGGGGTAAAGATATACCTTGGTCACTTTTTATGTGATTTTGTGAAAACATAGCAAAGCTACTGCAATACCCCAGTTTAAGCACTAACTCAAAAATGTTGTGCGCTTGCAGCCTGATTATAGTCCCCTATCTTCCTCAAAGTAGGGGGGATTTTCAAATTGACATTTAAAGAACAAACACAAAGCTCAATTGGGTGGCATATTCTTCCATTGTTCTTTTTAAGATAAAACTTCTGTTCATGTGGAAGTTAAGTCTTCCCGGGTAGCTTTTGTGCTTGTATGTGTGTGTGTGTGTGCTGCCTGTGTGTGTCTTCAAAGCCCCATTCAGATAGACCTCAGTCCAACTTTTCTGGTGGCCCATGGCCACAACCAGAGCTCTAATAGTACATGGGAGTCATACAAGCAGCAGTGTGGCGCCCCCTTATCTGACGAGCCAGCACGGTAAGCTCGGATTAGCATCTATATCTGGGAAAGTGGACTTCTGCGTGGGACAATGGTGAAAGGAGGGCCCAGGCAGGATGGGAGATATGAGGATGGACAGGGATAGAGGGATG
Source organism: Coregonus lavaretus (assembly GCF_964263955.1). Lineage (NCBI taxonomy): Eukaryota > Metazoa > Chordata > Actinopteri > Salmoniformes > Salmonidae > Coregonus > Coregonus lavaretus. The sequence goes on along the minus strand of NC_140024.1, from coordinate 7,678,610 downwards.
TCAGAAGGCCAATAGACTTGATAGAGAGATCGCTTTCATTCTGTCTTCAGTTGTTTGTTTGCCTTTTCTCCTCCTTTTCTTTGAGCCGTTTTGTCTTTTGGCCGCATTGACAAAGTGCATGACGGCAATATGTTGCCTACTTGGAAGAGGACTTTTTGGTGGTCTGTCATGTGGACGACACTTCAAACTGCTGAAACATCACACTCATAGAGAGGGCTAAGTGGCCCTGTTTTTGAAGTCTTTCTTTGAAATAAGCGAGGCAATCCCCTTGGCCCAGGGATCATATTCTATTTACATTCCCCTTGCCAACGACAGAGGCGACGCTGGCCAAATTCACAAAAGAAGATCCACATTGGAAAATCCGGCTAATCCCTGATTGAAAGTTCATGTGTTGGCTTCGATGTATAAGCTCTGGCAGATTTTCCCAGGAAAGAGGAATCAAAAACAAACAAACTGGGATCTTTTGGTGTAAAGGAAGCCACTCTTCAAGGCATACATAGTCAATGTCAGTGGTCAATGTCCATGTCAATTTTTTCAAGAGAAGCCTTTCAAACTTTTCAAAGGCAGGAGATATGTCTCTTACTCCTACTAGAAGAGAGGTAACATCTTCCGGTAGGTATTGGAGGGAAACAGTTGACCAGCTCAAAGAGGCCGTCAGGAGGTCATTGACAGTCCAGGACTGCTTGTCCACCTCCTAACTTATCTTTCTTTCTCTCTCTGTTCCTCTCTTTATTTCCTTCTCTCCCTGTCTCTCTCTCATGGTCTCTCTCTCTTTCCCTCTCTTCCAGGGGTGGCGGCTATGGCTAGAGTGTCAGCACAGATGGCTGGCCAGCTTGCCTTTAGGGGAAGGCTCCACAGCTTAAACTTCTTGATTTTTCTTTTCTGTTCTTCGGCAAAACTTTGGCCTGCAACTTTTGATGCCGCCTGGCGCGGCTTTATCTCGGCATACATGTGAGGGATAGTTGGGTCCTCCGAGGAGCTGTGGTTGGAAGCTAAAATGCTGGGCTCTATGGTTCTGTGTCCTGCTGCATCAATGAGGCCATCAGTGAAACTCACACATACTGTAGCCGACTCTAGCAGCTCTCAGAACAGTGGGTCACTGGGGTGCTGTATGGACTTGAAGGAGGAGATATTTGGGACTATAACTTCACTGCCTCTCGTCCCCTTCTCTAAAGCACTGACTTACTGGTACAATGGGAGGGAGGTCTCCCATTCTGAGGGGTTGGATTGATGGACACATTGATGCTCTAAGCTGCTTTGGATAAGTTAGAGCCAGAATCTAATGCTCTGTCAGATTGTCAGAAACAACTGCGTTTTGACAGTCCACATCATACAAATGTACTTGAAAACTTGAAATTGACATAATTTCATTTCATGATCAACATTTTGTTCGATACTTATTATAGTGCTAAATTGAGGCTAATTTAATTCAAGAAGAAAGCAGGGTTAACAGAGATACAGTGGTATTGATGTCTTCTATTGTGTTTGACCCCATGATAGTGCTGTATTACCACTCCACATACCATGCTCTGGAACTGAGTTATCCTCAATAGTGCTCCTTAATGGCTCATTGCACATAAAGCTATTCACTTGACAAGTGCCACTGTCAACCATGGCCCTCCTGTGTAACTGATCAGTCAAGCAACTTGACCCGTGTCAAGTGAATACCTGATACTGCTAGCTCTGCTTTTAGTGTCCTTTCAGACCATAGAGTTAGTGCTAACTCTCATCTGGAATGAAAGTAGCATCAGAGAAATATAGACATGTTCTCTATGGCTGTTCTCTATGCCTCCTGAGCTATGGAGATAAGGACATTTGCCTGGATAGGTACTGTAGTTTCAAATAATCCTTCACTATGTATTCTTGATTTTAAATTTCAACCCCTGTATGTGTGCTGTGCACGAGCAAGTGTGTAATTCAATCTAAAGCTACTGTAATCTCCCTGTAAAGAAGACATAAGTAGACATGGTTCTGTGTGCCTGGTTTTTGTGAAAGGACTGGAGGGTCATTATATTGTCTTGGATGATAGTGGTTTTTAAGGATTTTATTATAGCTTTATTGTGGTGGTTGTCTTGTGGAGGATGGCTATATGGGAATTACATTCACCTTCACCTCTGACACTCACTAGCGATTACTCATAAAATTCTAATTATATGGAGAGATTATAACAATTTTAAATATGATTGGAATATTTAATACACTTAAAAAGTTGTATGTGCCAGTACAGGACATATTTTTATAGCATCATAATTAAGCTTAGAACGGATTTATCATCAACGTGCTTCAAGCATAACCTAATTCTAATTTTCATAAAACAGCTGTGAATTGTCTATATTAAACGCATATTATGGTTATTGTATGTGGCCTTTTCTGTCTGTTTCTCAGACATATCCAAGTAGTGAAAACAGACCCACCTCTGAGGGAGTCAAGCACCCTTTACAAATGTCATAGAGTTGAAAATGATTTCAGACTTTGTCACAGAAATCAATTGAGAACGCATAAAAAATCGGGAGCAAATTGGGCGCCTGCGATAAAGCAAGACGTCCTTTCTCTCTCTAACGAAGGGCGGTGAAGCATGAAGTGTCCCCAGGTAAATAATAGAGACATCTCTCCATTTCTTTCTCTTGCTCTCTCTCTCTCTCTTTTCCTTCCTCTCTTATGCATTCTCTCTTCCTGTTCGTCTTTCTCTCTGGGTGCTCCCTCATCTCTCTCTCTCTCTCTCTCTGTACCTGTGTCTCTGTCCCTGTGCCATGTCACAGCACTGAGAAACCTTCAAGGCAATCTTATTTGCCCGTGTGTGAAGACCAAGAGGGAGTGTACGTTTTCTACGAGGGCACACAGGGGGTGTGGGACTGATTGCCCTTACAGAATATAGAACAAAATGAGCATGTAGTCAGTCACTCCGTCTCTCTGGCTGGGCTCAGAGGCATTTTGCAGGTGCTGTAGAAAAGGACCCTTCTGCAGCAATGTGTCTTGTCTTGGATGGATCCTGACAAAGCCTCGTCTTTGGGTGCCAGATGGACCCATGCATTCCCCATACTCTTGCGCAGCTAAGACCTAGGCTTTTCTCCCCTTTTTTTCTACAAAAAGAAAAGCGCTTTGGCTGAAAGAAAACCACAGCTGAATTTTATGGTGCCGCTTCTTTTGCCAAGCTGATTTTACAATTCAAAGGACGAAGTGCATGGAAATGCTGTTTCGGCTGCGTGGTCGATACGCTTTTGATGCAAGTTTGAATTGGCAGATATATCTGCCACACTAATATTTCTCTACTCAGTGGGAAATCTTGATAAAATCCAGAACCACACAGAAATGCTAAAACACAGCTCAGAGTGTTGTTGGAGCAGATCTTCTCGAGTATAATTCCTATAAGGCCTGAATAGGGTGACAGCATTGTCAGCGCAAACGTGATCCTGCTGTGTTCCGACTTATCACAAGTCTGTGCAGTGTAATAAACAGACACACAAACACTCTCAGAGACACAAACACACACAGACGTTGCCATAAACTGACGGTCAAAACCAGCCATTTTTGTACCAGCCAATCCAAAGTCTCTATTGCTCTCCTCTCTATCCTTACAATGTGTTCAGACAGTATGCGTTGGAGGCAGACCGGAATAAACAGATTTCCCGACGGCTACTACTCTAAGAGCATGGTGCGTTCTCACTGTTTGGACTGCAACATATCCCAATTCCTATAGTCATGACCTTCACATTATCATATACAGTGCTTTCGGAAAGTATTCAGACCCCTTGACTTTTTCCACATTTTGTTATGTTCCAGCCTTATTCTAAAATGATTATTATTATTTTTTTATCCTCATCAATCTACACACAATACCCCATAATGACAAAACGAAAACAGATTTTTAGAAATGTTTGCAAAATTTAAAGAAAATAAGAAACAGAAATACCTTATTTACATAAGTATTCAGACCCTTTGCTATAAGACTCGAAATTGAGCTCAGGTGCATCCTGTTTCCATTGCTCATCCTTGAGATGTTTCTACAACTTGATTGGAGTCCACCTGTGTTAAATTCAATTGATTGGACATGATTTGGAAAGGCACACACCTGTCTATATAAGGTCCCACAGTTGACAGTGTATGTCAGAGCAAAACCAAGCCATGAGGTCGAAGGAATTGTCCGTAGAGCTCCGAGACAGGATTGTGTCGAGGCACAGATCTGGGGAAGGGTACCAAAAACATTCTGCAGCATTGAAGATCCCCAAGAACACAGTGGCCTCCATCATTCTTAAATGGAAGAAGTTTGGAAACACCAAGACTCTTCCTAGAGCTGGCCGCCCGGCCAAACTGAGCAAACGGGGGAGAAGGGCCTTGGTCAGGGAGGTCAGGGAACTCTGACAGAGCTCCAGAGTCCGTCTGTGGAGATGGGAGAACCTTCTAGAAGGACAACCATCTCTGAGGCACTCCACCAATCAGGCCTTTATGGTAGAGTGGCCAGACGGAAGCCACTCCTCAGTAAAAGGCACATGACAGCCCGCTTGGAGTTTACCTAAAGGCACCTAAAGGACTCTCAGACCATGAGAAACAAGATTCTCCAAGATTGAACTCTTTGGCCTGAATGCCAAGCGTCACGTCTGGAGGAAAACTGGCACCATCCCTACAGTGAAGCATGGTGGTGCAGCATCATGCTGGGGGGATGTTTTTCAGCAGCAGGGACTGGGAGACTAGTCAGGATTGAGGGAAAGATGAACGGAGCAAAGTACAGAGAGATCCTTGATGAAAATCTGCTCCAGAGTGCTCAGGACCTCAGATTGGGGCGAAGGTTCACCTTCCAACAGGATAATGACCCTAAGCACACAGCCAAGACAACACAGGAGTGGCTTCGGGACAAGTCTCTGAATGTCCTTGAGTGGCCCATCCAGACCCGGACTTGAACCCGATCGAACATCTCTGAGTAAAGGGTCTGAATACTTATGTAAATGTGTATTTTAGCTTTGTCATTATGGGCTATTGTGTGTTGATTGATGCGGGGAAAAAAACAATTTAACCTCTACGGGATCGGCGTCCCTATACCGGGACGGTTGCTGCTCAATATGCGATATGTGACTAGAATGGCGTTGTAAACAACAGCCAACTTTCCGGAACATAGACATGTCTTATATGGGCAGAAAGCTTAAATTTGTGTTAATCTAACTGCAGTGTCCAATTTACAGTAACTATTAAAGCAAAAAAATATTGTTTGAGGATAGTGCACAACAACAAAACACTTTTGTCACGGCAACTGGTTTGATACATTCTCCTCTGAAGGTAAATAATGTACTTAAATTCAGTAATCTTGCTCTAATTTGTCATCCTGAGGGTCCCAGAGATAAAATGTAATAGTTTTGTTTGATAAAATCAGTTTTTATTTTATATTCAAATGTAGGAACTGGGTTCTACAGTTTGACACCCTGCATGTTTTTTGGTTTGTGTTATCTTTTACCAGATCTAATGTGTTATATTCTCCTACAATAATTTCACATTTCCACAAACTTCCAAGTGTTTCCTTTCAAATTATATCAAGAGTATGCATATCCTTGCTTCAGGTCCTGAGCTACAGGCAGTTAGATTTGGGTATGTCATTTTAGGTGGAAAAAAGGGTACGATCCTTAAGAGGTTTTAATCAATTTTAGAATAAGGCTGTAACATAACAAAATGTGGAAAAAGTCAAAGGGTCTGAATACTTTCCTAATGCATTGTATGATATGTGCTTGGAGGTTCCCTTCTCCCCAAACCATCCTTAAAAATATTTCAACCGATGACAACCATAAAGCCCTCCGAGGGCCTGATGGCATCCCTTTGTATGAGGGTACTAAGGTAGGCCCTATGTCCTCTCAAACAATGGTGAAGTCATACCTGCCAGATTCAACCTCTTATTTATATATAACCCACACTTTACATGGGACACACAGCAGTCCCCTATCTCACTCCTGTATCCCCAGCTCACACTCCCTAACCCCTGCCCACTCCTAGTTTAGTTATGGATTTGATCAGCACAAGAATACATATTGTGTCTTTAGAGAGCAAGAATGAATATTGATGTGTGTAAATGTTTCAGCGAAAGAGCTTCCACATCGGTCACCCAACTGTCACATCCATCAAGGCAAACCCACTTTAGTGAGTTCCACAGCGACATGTTATCAGAAAGGCGTGGTCACTCAGGCCCAAAGTCACAGCGTCGTATCAGCAGGGATATGAAGCACAGCCAAAGAGAGAGGGCCAAGACGTCGCTGGGTTAATCTCCCTGTTTTTGTATCTTGGACACCTTTGACTAAGTAGAGTCCCACAGTAGGCTACATTCTTTCAGTTAAAGAAAGAAAACTGAAAGTATTATTCTGAATACATAATTTGAGCTGTGTAACTCAGGCATAAAAGGCAGCTTAAATCACACTACCCATACAAACTCCCTCATTAATATTACAGGGACCATTCTTTGAGTTCATTTCATTTCTCAATTTGAGTAAGGACAAACGTTGCAAGAGTAAGGAATTATAAGGTGTGCAAATCACATTTTAGGGTTCAGTGTACAAAGGAACAGCTAAACTGCATGAATCTTTGTCCCGCCATGACTTCTTCAACATTCAATGTTAAACTAAGCTCTATTTTCCCTATATGACTTCCTCCTGTTTCTAACCAACTAAAATACATGTGGTCCGAAGTGGCACAATGTTGTTTCATAATGTTTATATTTTTAGTATTGTCTTGTTCTGTATGAAAAAAAAAAAAAACATTTACGTAGCTTTTATATGGGTCTTGTTATTAGCACTGTGTTTGAAAGGTTTACTGTATATTGTCTGTACCAGGGATAAATGGTACTTATGAAATATTTTCTTTCTTGCTGGGTATTAAAAAAGCTGATCTGCTAGTCAGTGAAAGTAAGAAACTGATTTCACATTTTGCCTGCTGGAAAACCAAGTGAAGATGAAAAAGAGTCTGTGAACATCCAGTAATGGAGGCCATAAGTGTAGGGGATAACCGTTTCAATGCTAATGTTGCCAACCTGGCTATTTTTCACGTACAATATCCATCTGGGACTGAGGTTTTTCTGGATGAAGGTTTATTATGCACGGATATGACTAATGTGTGATGTGAGGTTGTTGAAACAAAGAAACAGAGAGGAGGCAAGAAATAGATGAAGAATGAGCGAGAGGAGAAAGCTTTTGTTGGAAAATAAAGGCTTATTGTTGCTAAAGTGTAGCAATACTAACTCATAACTTTTGGTAGAGAGAGATGGAGAGACTCCTACAGGGGATAGGTCAAATGACCTGTGTGTGTTTTGGTCTAATTGTTTATTTAATGAAACTAACGGGTTTAGAAGTATGCTGTGTTACCTAGTGCTTTCAGGCCTATGATTTGTTTCTCTTCACATGGGGAGGTAGACTGCCACAGTTAACAAATGTAAAAGTATCAGTTTTATTGATACGTGTGTGTGTGTGTGTGTGTGTGTGTGTGCAAAAATTAATCAAAGCGGGGGCGATGATGAACAGTTTCTGTAGAATTCTGTCAAAGGTTAAGAGCTAGTTATTTTTAAGAATGACATGAATCTCGGAGAGACAGTGATTGCCTAAATGACCACTGTAATTACCAATTACTTCTTGAAGCAGAGAATATATTCACGGCATGTAGCCCGCTAAATACAGACAGGCATTAGCCCATTTACGTACTAATGCACATAATTTAGATCCTGAAAAGGGCAGATGGGAACACAATGGAAGATATAATAGATACCGTCTAATATCATTCCAAAAAGAATATTGGATTCATTGGAGATGAATATTACTTTGTGTCAGATTGTTTTTCCATAAAACATTCCAAATATATTTCATCTCTCTCTCTCCTTTCTCCTTTTGTAACCCGCCATACTACTGTAATCATTAACATGGGTATTTCTGAAGTGAGGTCCAGCAAGACAGAGCAGATTACTGTTGTGTGTGTTACTAGTCATTATCCTCCTCTCTGCATTAAAAGACAATGAATATTAGACAAACTTCACAAAACAAGTGTTGAAGTCGAAAGCCCTCACACTAGTTACTGCATGTTGTTTAGTCTGTGGCATACAGCTAAGCAGTTCAACTTCTATGCCGGAAAACAGACTAGAAATCAGAGAGAAAACGTTGTAGTATCAAGACTCATTTAGTTTTCTCTTTGTCAACCAACCACACTCCAAACCATTGAAGACAGAATGAGGAAAGTCGAGACAAAAGCAGAGAGCATAAACGGGGGAAAAAGTTGATGACAAGCCTGACTGGCGAAAGGATATTTACTAAATTAGACATAAACTGCAAAGCTCTGCATCTTCACAGGAACTTGTAACATCTCATAAATAAGTAAGACTAAATGACAAAGACGGAGTGCACAAACAAAAGTGGTGTACAAGAGAGAGTGTGGGATGTTTTTGGGGTTGGGATAATGAGTTGTATTTTTGCTTCTTCCCTCAACCCCCTTCTCTCTCTCTCTCTCTCTCTCTCTCTCTCTCTCTCTCTCTCTCTCTCTCTCTCTCTCTCTCTCTCTCTCTCTCTCTCTCTCTCTCTCTCTCTCTCTCTCTCTCTCTCTCTCTCTCTCTCTCTCTCTCTCTCTCTCTCTCTCTCTCTCTCTCTCTCTCTCTCTCTCTCTCTCTCTCTCTCTCTCTCTCTCTCTCTCTCTCTCTCTCTCTTTTAGACACTGCTCCCTTTCTCTCTTCCTCCTCCTCCTCCTCCTCCTCCTCCTCTCCTGTTCCCTCTCTCCATGTCACCTCCAGTGTCAGTCAGTCTTGTGAGACGCTCCCTGGCAGGATAATGGGGACACATATTTGCTCTCGATGTAATCTCGTCTCCCCTCCATCTGATAAATACTTTGAGTGGAAGCTGATTATTGTAGTTGGCCGTGAGTTTCAAAGGGAAGGTGGCGAATGGGGGAGTGTGTTTTCAATCCAAACTTTGAACGGGTGACATCATCTCCCCCTTTGCAAAGTCATGTCCGCGGCTGCTGCGTCCCGCTTGAAAGGGATTAGCTTATTCCATGTGGAGTTTTCTTGAACGAGCGTTGGCACTACACAGAAAGCAAATCCATAGGGGCGAGAGATTCACATTGTAATGGTAGTAATAGCTTGGGAAAAAAACACTTGCTCACAGCCGTTGAAAAGCCACCCTATATCCCACACCCCTTCATCCATTGCCCAATTACAGAATGTTTTAGGATTGAAATGAAACAGGATATTTTTAAGTAGAGGAAACAAAGTGACTGTGTGATGTTGACTGTTTATTTCTTTCAAATGTCCCTGTCATCTCTTGCCAAAGCAGTTTAGCAGCACCATTGTCACTCCTCACTTGCCACTGGCTCCACTGTGACATCTTTTAGCTTAAAACAATACCTGCCGTTTTACAATAGAAGCACTTTTTCAGCTGTTTTGGCGTCATCACTTTATCTTTTTTTGTGTACTGAGCTTTTTTCATGTGATGTTGGCAGTTTTCTTTAATACTTAATGTTGCAGTGAAATGAGGTGACTTACTTCTAAACATCCCAAGGGTGCATTTTCTCTCATTGTGACCCTGATTTAGGAAAGGTTGAAACCCTTCTCAGATGAATGGAGTCATTAGATAATGGAGGTCAAAAGTGACTTTCAACCTGAAAAAGAGACTAGCACAAGGACAAGCATGCCAATAAGAACAACCAAAATACCAAAAGAAGAAAGCAACATTATTCAGTAGTAGTATGGCTATAAAGGCATGGCATTTGAATGACACATTGATGGCCACAACGCGTGTGTGTAATGCCAAGAGTCCAGAAAATGGAACCAGTCTGGTTTGGAGCAGGCCAAACGCTTAGCGGGGAGTCCACAAACTGCTTAGAGCTGACATTTTGTGTCTCCAGGAGGTCAGTAAACAGGGATAGACAGACATTCAAACCCCCCTAAACCCCCATTCTCCATCGATCACATTTAATTGTTTTTCCATTGGTGATGTTGAAGATAATATACATTTTCCCTTTACACTGTAACTGGTGTTGTGAGAACAGACCCTGTCTTCTCTTTGACTCAGGCAGTAGGGATAGAAAATTGCTGATGTACTGTATTGTTCTTCGTCTGATGGGTTTAGAGTTCATTTAATGGGACCAGGTTCTTGTTAAATCACAGAGACTGATTGCTTTTATGTTCTACTGCGCTGACTTTTCTATTTCAGCCTAAATAAATAAATAACCTGGGAATATGAAGGGTATGAGAGGGTGAACTCAACATGATTCCAGTGAAGTCAACAGAATATTAGAACATGTGCATTGTTTTACCATGAAACATATAATTAAAATCAAATAAATCGATCTTCACTTTTTGTAATCTCACAACACGGTATCTATCCCCAGACTATCCAACTCCAGGGCTGATGATGAATGGATAAAAGAAGAAAAGACAGCGAGGGACATGCCATACCCCATAGGCTTGATGGGCGAAGGTACAATTTACAAAGCTAATGGAATAGAAGCATTATATTGTAATTCCATTGACTTGACTTATATTGCAATTCAACTCACATTTTGAGATCAACAAAGTAGGATCATTTTGGTCAATATCAAAACAAAACTGTAGAGCGACTGGGTACCTACCAGCTTCGATGACTTCCTCAGTGATGTGTTCATATGAAATGATGCTGCATGCCATGAAAGCAATATCGGCTTAACAAGAACTCATTGTTTTATGCTGTTGCTCACCATGTGTCATTGACTTTAATGCCTTATAAATATCATTGATATACTAAATTGCTATTATATTGTCACATTTTATAATCTTGATGGTAAAATTGTGGTGCTTTTATATAAGAAAATATGAAAAGGTTCACTCAGGTTTGGAGTTGTATGATGACGAAGCTTGCTGATTTCACTCAGGGCACTTTGTGTTGATAGCTTACTGTGCATACGAGAGGCGTGTGGCGCTATAAATAATTGTTATTTTCATAGTAAGAAAGGCCATATCAATTAAAAATAAATTGTCTTCTTAGTTATTATGCCGCTGCACAGTGGTTGGTCAACCATTAAACGTGTTTTCGCCCCTCCCTTTTTAAACTTTTTCACAAAGACTGAGGTTATTTACACCCGTAATATAAGCATTGTATATCAACTACTTTGGCCTATGTGCTTATTCATGAGTTGTTGCGTAACATATGTGTGTGGGGAGAGAGGGGTATTTGAAAATAACACAAAGGAATCTATTAATCTTCAAGTTCAAACAATTATTTATGGATTATATGCTTTCCCAATTGTACAACTCTAACAGTTGTGAGAAAGGTGAATTTCTCACTTTGTCTTTTTTTATACATGGAGATATGCATACCACTGCTAGAGAAATAAAGATTTTGGCTAAATCCTCCACAGAACTCTGTTAATAGAGCACTCAGTGGCGGCTCCTGAAAAAATTCTCAGGAGGGGCAATTTTTCTGATGATTTAGGTGACCTACACACATTTAAAAAAAGATATGTCCAGCAACAACATGAAGACAGGGGCAGCATATAAGTCAATACCAGAAGCATTTATTGACTGATCTCAAAAGTGTTGGCTTACCAGGGTTGGTGGAGCCCTCAGTTTCATCTTTGCCTCGCAAAGCTAACTCAAACACTCCGCAAAACTTCACACACTGGATTAGCCGGCTGAGGATGTGGCGGTTCTTGCTAATGTCGTAGTAAATATATTTGTTATAGTGAATATGGAATATGATATGTTGAGTAAAATGTTGTGCTAAGATCTATTTAGGTCAGGAGCTGGTTATAAGTTCTGTTCCTATCCAATAACAATGGACAAAAGGGTCCTATCTTGTCAGCCTTGTCAGCAGGTGGCCAAGGACAACACCCACGCCATAGGCCTCTCAGTTCTTCCAACTCACGAGTTCTTGCTCTGAGGACACACACACACACACAAACACACACACACACACATCATCACTGTTAAACACACACTCACACACATCATCACTGTTAAACACACACACACACACACACACACACACAAAAATCCCCTCTCTTAGGCTGAACATTTGAAGACAGAGAACCCGACTCAGAGCCAATGCAACAGTGACAGTAGCCTGCAGGGGACCTCGCCCAACTCATCAGGACCAATCAGAAGATCAGAACTACTAGATTGAACCTACTTCATTTATTGCATAAAATGTCTGCACACAATGTTTCGGGGCTCTCTTCAGATAATAATAATAATAATAATAATAATAATATGCCATTTAGCAGACGCTTTTATCCAAAGCGACTTACAGTCATGCGTGCATACATTTTTGTGTATGGGTGGTCCCGGGGATCGAACCCACTACCTTGGCGTTACAAGCACCATGCTCTACCAGCTGAGCTACAGAAAGTGGATACTCATGGATGCGCATTGCAATTGTAAAATGTCAACACAATTGGAGACACCACGTCATTTTTGGAGACATGTTATTGACAGTAAACTATTGTAGATGCGACTGCTAACTAAATAAAACATTTTAGCTGGCTAGCTAATCATCTTAGCTAAATGTGGGGCAAACAATTCAGTTATTTACCGTTAATTTGAGGGATTGGGGTGAAAGAAATCGAGTTACATAGTGATACTTTACGATATACTGTATTGACAATATCGCAATATTTTAGCGCTAGTTGGCTGTACCTGCACCAAAACACCATTATTGTTCCTTCATAGCTTGTTCTCAATCTTTTCACATTGGGAGCAAATTTGTTTTCAGCACTTTTATTTCCATGACTGATCAAAACTCGTTCTCATGGCTTTCTGATCCCTCTGCAACAGACATATGGTGCGCAATAAAATCACAGTATCGAATCGCAATACGTATAGAATCATGAGACTCGCAATGCTGATGCATATATCTTATCGTGAGGTTCCTGGCAATTCCCAGCCCAAGTTCATTTGCCACAACAAATCTCTTCGCTAGCAAACGCGATGTCTTCTCCAAAACGGCAATGTGTCTCCAGCAATGTTTACTTTTTTGACGTTCTATGGCATCTCCACTTTCCAAGCATATATGACCACATGTAATATTTTGGTAAGTGATGCAAATAGTGAACTATGTAGGGCCAGGATGTAAAATATATGTAGCTGCAGCAATTTCTCTTATCTGATATGGTAAGTAATGGGGCTTAATTTATAGCTCCCTAAGAGTTTGACGAACGGGTCCGTGAACGCGATTCCAGATATATTTACCTCTGAATAAACTGCCTTTATTACACCATATCCACATCCAGTAAACTTGTGATTATCAACACTAACCTCATCGTTGTGGCGGCGGACAGCTAGCCTGTATCCCTCGTCATCCAGTTGAGTGAGTGGCAATGTCTTTTTTCGTTCGTACCAATTTTTGGAAAATCCTCGGGTGTAGGACTTTCCGCCTTTAGTAGAAACCTGTTGAATTATTAAATTTGGTCTGGGAGGTCCTAATTGTTTCGTTGCCAATTTATCTTCATTTGTTCGCCGACAAAAAGGAACTTCTTTCAAACAATCCACTCTTTTCTCAGTTACGTTCATGGTTACGTAACGTATGACGAAAGCGCGTAAGTGCAAGCCCACAGACACCCATTGAGATTGTATTGAAGGCTCTGAAATTTGAAAAAAATAGATTTTACATGGGAGTCTATTACAGACTTCTGGGCGATTTTCAACCTGACTGAAATCGCCCCAAAAGGGGGGGGAGCCATTTGAAGCACGACTTTAGCCTGATTCGACATTTAGTGGCAGTGTGGCACTGTGGCAGATCAGACGTATAGATTACAACACTGATAACTACTGTTGCCGTGATATAATTGATTAGAAAAAAAATCCCTTCCTTTTCCCGTTTGGCAGTGCGTCGCCCATATCGCCCTATTGAACAGGCCGCCCCTGAGAGCACTTAGGGGAAATACTGTATGTGGTCGAAATATTTAGGGGAAGGCCAGTGGCTAGACAGCAGGTTTTGATGAAGAGATGACTTGTCTCACTTCACACCTCTCTTGAGCACACACCCACTACACACCCATGTGCTCCTCATCCCTCATTCCATTTAGACATGAAGACGGTTTGGTCTTTACAGAGAGTTTGGTTTGGTCGGTTTGGTCTTTACCCACCATACATACAAGTGAAACTAAATGTAATTTCAGTTAATATTATGCTTCCAGATGGAATGCTGTCTTCTCATACAGTATGTGGCAAATGCATACACCCACACCCAAATGTTGCATTTGCTAATATATCAAAAAGAGCTTGGATTGGAGCTGTTAAGTGATTATTTGGATTAATGGAGACATGGAGACACGTTGAGCTGTGGTGCAGGCGACCTCTGACCACAGTGATTCTCTATGAATACATGTGAAGATGGACCAGGGCTCAGTCAGTGTGGGAGGAGACAGGAGAGTAGGGTGGATAGATGAGGTATCTCTAATTGGCCAAACAATAGGCTCATCTGCTTCACTTAAACCCTGCATTACTAGAGGTATAGAGAGGTTAAACTGATAGGACTGAGAGTGTTAAAGAGAAGGTGTCTACTTACTTGCTACTCTTTGCTCTTTCCAACAGAACAGGCAGTGGGGGATCTTTGAGCCGCTATCCAGTTGGGAAGCATGTGATCTGGTATGTATCAGAGCACCACTAGGACTTTGGTCACGATGCCAGCCAACATCGCATCTACAACAGTAGATCCAACATGCTGCTCCTACTTTGATACATAGAGTGGTTGAGTTCACATCACGCACAGTTGATTTTTAATCTCAAGTACTCACCAGCCAAGCAACATCTGTTTCAAAACGTGGGATAGTATTTCCTGTTTTGACTCAAGAAGACGCCCCCCATTCAAAACACATTCATCCACATATTCGTACATTGTGAAGTATTTACAAATTCATAAGAATTCAAATATTCTGAATAAAATGTAGCAAACAGAGGAGCAGCCACAAGCATGAAAACACATCAGATTTATTCCCCCTGTCTTGTTTACTGGTTCACGGAACACTGGATGCAAACAGAATGCAAATGCATTTGATTGAATCAGGTGATGCAGAGGTAATTGTATTTGGAGAAATGTCCAAGATTTTTTTTTAGCATTATCAGTAGGGGGTTTTCTTTATGAAATCCATCTTAAACAAAAGCTATCATCGCTCCAAAGGCTTGTGATCTTCCTTTGTCACTTGCGGATGTGGATGCGTCTTTAATTTCCTTTCAATTAAAAGTAAATATGCGGTTTTATTTTTTCCCCACTGTGAAATCTAAACAAGAGGAGTCATCAGGAGCAGACAGGTGAGGAATATTCATTTTTTTGTGATCTGATTCAACAGGCGCTGCTTGCCTCTCTCAATGCTTGTACTCCCAGTGAGATCCAAGACTGTGGAAAAGGAATACTTTTAAATAAATGTTTTATTGTCACATACACTGAATAGGTGCAGTGAAATGTGTTGTTTTACATGATCAGCCATAGTAGTACGGCGCCCCTGGAGCAAATTAGGGTTAAGTGTCTTGCTCAAGGGCACATCGACATATTTTTCACCTTGTTGGCTCTAACTGCTAAGCTACCTGCCACCCTTTATGTAGCTCGTTAATAACTGGACTTTTTTTAACCACAAAAACATAACTATCATACTGTATATAATTGCTTATTTTTTTTTGCTAAACCCACTGTGCTGTAGTTTTAACCAGTTCAATATTCTAGACAAAGACACATTCATACATGATTTTTCTCTCCAGGTGTTAGTAAAAAGGTGCTATTTAAACCCCATCGTAAAACATGTTTGCATCGCTGGACCCAACAAGGGTTTAAAGGTTCCCTGAGAAGTATTGGCCTATACAGTATGTCTAGTTACCTTGCTATCCCACAGTAATTAGATGTCTGGGCACACTTTCTATTCTGTCTTTGTTTTAAAGCACCCTGCTCTCTCCATGTTTGCCTTGTGCCAGTCTAAATCAAACCGTATCTATGTTCCACAATCACAAAAACAACGACACTACTCCATTTTCTCATTTCGCTTCAGGAAGGACACCAGTTCAGCTTAAGTCATACTGAGTCAAGGCCTTGATTTAGTTTAAGTGATGTCATTACAGGGTCACATTTCAATGTGTAATATGATATAAATGTGGTTTCCCTGGCCCTGTCCAAGGTATACGCTTACTGTGCTTTTAAGCTCCTCTGTTTCTCTGTGCGCTTCACATGATAGATGGCCTCATCCCTTCCAAATGTTTTATTGCTTTTGTCATTAGCAGTGGTGGCAGAGGCACACTACTGTCATTTACTGCATATATCTGGGGCAACAAAATGAAGTTGGAATGAAACCGTAGTGAATGAGGCCTGGGTATCTGAGATTAGAAGAGTTGGAATATAAAATGTATGAATGTACACAGATACACCAGCTTTTGGAAATCGTTGTGAATCTAAAGACATGTATTTTACCGGATTGGTTTTGAGTCTCAAACTAAATAGCAAACAATGGGCTGTGACCTTTGACATGTCACCCTCTCAAAACCTAATCTCTCCTCATGTAGAGTTAATTTATCTTCTATAAGCCTACCAAATGACACACTGACAGAGAAAATAAATACAACTTGAGTTTTTTCCAACCCAAACTTACTCATTTGTGTGCTGCGGAAAGGACTAGATGAAGGTGTGGAGAGGTAGAGAGTGAAGAGAGACAGAGAGATAGAAAATGAGGTTTTGGTTGTGGGAAACCCTTAGCAAGCACAACATGCCATAATTGCTAGGATCTGACTGAATTTTTGGAGGGACTGTCTTTTGGATCATCCGCCACCTTTTGTCTGTTTCTCTCCCAGTTGAAGTGGATGTGTAGCCCAAGGTGAGCTAGTGTGCTGAAGCTTCTCGTTCTTTGGTGTTATTTTGTATTTTTGACCCGGCACTGTCGGAAGAATTTTAAATAACAGATTTCCTGGTTGTTTTCAGCAAGGCCTCATGTAAAATGGATAGGGGTGGCACATTTATTGAAGTTTGATTTAAAGTGTGGGGCAAAAAAGAGATCTTGTCATAAATTATTTTACTCATATCCAACCCTGCAATGTATGTTGGATTGTTAAATAATGCATCGCCTAACGTATAATTAGGACAACACCATTCTTTTTACTGCTTCAAGGAAACTATGGGTGGTTCTTTATTATTTTTTAATGGATGCAGAGGACACCTGATTGATCTCAAGAAAACATTACCCCTCTGTAAATGGCAGCCAGTGTTTTAAATTCATGTTTCACTCTAAATGATATAGGTTATCATTTGAATGCTCATTATCATTTAGACACAAAATAAGCGAGGGTAATGTGTCCTAGAACACAAGCCACCAGCGTAATGTTGTTCCCAATAATGTACATATATATTTGCTTTCAGAGAGTGATGATTGCCATCCAGAATGCACGCTTTTTGATTCTAACGCAATGTGACAAAATGCAAAGAGCTGTAAATAAAGGAAAAAATAAAGAATATTTGATGTGCTTTCTTTCTCTCCTGAAGATAACACCTTTAGTGGAAGTGCCTAGGAGCATTAATAAGCAGACAGGATGTATGGATAATCTTCAGCTTTGAGCCATTACACTACATTTATCTGTGACCCACACACTTTATATTATTACAGTTAAAGCCCATGAAAGTGTGTTTAGACAAAGATGAAGGCATTACCTGCACAGAAACCCCAAGTGCTATTAGAGGCTTAGCCCTCGTGATGTGAACTGGATATTAAATATCCTTTATCTTACATTTCTCTCAGCCTCGGGTAAGCTGATATCTCACTTCACCTTGCCTTATATTGCTATTGCTGTAATAAATACATTGATATCAATGGTGTGAGTTTGTCCCAGTCTGAAAAGATTATGGGAGCCATGCCTCCCTTAACAAAGTATGAGGGCTATATATAGCTACATGTATAAAGAGTAGTGGTAAGTAAGTAGGTTATGAATAACGATTGTCTTAGTGACACAGTGAAGCATCTAGCTGGATGACTGAAGGGGCAGTGCAGGCCATCTGGTGTTCCTCAGGGATAACACTCACCTGTATTTGATCTCTCCTCACTCCCTCTCCGTCAGTCTCACTACTTTTATTACTTTTCAAGGCCAATACCGTGCGCTAGCTAGGGAGCTGGTTTTAGCTGTAGCATCCTCCCTTGGGGATGGATGGAGGTTGATGAGATTAACCTATAGCGTTTTTTTCTCTATTACACTCCAAATTACACACATTTAAGAAAAAGAAAGTGGAAATCATATAAGGGCTGCAATCTATTTAAAATCCTTTCCTTTGGGTAAAGAATGTGAAATGTGTTGAACTCCTCCCCCTCTATCCATCCTTAGCTCATTGTCCCCCCTCGAGTTTTCCCGTTACCTTAGGGCTTCACCCTGCTGTATCCCACTCATGGAGAGGGGGAGGAATCGGGATGGCATGAACACATTATTCTTCATTTTCTTTCATATAGTCTAATATACCTCTGTAGGTCTGGAATCGTTGATGATGCTGATGATAGACCAGTGTATGTGCATATCCAATGACTGCTGACATCAATGCTGTATCATACATATAGGGAAATATCTCAGCCACTATATGGTCAGTTTAACATACATTAAAGAGAGACAGAGAGAGACAGACCTGCCACTTGGTGTTCTATAGGCCAACAGTATAGACTACTTGTTTTGTAGCTCCTCCCATAATAATGTGGAAAAAGACCCACACAATCCAAGCCTTGCTACAGTGTGATGGGCGAACACGCATAATAAAGCGTTTGGGTGATTGTGACGGGATATGGAAAACCGGTTCATAACTTCCTGGTTATGAATAGCCCTCCACAAAAGGTCACGGTGATGACAACAGTGTGATGGATGTCACTAACGTCCAATTAAATTATTCTTAAAAAGGAGCATCCGAGTTGCTCTGTGTTGCTTATTAAATATAAAACAGTTAAATCAAAAGTCAGAGGCCTTTATGCTTAATGTACTCTGGACAAGCAAGAGTGTTTCTCTGAATTATTCATGGTGTTGATGAGTGAGGTCAATAACAGAACCAATCCTCGTTATGATTGTTTGTAGCCTAGCGCAAAGGTCACTCGACAACTTATCGGACACGTCAAACTTTTTTTCCTGTCTGAATAAATAGTGAAGAGCAAACCATAATGCTCTTGTGTTTTGTGGTACGCAAATATTTGCTGTCTAGTTGCTGGAGGTTTTGATGCACAGCTTCCTCTTTCCCTCTCCTCTCTTTCTCTGTCTCTCTCTCTTTGTCTCTCTCTCTCTCTCTCTCTCTCTCTCTCTCTCTCTCTCTCTCACACACATTCACTCACAAATGAATGCACACATGCACACACATTTACACACACAAGCTTCTTTGAGGGAATTGGGACTGACAATCAACGCCTGAATATGAGGAAACCCATCTGTATTTGAATATCTGTCTGTCCATTGAAACAGAACATCTACATACACCATATATGCAAAAGTATGTGGACACCCCTTCAAATTAGTGGATTCGGCTATTTCAGCCACACCCGTGGCTGACAGGTGTATAAAATCGAGCACACAGCCATGCACTCTTCGTTGACAAACATTGACAGTAGAATGGCCTTACTGAAGAGCGCAGTGACTTTCAACGTGGCACCTTCATAGGATTCCACCTTTCCAACAAGTCAGTTCGTCAAATTTCTGACCTGCTAGAGCTGCCCCGGTCAACTGGAAGTGCTGTTATTGTGAAGTGGAAACATTTAGGAGCAACAACGGCTCAGCTGCGAAGCGGTAGGCCACACAAGCTCACAGAACGGGACAGCCGAGTGTTCCAAACTTTCTCTGGAAGCAACGTCAGCACAAGAAATGTTCGTCAGAAGCTTCATGAAATGGGTTTCTATGTCTGATCAGCCGCACACAAGCCTAAAATCACCATGTGCAATGCCAAGCGTCGGCTGGAGTGTCGTAAAGCTTGCCGCCATTGGACCCTGGAGCAGTGGAAACGCGTTCTCTGGAGTGATGAATCACGCTTCACCATCCGGCAGTCCATCTGACTAATCTGGGTTTAGTGGATGCCAGGAGAACGCTACCTGCCCGAATGCATAGTGCAAACTGTGTGGAGGAGGAATAATGGTCTGGGGCTGTTTTTCATGGTTCGGGCTAGACCCCTTAGTTCCAGTTAAGGGAAATCTTAACGCTACAGCATACAATGACATTCTAGACGATTCTGTGCTTCCAACTTTGTGGCAACAGTTTGGGGAAGGACCTTTTCTGTTTCAGCATGACAATGCCCCCATGCACAAAGCGAGGTTCATACAGAAATGGTTTGTCGAGACCGGTGTGGAAGAACTTTACTGGCCTGCACAGAGCCCTGACCTCAACCCCATCGAACACCTTTGGTATGATTTGGAACGCTGACTGCGAGCCAGGCCTAATCGCCGAACATCAGTGCCCAACCTCACTAATGCTCTTGTGGCTGAATGGAAGCAAGTCCCCCTCAGCAATATTCCAACATCTAGTGGAAAACCTTCCCAGAAGAGTGGGGGCTGTTATAGCAGCAAAGGGGGGACCAACTCCATATTAATACCCATGATTTTGGAAAGAGATGTTCAACGAGCAGGTGTCCACATACTTTTGGTCATGTAGTGGAGCAGCAGCACGCACAAGCTGAGGAGGACCTAGAGGGGTTCATTCCTTTGTCCAAATGAATAAGAGACAAAATGTCAGATGCGATGGAAAAGTCTTCTCATTCCTTAAGTCTACCTCTAGTTGAACTTAACTTTCTCTTTTTTGCTTTGTATATCCACTCTGAAATTATAGATGATGATAACAATAATAATGTCATTTTGTACCGGAATCTCAGTCATTACCTGCTGTAAAGTGCTTCTAATTGATACCTCCAGAGAGATAATGATTGCAATGCCCTCCAGGAAGATATTATTGCAATATTAACCTTTGTATATACTTTTATGCAGAAGACTCTGGCACATTAAGTGATCTGTAAATCTTGCTTCTCTTGTAATGCCATTACAAAAAAATGGATATTCGGAGGTGTGCCCTTTTCCTGATTAAGTGTGTCCATGGTTTTTGGTCGTCTCCAGGAAATTGATGGCATGGAAGTGCAATTTCTGATGTCTCTTCTCTTTCTGCGAAAAGGTTCTCATCCCTTGTCTCTGTGTCTCGCTCTTTGTTTGACCGGCTGGCTTCACGGTAGCCATGCGGCACTCCACTGGACTCCCCAAAACAAGACAATATTTTCCAAAGTACCAGCTATTTTTGGATGGGCCATTGCGCCAGTGTTAACTGGGCTGCACCACAGTCACCACCAACATGCAGAAACATTCTCTCAGCATTGTAGGGATGCTGCAGGAAGGTTGCATGTCAGAATACTGTGCAAAGAGAAGCTCTGCAGCTGTAATCAGATTGAACTGAGATGAGATACTGTGCAGTACACAGTACTTTACTGTTATCTGTCCTGCTATCCCACTGTAAAGAAAAAAAGCTGATTTAATGATTAAAGAGGAGGAGACGGACCCTTGCTTAAGAGATCCTTCAACACAGCAGCAAAGAACAAGTACTGCTGACATACTGCAAATGAAAACAAATTAATTCAGGGAGGACTGATGTGTGTGTGTGTGTGTGTGTGTGTGTGTGTGTGTGTGTGTGTGTGTGTGTGTGTGTGTGTGTGTGTGTGTGTGTGTGTGTGTGTGTGTGTGTGTGTGTTGTGTGTGTGTTGCAAGGGCAGTGATTCAAACCCCATGACACAGATATCACATCCAAAACTGAATCTTAAGAGTGAGCACAGGAAATTGGGATGTCATTAGAGTATGTGACCTCTTGGCACTACAACTAGCAGGCGCTCTGTGGCCACTGCCCCCTAGTTTACCCCCCTGTAATAACAAGCCACAGCCTCTGGTGTGCGCTGTAGTGACTGTGGTTTTGATGGGAAGGTTGCCAATCATACTAAATTTACTGTAGGTAAGCCTATATGCAAACAAACAAATCCATAGCTGCATGGCCAATGCTGAGCTTGATCACATTGACAAAATATGGTTACACTTACATGTCTCTTCATGTACAATGCTAGTATTAGTAGTAGTATCTTTTCATCTCACCACAATGTTGTGCTAAATATCTTCACTATAGGTTTCGGTTGGAAATATAAAGTGATCTCGTGTGGAGCCATATAAGCTATTTTTCCAAGGATGGCTGATGGCCTACAAAGATTATTCTGTGGAATTTGTGTTAGTTATCTCATATTTGTAACATAAGGTCACTGTCCTTCGGTGGTTTGTTACAAATAACCAACATAATTCTCACGTGATTCAAGATAATTCACTGATAATTTAAGGCAGTTCTATTGTGTTGTATTTCCCTGACAAAGCAACACATTCCTTTTATTCTCTTATATTGTTCTCCAGTGCTCCTCAGCTGATATGAACCTACTAAGACTCCCCTTTGTTCGCAGTAACTGGAAACCATTGGTAAGTGTACACAGAGGTTAGTCTGACAGATACACCTTTGTGGTGTGGCACTTTATTCAGCACTGTACTCTATGTGTGTCCGATGAAAGGAAATGATACCGAAGGAGGTGAATGTGTGAATGACCATTTCTAAGGCTAGAAGCAAGCTTTTTTCAAGGTGGATGAAAATACCTGTTTATCTTCTTTCTTTATAATTTTCCTACAAACACACCTTGTACCAGACCAGCTAAATGTATTGTTTTCATAGAGTACATGACTATTGGATTGCCAATGCCAACCCAAGTTAGCTCAATGATAGTGGCCTCACTGGAGAGTAGCTTTGATTGAAGTGTTAAGGTGAGAGAAGCTATAGAGGAGGCATCACGTGTGTCCGGTGGAGGTCACCAATGGTCTGCAGGTTCTAATTATGTGCTAATAGCCACTGAGGAGGTCATTTGGAGCCATTAAGGAGCGCCTGTAGGTAGTTAACGGCCCACAGCATAACCCAGGCTCCTTAATGTTCCCACGGAGGCAGTTAGCCCTCCGTCCCCAACGGCAGCTGCCTCATTATTGCGATTAGAAACCAATTGATAGGTAATAGTAAAAAATGATGGCTCACTATCCCATAAATATGGACTTTGGTTGAGAGGTGAAGAGACAGGAGGAAGTAGTGGTACAGGACAGTAGTACTTGGAGTATGAGGGAGTTAGCTGGCCTGCAGAGGTAGGGTCTGGTTAAATCTGTGTGATAGTGGCACCCTCTATATAGGTGTCACCTATAAGCTTATCAACTCAACAACAGAAGGGCAGCCATACTCCCATTTGGGTTGAGTCTTGGGTCATGTATCATTCTTGTTTGTCACTTAGAGGGAAAGCCTGTAAGCAGTGCCCTAATTGTCAACCCATGTTTCTGATTTGTTAAGTAACTCATCATAGGAAAGTCTTTCCATTCACTTTTTTCTATGCTGTTGGCTATGTTGTCATTGGTCTTGTTGTCCGAGGGTTCCTCCTGACACACAGTAGTTTATTTTACTTAGACATATGAGAACGATGGAACCTATCAAACAAGGGATATTTTAAGCATGCAGTAATCATTATTAAATCCCTTATGCTGAACATTGTTCTTAATCAGTTTGAGTCAGATGTTTTCATTTAGATTTTTTTCTTCCAGTAGAGACATTGATTCAGATGATTTAAATTAGCATCCGTCCAGTTATCGGTCATAGGCAATACACTGCACTCAGTAACTCATCAAGAGAGGCCAAGTTTGAGCAGTATATACACTTTATCCTGATAAATATAGGAATACAGTTTTCCCTAGTCTCTCAATATGAGGATGATGAAACCTCAGACTTTAGCTCTAAATATTTGTCTCTGCAATATTTGTACGAAGCCTCATTAATGATTAGAACTGCCAAACATGTACTGAACTCGGCCCCAGTCTGAAGAAACAAGAAACAGTAGTGTGTTTGTGGAAATGTAAAAGCGTCACATATGGGATTGATGTAACCAATAATGATGAGATTGCGAAATGAATACGGCAATAGACATGTTTGTTATAACAGTGCTCCTCATTTAGTGGATGTCATACTTGAAAGTGTAATTGATACAAATTTTAAGTTACATTTTAAAGTTTACAGTCACAGAGGGTTCAGAGAATCGAATTGTTTAGAATTGCACTCACTCCATTTTCATTAAAGTAGGATACTTTGAAAACATTTCTTCATCAAAGACCTGGAACAAATTAATTATACTTTGAGAAACTCAATTTGAAGAAATAAGCATTTTCTCTACATATGAGCCAGCCACTCTGGTGTGTTTTCATTTAAATCTGAACTGGGCAAGAATTTACGTTTCAGACTGGTTTCAAACACACACACACACACACACACACACACACACACACACACACACACACACACACACACACACACACACACACACACACACACACACACACACACACACACACACACACACACCACATCCTTATAAAATGGGATGCACAGCAGCATGAGCACATTGCTACTGTAGGTCACTCTTTATTGCTATCATGGTGCATCAATGTTCTAAAATGGTTGTGTCTGTTAAAATAGTACTAATTTGCAATTGAGCTGAGGATTTAAATGACTACAAGCAGGGCTACATCCAAGAGTACACAGAGAGGGGACTGAAGGAATAACATCTTAATTTAGTTTTGAAGTGAACAGTGGCAAGTCTGTTTTTCAAGCATGTTTTCTTGGATGCCTCCCAAGCATATAGTACATAAGCAGAGCCATCTTCAGCTGGTAGTCAGAAACATCAGTCTAATGGGCCTGGGAGGACTGTCCAACACCCTGCTCTGTGCTCTCCTCCCTGACCCCTGACCCCCCAAACCCTAGCTCTGTCGAGAGCACTGTTGACTTCTAGTATATGTTTCCTCTGTCAAATCCCTCTCCTATTCCAACATTTAAAAGACACAAGTAAAGTTATTGGGAGGTAGTCCATGTACAGGAGGCAGGGAAGTACTGGAAACTTCTACATGAGACATGCAGTAATGAATTATCAATTATTAGTGTATAAATTTTCATGAATATTCATAGATTTGTTATTATATGAAGGAATATAATGATATAAATAAAGTATTGGTAGATTTAGTCAGATCAATTTCAAAAGTATAATCTGGAATGTCATTCAAGAAGTGTATTGCCCTAAAGAGGTCTCTTGTTGTGACTCCCTTTTTCATCTGGAGCACCTGTTTGCTCTATATATGTAGAATAGTGCTGTTAAAGTTAACTGTAATCTTTACTCGTTTGTGGCTATCTTTCCTTAGATTTTAAAATGTTGGTCTGATTTGCGTACAGGCCTATATCCTACTTCCTATAGGCTACTGTATTAATTCACGTTTTTAAAACTCAAATTAAACATGAAAAAGTATATGTTTTGTACAGAAATATATTGGCCAGTAGGCATGCATTTTCAGTTAAGAGAATTGTTTATTAGTTCAAGGAAGTTAATGTTGTATGTCCATGTGTTATTCCCTGCAACATAATGCACAATTATTTAACTGCAGGCTATATTTATGGGACATACCCCTGCTATATTGTTAGAAATGTGCATGTTTAAATCCATATGGCAACTTCCTTTTGACCTGCTTTCACATCCCCGTCGCATTGTCAAGCCTGTCACCGATAAAGAATCACTTGACTTGCTATAACAAGTTCAAAAGAAACTGAGGACGCGCTGTTGATCCATGAAGAATTGAGAAAAGGAACACCCCTACTGCTCTCGCTATCATTCCCATAGAGATAGCAATATTATTGATGGGATGGTTATGCTAATTTCTTTAGAGACAAACTTTTATTTTGGAATTTGTTCAAAAAAGAATTTCATACACATCAAACTGGAAAATGCATGCTGAATTCCTAACCGTTTAAGGGGCAGCATGAGAATCTGATTTTCATAGTGAATAATGAATGTGGACTATCTTTTAAAAAGTATGTTTTGTCTGGAAGGAAAAGAAAGCGCAGCCGGGTGCTTTCCTTCTGGATTATCTATTAATGTTCAACATAAAAAAAGATAACACTATACATGAAGAAAAAATAAAATAAAAAGTAATAACAATGTGGGCTAACACAATCAAACATTGCAGTTACAAATAAACATACAGCATTATAGCCATAAAACCAATAACTACTAGCTATCCGCTTTTACTCTGATTTAAAGTTCCATTTTAAATCACAAGATGTCCAAGATCCAATACAGTTATAATCCACCCCAATTAGGCTCATTGTAGGCCCCATACTCACACTTGAATCAAGCTGTAACATACCAACGTCCATATCAGTTTCATACACAGATGGAGTGGCATGTGCTCATAACACATTAGTTCACTGTCATACTACCACACTGAGCATTTGCATGTGAGTATCCTTGAGTCACACACCGCCTTGGCACAAGTGGAAAGGGGAGACCATACGCTCACAGCTGTTCTATCTGCCCGTATAAATACGACCAGGGAGTCCGGTGTGGACTTCTGTCTGATTATATGCAGGATTTGATATCATCTCGATCAATGCGATTATGTGTCCCATGGTTCGAGGACATTTTGAATAATCAATCCGTCTGCGTTAGGCCGAACCATCATCGCATCACTGTCCTCCTCTTTGTCGACCTCTCCACGTTTTCTCGCTCTTATCATCGTCCCAGAGTCACATGCCCTTACATTGTAGAAAACCACCCGTCCATAGGAGTATTTGATACTTTTTTGTTATTACCAAACCGTTCCCATAATTACACCATAATCATTATATAATCCCATAAGAAAGAGTCTATTTAAGCAATGGCTTTTGTCAACGCCGGAACACTGAATCTATAATTGCATTATATTCAGCTCCTTCCACCCCCTATAGAACCATAATATATCAAACCATCTTGGTGCTAACATTTAGGAGCATGAACGGTCGGCCTGTGCATCTCTGTCCTACCGCAAAAGTTATGCCAAAAAAAGTTGAGTCCTCGACGAAGTATACAGCTCTTTTAATAATTTTTCCCACGTTACTTGGAACCGTTGAGTGAGCGCGTTTAATATTGGACTTTTCTCTTTCTGTTTGAGTAAGGTACGAAGTGCCCTTGTTCAACAGCTGAGTTGTTTTAAGGATCATATTTACTCATAAATATGCTTAATTCCTAGCCTATGGCTTCAAAAAGCGCTCCCATGCATGGTGTTAGAATAAACCCGGTTCGTCAGGGCACCTGAAAAAAAAAAAAAGCCTCCCTCAGGACCAGTTTGCGTTTGTATGCATGCGATTGGCAACATAACTGGCTTATTTACATTAAATACGCCACAAGGTTACAGTGAGATGAACGTCATTTTATCACTGATTACTTCTCTTAAGCACTAGAGCTGTGACTGATGCTCAGGACACGCAGACTACACCGATTTACCCTGGAGTTTTTTGGGAAGAAAAATACTTTAAATAGTTCACTGAAAAGGTAAGGATATGTACTTTTACAACAATATATGTGTTCAGTTGTTATTTGTTCACTGCATGGTGCTGGACTACATGTATCAAAGCCAATTATACACGGTGTCAACGTAACAAGACACAATGTGAATGGATTCTGAGGAGAATAGACAGATTTTAATAAGAGTGTTTACGGGAGCTCAAGGTCAGAAACAAGCTGCGAGGTTGGGAATCCTTCTTTTTTTTACGCAACACGGGGGAAATGTAGGCTACGATTAGAGATTATTATTATTTACGGTGTTATTTTATCTTGGGTTACGCTCTTAGCTCCAGCAATGCCGAATGCCGCAAGACCTATATCCAGTTGCTGTGAATAACGCGGCGAACGACAATGGACTGCTTTTTTAACCGTACAATGCATTTCACCTACCAGATAGGGAGAGTCCAAGCTGAAATATGGAAATGTGTTGTGATGCTGAGTGATTAGTATCAATGAACACGTTTGGCCTGGGGAAAAAAACTGACCGAATGAAATAAAACGTTATTTTTTACTCAGGATACGTGCGGAACAGTTAGAGAGAGAATTCTGTATTGGACAATCGTAACAGGTCCGAAGCGCACTTTTCCCCCTTCAGCGAAAGAAAATGATCCGGTCAATCATATGGACATGGCTCATTATTCAATGAACACAATCTCTCACCAAGGCATCGTTTACAGACAGGAGTTTCTTTGCGCTACTCCAAATTTAAAGGTAAGAAGTGCGAAGCTTACGCATGGGTTTAGGGGGTTCTGAATCGTAACTCGAAGGGGTTTCGCTTTTGAAAGTCCGTTTGAACAATTGTTATTTCTATTGTATCATCTCAGTGGGGCCTGTTTTTCGAAGTGATTAAAAAATACAGTCTAATTAAATATCCATAGCGGTGATGTTAGCATGCGGAGTTGTCAGGGGGAAAACATATAGGCTACATAATGAAAGCATGAGAAGACATTGAACAACGACTCAGAACCAACTCTTATCTCTTTTTTATTTCAATGATTTCATAATAGTCACATATAAAAGTTGTATATTCCAGACGTTTAAGATAGACGACGGAGTGTGCATAAACGTATTGGACACATGACATGCATAACCCAGGCGGATATTTGCGACTACTTTTAGGGAAGTATAAACTGTTCCCCATAGAATCTGCTTCGAAAACTTTCTCATCACATCCCTAGGGGTTCTGCTTAGAATTTCAGCTAACCTGAGTGCAGATTGTTGGAGAGATAGGATCAAAGTTATCCGCTGCATGCCATGTGTCAAAACTTGTGAGATGGAAGAGCCGGTGAGACCTGCCATTTTGTGCTGTGATCGACCTCTTATGAATAGCAGCCATGCATTATGCTTTGAGAAACGTTATGATGGTATTCAACAACTGAGGGGTAAATGTCATATCACGCTTTAAAACCTTTTATGTACACACAACACACATATCACTGGAGAAATTAAGATTTGAACGACTGATTCAAACGCAGTTGCTTGGGGAAATGTATCCAAATGCGTAAAAGTTATAGCGATTCGGATACGAATAGAAAAGGCTCCAATGACAAATAATTGTATGAAAAGGACGTAGCCTAGCCTATAACTTAATCGGGGAGGAGGTCGAGTCTAGCGAGTAGCGTATGCCATAACCTTCATAGCTATAGATACATTCACGTTGTCTAATTTAAATGTTCCAAAATATAAATGGTATCTTTAAAGTGCGTGTAGACTGTTGGTGTGGGTTTAGATGTTTCGTTCTTGCGCTGTGAATCTCAAATCTGTCAGGATAAATATATTCCCAGACATTCTGACAACCCCCAAATGTTAAAAGTGCCTTAGTACAAGTATATAATGCATCATTTCGTGTAATAAAACACAGGCTACCGTTGCACTGCCAGTGCTTCGAACTCTCCCCGGTAGGACTAGTCTGCAGGTGTCCCTCATCCAACCGAGCAGCCTTTCACCTTGAGTAGAAGGGAGCGATCCTCCCATGTAAATACAGATGAACCAAGCTTGAGATTCACCCAACTCGAAGGCAGCAATTTAAAACAGTAGCCTAGGCTACAATGGCTGATAAGACACATTACCCCCTTAACCGTAACGTAAGCGTTACACAATGTCCATCACATTGTTTTACTTTTTTTTGTATATTCCGCAAAGTTGAGATTGAGATAAATGTTTATTTCTTAGATTCATTGTCAAAGGAAATGAACAAATAGGATGCACAGATGCACTGTCCGAGTAAGCCACTGTCATTGTTTAATGGTACTTGCCTGGCGGATATTATGTCTGTAATAGCGTCTGGGCGTGAACCTTTTTGTGTCAGTTCTTTTTATTTTCTCATTGAGATGAAATAGCGATGGACAACAGTCACACTGTAGTGCACTGAATTCCAGATCGGGGCCCTACAGTAGCCTACATGCAATTACCGATAGTTAGGAGAATGACAATGAATTGTGAGAGGTGTTATGAGAGAAGAGAAAGTGAGACTTAACTAACTGGTATGTAGTTACAGCTCCTGTGTGTGTGTTGTCCTGGAGATACTGTACCGATAGCCTACTGTACTGGTAGTTGACTATCTGCTACATAATGTGGGGGAAATAATTGTATTATTACATTATTATTACTATTATTATTATTATTATTAGTATTATTAGTATTATTATTATTATTATTATTATTATCATCATAATTAATTATGCAAGAATTTCATGAATTTTATGACAAGCTATCACATTTCACATACTTCAAACACTTGCTTTTACAGATTCAACATTTTTGTCATGTGTACGCTATTGTGAATTTGGTTTTATATTCCTAATCCCATTTATAAATCACATGTTTTGTTCTTATTTAAATCACATTCCTAAGCATCACCAGTGCTGTGTTTGATCTAGTTTGTCAACCAGTTTAGTGGTTCAGTATTGCAATGTATCCTGTTTGACCTGTGTCTATGTTATAGAGAATGAGAGAGAGCATGGCATCAGTGCTCCTCTCCGGACCTGTCAGTCTGCAGCCAGTCAACTGTAGCCAGAGCAGGAGAGCAGTCAGAGACGTGATCAAACAGCCATCCCACTCTTAAATGATTCTCGGCTCCTTTAATTGGTCGAAATTGTCTTCCAGATGTACGGCAGTAGCCAGGGCCTCTTGTGGGACGGTATGGCAGGCGAGGCCTGGCGATTAGGTATTAATTGATATGTGCAGTGGAGCCCCCATCCCCTCTAGCTCCAAAGGCTAAGGCCTTTACCCCTGTGGCTGTGTGCTCCCTTCACCTCCCCCCCCCGTCCCTGTCCCCGTCCCCGTCCCTGTCCCCGTCCCCGTCCCCCCGTCCGTCAGTTTGGCAGGCAGGAGGGGCTGTTTCAGGAGGGGGCTGGAAGGCAGGCTGGGGGCATAACACATAACAAATAGGCGCTAGGCTGTGGTGAGCCTTGTAGTATGGTGACCTTGATTTAGAAGGTTCACTTTGGAGAGATGGTTAACTATGTCTTCTGACAAATATCATGAGCCCTGTTTGAACACACAAGTGCTACAGAGACTAGCTGTTCACATCTCATGTTTGTGAAGTTAGGTCCCGTTTTCGTCTGTAGGGTGTGGCTCTTAACACTTCTCTTCTCATGTGTGTCATATAGCATATATTATTTTAAAGGTGTGTGTGTATATGTGTGTGTGGTTATGAGAGCGACAAGGATGTGAAAGTCCAACGTTTTTGCGGATAGTAATCATAGACGTCAGTGTGATCTAAGAATAAAGACTGGCCGACAGATGAGGTGATGACGGATGAGCTTGACTCAATTGCCTCATGCCAGGGTGCCACCAGAAGGAGCGTCTGTCTGTCTAGAAAGAGGGAATGAGGGAGAGGGAGAGCGAAAGCACACAAGAGAGGGAGAGAGGGAGAGAGAGGTTAGCAGTGCTAGACCTCAAAAGAAGAGGTAGGCCTCTGATTAAAAAGAAAGATAGGCTGGTAAAAGGAGGAACATCAACTTGAAGCGGATACTTGACAGAAAATAGCTAGAATTTGTATATATATTCACTGATATTTTCTCTTTCTCTATTTTCTCTCTCTCTCTCTCTCTCTCTCTCTCTCTCTCTCTCTCTCTCTCTCTCTCTCTCTCTCTCTCTCTCTCTCTCTCTCTCTCTCTCTCTCTCTCTGTCTCTGTCTCTGTCTCTGTCTCTGTCTCTCTGTCTCTCTCTCTCTCTCTCTCTCTCTCTCTCTCTCTCTCTCTCTCTCTCTCTCTCTCTCTCTCTCTCTCTCTCTCTCTCTCTCTCTCTCTCTCTCTTCTCTCTCTCTCTCGCTCTTTCTCTCTCTCCCTTCCTCTCTTCCCAGGGGTTTTGGGATAGATCTATATGGATCATGGACCTGGGGATCTAGATTGATGTTTACGCTCAATAATAGAATGTGTTAAGTTGGACTAGTTTACCCAGCCTTGGGAAAGATGAGCAGCTTGTGCTTCGGCCTTGGCCTTTGACTAAGTGATCTTTCTAATCACACACGTCCACAGTAGCCTTTCATTTGTGATTTTTCTCAAAAATAAAAAATACTATATTAGAATACGACCTGAAATTTCCCATTTGTATACAGTACCTCAGTCAACAGCCAGTTTTGCAATATTAAAGCCTATTTAAAAAAAAAGTTTGTTAGAATTTGGATTTATAAATGTGCTGCACATTGTGTCAAGACTGTTTCCTTTTGATCTGCAAAGGAGCACAAAATTACAGCCATGTCATTTTTGTAGACAACAGCTTAAGACAAACAGGCAACTACCCATCAATCACGGGTTCTCAAGCATGGCATTGTGTTATTTAGCATTCTCCCCGGCATGCCTAAAAGAGTGGTAAATATCTGCAGTGCTGCTGGGGGTTGAATCCAGAACTGTGGGGTTTGGGTGATGGAGGATGTCGGGAAGATGTGGGGTGGGGGGCAGTTACTGAAGGAAATCTGTAGTATGAGATCTCTCCAGCTCTATGTGGGCTACAATGATGTCTGTACTCTTGACTCTGTATAGGTCGTGACCTGCTTGTCACTAGTTAGTGCATTTTGGGGCTATGTGGAGGGGACCCTGGTAAGATGGCTTGTTGCAGAGAAGTAAGAGGACCCTGCACCTTTAATTATGATCAAGAGGTTTTCTCCAAAGGACGGAGGCATAGCAGTTATGTTGCCTCGTAAATCTGCCCCCGATGCCGTATATTGTGTTGAACTATTAATGTACACTATTATACTGCATATTCAGCTGCCTCTTCAGGACCTGATTTGCATAATTGGATCTTTAATGAAACTTGCCTTGTGGAACAAAAAATGAGAAAAAATGAGAAAAAAACATGATAGGCAAACCCCTGTGAATATTTGTTGGTAGAAGTTCTACTTGGCTTTTTAAAAGAAGGGGGGCTTTAAAAGAGAGTGACCTGCGCACCACACACATCAGTGGCGGTGCTACAAATAGGATGAGAAGTGCCTCTGAAAGCTGTACATTCCCAGCCAGGTCTCGCGGGTTAATACTACAATAGCTGGATTTCTTTAGCCTGGGGGATTTTAGGTTGTATGTCTACACTCATTTCGTATACTTGTTACACAGGGAAGATGGGTCTTTTGTGGAGGAGCTGCGCCGCTCGGCTGTCGGAATTCCTCCGTCGCAAATATTTTGACAATTCCTAATCAGGAGCAGTCAGATATTAGGAGTGCTGAGTGCCTTTGCTTTCTCTGGGCTGTGAGAGTTTCAAAGCCAGGTCTTTTTTCTGTCCTCTTGCATATGCGTGAGAATCACTGTGTTTGACTGTTTCTATGTTATTTTTTGTGTGTTTGTTGATATGCATGAAACACTATATAAGAAATATAGTGAGAATGTTTTCAACATGCTTGTATTTTGTGTGTGTGTGCTATTAAGTATGTCCTATTAAGTGTGTATGTGTGTGTGCCTTTACGTGACTTCTGCTGTGTTCTCCAACTTGTTTGTGGGTAAGAGGGTATTATGTTTAATTGGTTAATTAAACTCTAGAGTCATTTTTCCTGGACTTCAACAAGGTGAAGGTTAAAAAGCTACTGGTGCCACTTTCAAATAAACGTGAGTCCTATATAATGACATGTTATTTGTCCTACGTTTGAAGGACCTATCATTTAAAAGTGAATGAAAAAAAGAGAGCTGGCTTTTTAACAGCACAACAGAAGAGGAGCTATTTAGCAGCACTATAGCATGAGTGGTTTGTATCCAGGAGGGGAAGAGTTGGTAATCAGCCACCAATGTTAAAAACGTATAACAACCAAATGGTGATGATGTATCATAGTGCGAGGGGGCCAAAACACTCCCTCTACTCCAGAGACATAAGAGTGGATCATGTGTCAAAGCAGTTTACAGGTTGCCATTAGAGCCATGCTAGAGCGAGAGAGAGAGAGAGATAGGTGGAGGAGAAAAATAGGCTCAAGTTCGTCAGCTAGCGATGAGCTGCCATTTACCCATGGTGTGCCGAAGACCCCCCTCTATCTCTTTCTTTCTTTCTCTCTCTCTTTCCCTCCCCATCACTCACTCTTTCTCTCTCTCTTCCTCCACTGCCAGTGTACTCATGGGGAGTTTCAGGCTAGTGCTGTGTGTTCTCCCAGGTGGACCTGTATTGTATTAGACCCCCCCCCCCCCCCCCAGACCCCCCTCGTGTAATTCCTTGAGGAGATGCCTGGGCCTGAGTTGCTGTATTGTCTCCCTGCCCCCCCGTGGACCGAGCGCTACCCGCTGTTGAATCTCTCGGTAATGATGTCACAGTGATAGTGGAGGGGAGCAAATGTCTCCTGATTCCACCATTTAACGGCTGGCTGAATTGTCTGATAATGATAGCACTGGCGTCTCCAGGCTCGGAGACGGATCAGGCCCTGTGAATTAGTGGCTCCTAACCAGAGAGAGAGAGAGCGAGAGAGAGAGAGAGAGAGAGAGAGAGAGAGAGAGAGAGAGAGAGAGAGAGAGAGAGAGAGAGAGAGAGAGAGAGAGAGAGAGAGAGAGAGAGCGAGCGAGCGAGAGAGCGAGAGAGAGCGAGAGAGACAGAGAGAGAGAGAGAGAGAGAGAGAGAGAGCGAGAGCGAGAGCGAGAGAGCGAGAGAGAGAGAGAGAGAGAGAGAGAGAGAGGGTGATGTTCTTAGCCATGTCTCTGGACTGCTTTTGAACAAGCTTCTGGAGATCTCCATGGCAGTGTTAATAAATGTGGCTTGATAAAAGTCAGTGAAATGTCGGCCTGTCTGCACACCTCTATTAGGGGACATTTGTAATAATGCCACCTCGTGCAGAATATACTGTAATTCCCAATCAAAAGTATAAAGTATTTAAATGTGTAGGCCTACTGTATTTCTGGTCTATCATTTCAAATGATTGTCTTGGAATAAGCCACTGATTTATCCGTTGCACTCTATGAATGTGTATTTGAGGAGCGAGTGGCAATACGGTTGCAAGTTATCTCTTTATTTGTGTATTACACTTTATTAACACAGATTTATTCTATGCTGTATATATCATCTGCCCTTTTATAACATTTAAAACTGACTGAGAGCATTAGCCTGCATTTTAAAAACACAAGTTTCCCCCTGAGATGCACTAATACCATATTACTGTTTTCCATTTATGCAAAAGTAAATATGTAGACCCAAATGTAAATTAGCATTCCCAGCTTTGAACACATGCCCTTTTGTGAAGGTTGGCACTCACTGGCCACATCTTCAGGCCGACAGTGCCATAAGGGAGCAGGACGGCTTGTTTTTATTTTTAGCACAAATAGTGAATACACGTTTATTTGTATATTTATGACATGCTCTGCTTGTCCAAAAGCTGGGAGGTACTCTCTCCCCAAAATGTGTGCTGTGAGTGTCACCAAAGAAGGGCTCTTTTAGAAGGCTCTGGGAACCTCTCACATCCCACAAAGGAGTTTTTTTTTTTAAAGATACAAGTTATGTGGTCCTATGACTGCTGGACTTAAATTCCCGTCAAACGCGAACACACATGCACGCACACACACACACACACACACACACACACACACACACACACACACACACACACACACACACACACACACACACACACACACACAATCAGTAGTTCCCACCTGGTGTTTTAAAAACAGGAGAACAGGCGCTGTGTGGGGAGAGCTGTCAGTCCTGTGTGAACCACTTTAAAAACTGCAGCTCAACGTGTGAGCTAAATAGTATTTACTTTGGGGAATTTGTCTTTATATATCTGCGTTATTACCGAGGTGAATTTAAAAGGGCTTTTGGAGAGAATTCCCTTGGCATGTAGCATCTTTTACACCCCTTTTAAGTGTTAAGATGTGCTCGTACCCCTGCTGCAGCAAACCCTTAACAGATCTCCCGCAATTTCTGATGATTTTCATAAATCAGCCTTTTTTTTCTCCCTTCTTTTGTTTTCTTTTTCTTCTTGATCACGAGGCGTTGTTTTCTCCTCTCACTTCTCTGTTTCATCTCTTTGTTATGTCGTTCACACCAATCGTTGTAATGGGGAGAAAGCTAAGTGGAAGTGCTGGGCCAGAGCCTTGTATGCTTTCTCCTGTTTTAGTAAATAGGACTGTCAGTGTGGATCAGGCAGGAGCCGTGTGGGCAACACTATCCATGCTCCACTCACAGGCCCATCCTCCACTAGAGTTTGTGATAAACAGAGGACTTTGAAGAGAAATACTTCACAAGTGAAACCAAGTTGTTTTGGAAGAAATATTCATGCATCTATGTCCATGGTTACAGAACACAATGATGGGCTTAGAGAGTGAGTGGAAAATAGTTCACGCATGAGGTTAGTCATCCGTTCAATATGTGCTTCCAAAATGAGTGGCCAAGTGACCATGGTTCCAAAGTCGAACAGAGCAACTTTCGTTTTGTGTTGAAGCTCAGCTCATCCTGACCTGCTCTCTGCACAAGGTGCTCACACCGGTCCCCTTCATGCATTAGCCTCTATGTAGTCTGGTGGTTTCAGACAATTATTTGTGTTGTCTTTGTAATGATTGGGTTGTACCCACAGACCTCCAATAGCCTGGTGTGAGGACCAATAACAAGTTCCTACAGTTCTACAGTTCTTCACACTGTATTCCCCATGTAGCCACCTCATCATCTTGGAGATTAAGCTAATGATGACCACACAGATGATGTACTCGTTAGAGTGGTGAACTTGCCTGGTGTTGGTAGTTAAGGCTTTCTATGTGGGGGGCCATCATTAGTGCAATGAAATATCTTCTCTGTTTAAATTTGCATGATGATGGTTCTGTGACCAGTCATCGTTAGATCAACCAGGCACAGCCTAGGTTGTAGAGAAGATTCATGTGCTTTCCCCAACCCCACCGTCTTGGGAGGTCTCTGTTAAAATGCTAACTTCAGCGTTCCCCCCTCTGTGGCGATCATGAAGTTCTGGACCGATCCGTTTCATCGCTGTTGGATTGGGAACGTTTTCCGGAGATTTGGGTGGAGTTTATTTCTCTCTCTCTCTCACTTTCCTCTGATTGCTGTAGCCTCGGGGCTCTCCAGCGCACACTAGATCCCTGTGATTATATTAATGGCCTCCCGCTCTGAGGCGGAGGCAAAGGACCCACAGGATAATGGGCGTCAGCGTGGAGCGGTGGGTAGGGAGATGGATCTCTGACCATCGGGTCGTAGGTTGAAAGGCTCAGGTGAAGGAAGCTGCTCTTGGTCCCCTTGGGCGGGGTGCTTAACGGGGAACGTGTTAGTGAGTGGATACCCAGAGTACTAGGCGTATGGCAACATGGGAAACACGTGTATGACATCTGGAATGAACCGTAACAGTGCAATTACTATACTGTTGCTAGGTAATAGCAGACGTTGGCTATCGTTTTCAGAGCTGGCTGATTATAAGCGCTTAGGTAATGTGGATCAGTGTTAGTCATTCTGCGTTTATGATAGCGACACAGTGGGATTTAATTTGGTCTGTGTGGTTTCCAATTGTATTTCTCTTTAGCAGATGGTATAAGGACAGAACCCAAAGGTTTGTACATACTGTATGAATGTGTGTGCATGTTTGTGTGATACACTGAAGCTTGTGCGTGCTTTGTAGCTATAGTACAATGCCTGAGGTACTTTGATATGGGTCATGTAGCTGTAGCGTCCGTACTGTAGCCCCCAGGCCCTGGATCGTGTCCGGTGGGAGTCCCTCTCCTGCTGGGGAGCACATTTGATCCAGGCAAGGCCGGTGCTAGCATGGAGCCGAGAGGGGTCAGGCCCGTCCTCACTCTCTTTTTCATCCAATTTCCCTGGCTGCAGGCGGCCGCTCTCCACGCTTTTGTTGTCTGAGGTAATCTGTGAAGTGATCTTAATTATGGAGGTTCGGCCTGTTTTTTTTCTTTTTCTTACACGCTTTTAATCAAACGGCGTAGTTAGTTGGTAATGAGAATGAGGGAGGAACGGTGCGCCTGCTTCCACATGCTGCTGGGTGTCAGGAAAGAGGCATAGGAAGCGTAACGAGAGGAGGGTACCATTATATTTATTATACCTTCACACTGTATTTATTTAGGACATGTCAACAATACAACACATTTTTGATGGATTGTCTTCCCAAACAGAACTATCTCGTATTATCGGGAAAATTAGCTAATTTACACACATAACTATTTCGAAACCAGTCCAAGAGTCAGAAGACCCTAACGGTCATAAACTGTTACCAGAATATACCACAGTAAACATGACTTCAACCATAGAACACCACCATTCATGTCGTGGACAAGCAATGAAATGACTGACTGATTTAATGAATAAAGGGCTAAGTTGAAAAGACAAGAGGGAGGGGGTGGTGTGGGAGGATTGGGGGTGGGGTGTAGATGGAATCCATTACACATAAACACCCTTAGCATTGATGGGATGATCCAGAGGGATTAGACTGGAAATCCTGATGGACGCTGAAAAGGTGACCACATGGAGGGAGGGCTGCATAATGAGCCCATTGGCAGATGCCAGAGAGGGGAGAACCTCGCCGGCCCCCAAGGTCAAACGGGGAGTCACATCCAGGTCACGGGAGGTCAGAGGACAGCAGCCTTAGTTAGAGCACAGCGCACTGGAGGCTCAATGTTTGACTCTGACGGACTTCTATAGACGTCTCCCTGTGTTTTGGGTGCACATTTTCTAAAGCTATGTGTGGTTATAGTAAAGTAAACATTTGTGTGAATTAACCTTTATGTGGATGTGACTAAGACAGTCTGTCGAGACTGTTACTACTCTGATCCTATAGGATTTCCATAGGAATAGTTCACCACTGGGGGACTTTGATGATCTAAACGGTGTATCATGGTGTCTTGTTTTAGCCGTGACTTTGGCTTTTGGTGGAACCCTTTTGTGACCAGGACCAGAGTAGGACTAGAGGGATTAAGCAAGGTTTGGTTTCCAGAGTTATGCCTGGCTAATTTAGACAGGGTCACTATGCCAGTGACTGGGGTTAAACGGTGTGACTGTGGAGGTCAACAGTAATTAGCTTCCATATAACCCACTGTGTGTGTGTGTGTTAGACAGAGAGAGAGAGAGAAGGGTGGAGGCTGTGTGTGTGTGTGTGTGTTTGTTGAAGAGTTTTAGGAGCGTGTTTGTGTGTGAACGAAGGGACAATTGCAGATAGCATCAGTCCTCTGTAGCTCACTCTTGTAATTGTGTGTCTCTTAAAGTGTTCCCAGTTCACATCCGTCTATGGCCAACTCACATCTTGTCCTTATATTATTAAAGGTGGCCTCCGTGCTTAAGGAAGACCGACAGATGGCCGTTTTCATAAATCATGCTTATAAGATGATTATAGAAATCACCCCCCACTATCCCGCTTCGCTTACAGTAGCTTACATTCTTACAGGCCTTTTTATCTCGATGTCCTTGCGGGGGTTAAAACCGTCCCTACCCTCTGTATGTTAATTATTATTTCAAAGACAAGACACTGATGACAACATACAGTAAAATAGAACAACAAAAGTGGTTAACCTACTAAAAAAATACCGCAATCCTTTCTTTACTACCTCCACTATGTGTAAGTCTCCCGCTCTTACTTTAACGTGTGTTCTTGTGCTTGGCTGAAAGTTGCTCATAACAGGATGTTAAATATATAGCAGTGAGAGAGGGGGTGGTGGGAGGATAGGGGGGGAGATTATGTCTGTGTGGTTGCACTATTCCTTGATGTATGCACCATGTCAGGCAGCCATTGTCTCCTGGGTAAAGAATGATAGTTCAAATACCTACCATCTCTCCCCTGGTGCTCCAAATGCTTGGCTTTGAAGTTTTTATAATCCATCTGTCATCTTCGAGCAGGGAGGGCACATGTTCTGTACTGCTCAATTACAGAATTTTCTTTTGCCAGCTACAATGAGACAGGAAGCAAATAATATGAGCGACCTAAAAGGGAGAGGAGAGGGAGAGGAATCGCTCGAAATTCCGCATTCCCGATGTTCTCACGCACTTGATTGTGTCCCTCTCTCTCATAACAGGAGAACAAAGCGTGTTTGTTGTGGGTGGAAAGCCTAAAACGCTTCCTACTGTTATAATTATGAAGAATGTGATTGAATGCTTATTGTTTCAAGGACAGCGATTTCGCTACTTTTATGAGGGGTCAAACTGTCACTATATTCCACTTAAGAGCACTAACCTTACAGCTTATTCATAATCAAATTGTATTTGATATTAAGATTAATCTGCTACAAGAAACAAGGGGTAGTAGATGTTGGCTTGGCGAGTGAGAAAATGTGCATTTTGATGATGCATTATTCATTTGTCGTCAGTTTGATGTACATTCTAATGAAGTTTGTTGCAGTGCATGGTGCTGAAATCATCTTTAATTGGAGAATACTGTGTTGCAGTGCTTTAAAGCTACAATGAGGAGCCTAGAACTTCAGATACACTCTCTTCAACAGAAAAATAACAACAGCAGCAGTTGCAAATTAGACCTCTGAAACATTTCTTCTTTTACATAGAAGAAAGAGGCTTTTAATTATTTTACCTTTAATACACAACACTGTTAGATCGCTCTGTCTTATTTCGTATTTTCTCTGAAAAGCACCCAAGAAGTCTCAAAGAAGATGAAAGATTGTGTTGCGAAACAAAAAAGGACATTTTACATTCTTTTGTTGCCTTTGAAACTTCAATATTTTGCCTGTAATTGTCTCATACTACGTTATGTATCTTCATTTATGGAGGAATAATACATTGGGCCTTTCTTCCTAAATAAAAGCAGCACCCATCTGCTTGTGGAGCCATTCCTGGTTG
>NC_140024.1:7598069-7633069 GCF_964263955.1 Coregonus lavaretus | reverse complement strand
TGGTTCTGGGGGGGGAATTTAGCAAGTGGATGTGAACTTTTCAGCTCAGCGCTGTCACCCCCCTAATCAGGAAGTGAAATCTGTAGCACAGCACTCTCATTTAACTTTCCTAGATCCCGCAACCCCACCCCCCCCCCCCCAAAAGAAAAAAGAAGAATTGCGCTGGAAGTAATGTGATTTCTAAATAAACGCCCGCCTGTCAAAAGCCGAGATGCATTTACTTCCCCAATGTAGCTCAAAGAGACAATTAGCAAACAGAGGTGACACGGTAAACAGGTGCACCCATTATTTCTGGAGCTGGTGGCGATATATCCCCATCTCTGAGACTGATGATAGATCATGTGACAGGGAGGGTGAAGGATCTGTCTGCATCAGGGCTCGGCTGATGGGGTCTGCCATGTCTTCCTCACCATCATCATCTCTAAATATGTACTCTCTCTCTTTACAGTCACGACGTATAGGTTAGATTGTGTCTGTCCTTTCTACGTTTTTCATACAATCTATTTTCTCATCAACCATTCTTTCCTCTTTTTCACTCTATACGTCTATTTTTCTTGCATGCTCTCTCCTTTCCTTATCCACAATATGTGGATCCCTTCCCTGGAATTATTGACAATATTTTATTTTATTTTAATTCATAGTAGGCCCTCATAGAGGTCAAGCCGGTTTGTAAAAATGGATTGCTTGTAAAGTGCTAATCAATGGAAACCTTTTCTCTTGAAGCTGGAAAATTCTAGCTATAACATTTATTGAAAAAATATTCTACTGTTCGAGCTTGAATTATATGACAGATGTCTCATGTACCCCTCAGGACTCCCAAGTCAAATTATCAGACAGCCTTTATACACTATACAATACACCAATGA
Organism: Coregonus lavaretus; assembly: GCF_964263955.1. Taxonomy (NCBI): domain Eukaryota; kingdom Metazoa; phylum Chordata; class Actinopteri; order Salmoniformes; family Salmonidae; genus Coregonus; species Coregonus lavaretus. Next base: position 7,632,203 of record NC_140024.1, on the reverse strand, counting down.
TGTTATACTTTTTATCATTTGAAAATATAGATCTATTCATTATATATATTTTTTAATATAGAGCAATCCAAAAGTGTTTCAATCTTAGATTACATTAAATGCCATATTTCAAAAATGTGTGCTATGTTGTAACAGTGTAACTGCCTTGGTAATTGTCATTGGTGTTTGGACTGCATTTGCATGCTGAGATGTATAAATCAAATATAAAATAGTGAGTCAGTCTTTTGGCTTGTGCAGTATCAGAGGTATGTGAGACAGATCTCAGTCATATTGGATCCATCACAAACACATGTTCTCTCTGACGCATTCTCACACTAATTCTCACACAAGGCACATATGCACGCAACCTTCAGGCTTTCTCCAAATTATATCTGGGCCATCACAAGTACAGGGACTAGCTACAAAGGGGATTCCATAAATACGTACCATACTTCTCAACTCACCTACTCTCTCTCCTACAGTATGTGCTATTGACATTCCATAGACATTATGTAAAAGAGGAATGTCGAGTCTATTTTAATAATTTAGGGACGTTGAGACAGCATAAGGTTTAGCTTATGGGTTAGCTTATAGCAGTTTGATCCGTATGAGGGGACTTTTTCCACTGTAGCCTTTGGATGGATTCAGTTAGCTCAGCCTGTCACTGTTGTGAGAATACATCATGCTGTTAGAAATAAGAAATGATTGGCATCCAAGGGACACATCTTGTCTCTGACAGTTTTGACAGAATTAGTTGAAGGAGCGACAGTCTTGGTAAGGAGTTATAATGATAATAATTATTTAGCATTTTTTTATTGCAGGATAATTATTGAAGAGGTTCATGTAGTCATCACTGTAATCAGTAAAGAGAGATTACAGAAAATCCACAGGGAAACAGATGGTACTTAGTTGTTTTTTATTTTTTATATTATACTAGTACACTTAGTACCAGGGATGAGGACAATCAAAAGGGAAAATTATCAAATTAAAATCTCTTCACCCTCAAAAAAACAAAACGAGATTCACATGCATAATTAGGATTTGTTGGAGTCCTTTGCCAAAGCCAACCAATCAACCCACACCACACTGTACCGATAAAAAAAAAAGCACAAAAAGCCCTTCAACTCAAAGAGCAGTATTTAAACAGAAAACCCTGACCCCTTGAATTTGTCTATTAGCATAGAGTGTATTGCATTAGTCGTTCGCACGCAATCGGCACGAATAAGGTCACCATTTGTTAGTTTCACTCTTTTGGGATGTGCCTAGGCGGCATCCACCCGGACTTTCGCTGGTGCCCAGGCCTCGAATATGTGTTCTTTTAATTATTTATTTTATTGTACTCGAAAAGCGTGGAAGAAAAAGACTCTTGCTTTCCAGGGTCGGAGCGATCGGAACACAGAGGCTGCTGCCCTACATTCCTGACTAATTGTATAATTGGAAAAGCTCTCCAAATGAGCTCCCCCCTTTCGCGGGCTGATCTTCCCAGCACTTCCCCCCTTCAAAGCAAATCACAAAAGAGCATTTTGGGAATAATAATAATTGTAAAAAGCGTCCATTATTAATCTCGTTTACCACCACCACCACCACCACCGCTGATACGCTCGCTGCCACACATGGCACTCATACTTATTGGGAGCCAGGCCACCAATAGCAGCAACCTTTCTCCGACCAATATCAGCCATAACCGTGGCTAAAGTACAACCTGTGGACGACCTTTGAACTAGCCTACTCACCCCATTATTTTGGGATGGCCTTGCCTTTAGTGAAAAAGTCTGTGTATAAACTTTTTAAAATGTTGCCTCACTGGCATATAACTGATGATCTACCTGTGAGCTGTCTTTGCTTTCATATTTTACTGTTACGCCCGTGCTCATGGTCAAATTGGATTTTCAGATTTATGGCCCCTCTTACGCGCTTTTCATTTCCATGGATATGGAGGGACAGCGGGATGATTTCTTAGGTCGACGGTTCAAACAGGATTCCAAAGTGCAGTTAAAACGAATCTCTTAATTAACCCTATTGATCAGTAAAAAAGTTTTCAAAGTGAGCGAGGGAGAGTTCAGACTAACGTGGGTCGATTCTGCATCTTGCAGACAGGAATACAAAGCATTTTATTAGTCACTGAAGGGTGAAACATATCAGGAAGACATTTGTTTGAAGTTTGATATGTCAGATTATTTTGTCACTTAACCAAACATTGAAAGTATTCAGCCAATCTCAACTTCGCTTATACTCTGTAACAACAGTAATAATGTTAAAGTCACAGATTTGCTTTGCGAACATGAGATTTAAACAATACTCTAATTGTAAGCTGAATAGAACACAAAGGAACAACAAAGCAACAACAAAAACACCACCACCACCACAACCGACAACAACAGGGAAAAAAAACTAAAGGTGTTAAAAAAGCAATATGCTGCTTTTTCTCAAGAGCAGCTTATTATAGCGTATTGATTTATAAGGCTTTAAACGCAATCCTCAATGCACAAGTCAAGGGCAGGGAGAGATGGCTGCAGTCAGGCTACATGACAGTCATCGGGTGCTGCAGAAAGCCTGTTTCTGAATAGTTTTGGAACACAAAAGGGTAATTGTTTTAGCCCAGATGTTGCTTTCGCACAACAAGCAGGATACAATGTTCCTACTGAGCTGATGAGCCCAATCAGTGAAATGATTAAAAATTGATTTTGTCCCTGTAATTACAGTATGTAAACTACTTAGCCAGGATTGCAAAGGAAGTGATTTTCTAATTACGTATATACTCTGGTGTCTAATGATTGGTTTTTTGAAGTAATGAAGAGAGGGTCCTAACGACTCCTCTGTGTTCTGTTGTTTAAGAAAAAAAAAGAGACCATCGTTAGGGCAAGGCATCAGGCAGACAAAGAGCTCAAATTGAATTTTCGCCAGCGCTAACATGCACAGATTCTGTTTGTTAGCATGCGATCTGGACGCTAATGGTGGCCATGACTTCTGCGGGGTCACCAGTCCAACAATCTGGACCCTCCAATTAAAACCTCCAGAGGTTATGATGTCATTGTCACCCACAACACTCTCGTCACACTCCCCCCCCCCCCCCCCTCTCTCACACACACACAGAAGAAATAGGTCTCAATCTAAACAAGACAACATCCACAGCAGTCTTTTCAACTTGTAGCATTTAGCATCTCAATATGGTGAGACAGGAAGGTAATGTTAGAAAGTATCATCTCCTTCAGTTCATCAGAGGTGATGATATCCAAGCGTAGCGTAGCGATGCGTGGGCAAAATGACTGGGAAGCTAAGCCAGAAAAAAAAGGCAGATTATAACCTATGTGTTGTGATAATTGCGTTGTTTGCTTTATAACCTGTTAGTTCATATGCCTTGACACCGTGATATATAGGCCTAAGGCCGAGACAATAAGAAGACACAGTGGCAGAATAAATTCAACCACAACTTTGTTTCATCACAAAACCGGAGAGCAACATCTGTCCAGTGAAGTCCACAAAGCATATTGCATGTAACAAACAGTTACATGACCTACAGCATGGTCAAGCAAGTTAATGTTTCAGAAATTTTCGGACTACTAAACAACTATTGATTCAGAACCACAGAGTTACCGTATGTCGCAAAGAAAACAGGTGCTGTCTCCACTATTCCAGTACCATTTCAACTTCAACATTTCAACATCATCAAATCACCTATGCTTAATCTAATAAAGTGACAACTAAAAGATATCAAAAACAATTTAGTCCAATCAACGTAAGCTAAATATAATGTGGTTGTCCATGGTTCTGATTTCTGTCTGTTCGTGTGTGTTTGTGTGCGTGCGTGCGTTTGTTCGTGCAAGTAGAAAAAACATGTTGACTCACCCTACTTGTATAGAAATGCCAATGCCATCCTCCTCTCTTTCATGTTGACGAAACAGTCTATGACTCTATCATATAGTACACACTTTTAGTTTTTGTTGTCCTAGGCCACCTCGCTAAAGCGCTTGCTCGCTAGCCTAACTTCCTTTCATGGGCAATGATGAGCCAGAACTTCCATCCTCTCAGGCCAGGGGCACAATCTATGAATTTATGGTTGGATCAGAATCGCCGTTATTATCATTGGTCAGTACAGATAATTAAATAAAACCATAAGTCAAAATCCCTATCTCCATCCATGGCTAATTTAGGAAAGGGACAATTTAGCTAGCTAGCTAGCCACTGGAGGACAACGACATAATGAGATGCAACAATTCAAGTTTTTTCTGTCAATTACATTTAGCTTTTGATGTGATGTGATGGGTGTGAAGCCAAATCCAAACTGGCTTCCCTTGACACTTATTTTTGGTGCGCCAGGACCATTCACAGCTGAGTTCACTCAGTTTAGCTCAACGCTGATTGGTTATTATTTATAAAAAAAATATATCAAATGAGGCCAAATGCTCGCTGGCTTCCCTTTCATTCAATGCTACGGGCAGCAACAATGTCATACTCTTTTTGTCAAGACAGCATCAAATAGATGTGCTACACATACAGAGACACAGGGGCGCTGTTTCACTTGCTCAGATGCTTTCTCCAGTGAGATACATTCAGCTTTTTGCGAATTGAAAGAAAATGATGATACACAGAGAGACAAAATATACATTATTTGATATGTTTTTGTCTTTTTTTTTCATGGTAAAGTTTTTGGGGAAGCCTGGCTTCCCTTGGCATCCATTAATACACACCACTGAATATACTAACCATGATGTACTGTATCTTTGGGTGTCAGTATACACTAGTATTTTCACTGACCATAATACTCCTTTAAATGTATCATTAACACTTCATTATATTTTATTCCATTGTTCTAACTCTTTAAAGTATAAGGTTCATACGAGGTTCAGGACCCTCTGTCCTTTCTGGCTCTCTTGTAGAATCACAAGCTCTGAACTGTTCCAGGTCACATGGCTTCTGTTGTCAATGCATGAACTTCTGATACAGATTTGACCTAGAATGGAGGCCATGTGTAATATGGGCAAATCTAAAAAGGGTTTCAGGGTTTTACCAGGGGAAATAGAGAGATAATGCTCCAGGGACATAATGTATTATAAAGAAAACACAAATCATACCACTCAAAATATGTCATTATATTAATACTTCCTCTGCACTCTTTAGCAACAAATGTAGTACTTTGGAAACAGTTTTCATTGAGCAGGACAGAAAATAACTAACTGGAAAGGTCAGATTATTGTTAGTAGTGCTCATGTGGTTTTAGATTTTAGGACATTTTTAGGTGACACAAATCCAGATTCATTACAGCGATCCAAAACTTAAGAGAGAAAAGAAAACTAGGAGAAAAAAAAAAACAACGCTTTGAAATGCTGCCAGTATCAAACTGTACTTTTCAGACACAGTTGATTGTAAGAGAAGCCGATAGCGCAGCCAGCACAACCCTTTAATAATTCATTTAGTTAGGCTATGATCTATCATTTTGTACCTTTTGACATGCGATATTGAAATTTAATATTGCATCAATACAAATGATGTATTGCCAGACGGCCCAAGGATGTGGATTGCAAAGAGATTTCAGAACGTCTTTGAATTCCTTCTCTATTCAAAGTTACATTGTACTAGAGAAGAAAGCAGAAGAAAAACATCCGTCTTTCTGGAGCTTTGTATGTATGTTTAAAAATGACATCTTAAAACGCTCAGGGAGAACTTCTTTCCTCCACCCAAAGTCGTGTCTGAGAAGGGAAGAAAGGAAAGCGAAGGGAACATGACAGTGGTGTTTAGGGGAGACATCTTATGTTGTGGGGATCTTTGACATACTGTTTAGTTTCATGAAATCCCCTGGCAAAACTCTGGAGCTCACTATGAGGGAGTGTTGGGTGCGATGTCTGTAGTCTAGGCTGTAGAATAGCCTATTTCACGATTATTGTATATTCATAGATTTCCTAGTTTATTGTTCAATCTGTCTTTACTATTTACTAACTAACCACTAAATCCCTAAGATGATGCAAACCCATGTTTCTCAAGTTTTATTTTCTCTCGATGTTTTCTTGTAATGCGATAGACAGGATGCATTTGATTGTATTGAACTGAGATCCTGATCTGTTTTTATCTGTGGTGCTAATGATTTCCTGTTTGTGCGATATTTATGATGCTGCTCTTGGAGATGAGTCTGTTGGTGTGTCATTAACACTGTCTCTCTCTCTCTCTCTCTCTCTCTCTCTCTCTCTCTCTCTCTCTCTCTCTCTCTCTCTCTCTCTCTCTCTGTCTCTCTCTCTCTCTCTCTCTCTCTCTCTCTCTGTCTCTCTCTCTCTCTCTCTCTCTGTCTCTCTCTGTCTCTCTCTCTCTCTCTCTCTCTCTCTCTCTCTCTCTCTGTCTCTCTCTCTCTCTCTCTCTCTCTCTCTCTCTCTCTCTCTCTCTCTCTCTCTCTCTCTCTCTCTCTCTCTCTCTGTTATTTTCTTTTCCAGTGATCTACGGATGTCAATTAGAGGACCCAAAGAAAACATATTAGGTGAGGAACATTTCTGTTATACCACATAGAGGTGACACTGAGAAATTGGACCCAACTGACATTTCCATATTCCCCATTCATCTAAAAAACAACACCTATCTACAATTTGAATTGATTTATTTTTTAGGGACTATACCAGTTTAAATGGCTTCTGTTTGGCTCGTAGTGTGTACCAGACATCAAGCGCAGTGCAGGTTGTCAGGTTAGTGTCCTGGGCCTGTGACAGGGGAGAGGGATGTCATGTGAGGAGGTGCTTTGGGGCTCTGTGGGGCCTCTCCCTGTGCCTTATGCCTGGGCTTATTAGTCTACCTGCGAGGGTCCTGCCCCTCTCTGGAGGTGTACCTGCCGTGGGGCAACACCTAGGCAGGAGGGATCATCTGTGACTCATGACCTCTGTCTGTCATTCTCTAGACTCACACCTCACTGAGAGGCAGACAGTCAGACAGAGCCCAGGTGGACTTAAGCTGGCTCACCCAGGGCTTATTGTCAGTGAGGGATCTCATCACTAGCTCTGTGTTGTCTCAATGGGGGACTGGCCGTGCTATGTGTGTATTTGTGTGAGGGATGTTAGTGTGCTTGCCGTCTAGTGGGGGATGGACTGTTGACACACTTCATATTTCAAAATGTAAGACTGTGGAAATAAATGAAGATTGATGTGGAAAAATGGGTAGAACACATCTTATATCAATACATATATTATCATTTACACGTATGTGCCACATCTCACAAGTAGACTGTATATGCATACACATGATCAAAAACCCACACATATTCACGGGGGGCTCAGATGTTATTAAAGCTATATGATATAATTGCATTTGATCTCAAATAAACACAAATTCAGTCCATCTCCCACATAAAGATGGCAGATGTGATGGATGACCACATTAGCGCCAGGGACAACATTAGATTTGCTCAAAATTATTGATCTTTTGTTTGCTAGCCAAGTCGGCAATAAATAACCGTATAAGAGAGATGTGACTCATTATCGCCGTTGCCAACTGACAGACCTCTGTCAAAACAACTCTCTTACCTCGCCACTCTCTCCTCTCTAACTGGATGGATTTAATCCACTTTTAATTCTCATACTATTACTATCTGATTCCCTTAAAATGTTAATCCCACTCCGATAACCTGTATTATTCAATATTTTATACACATGCATTCAGAGGTTTTCTGTTTTATCCCTACCTTCTTAGTGAACAAAATCATTTTATCACACAATAGGTAATTTATATCCATTACCAACATTTTCAATCCTTTTCAGTGCTGCTGTCAGTGCCTTTGGCACAGTCATGATTAATGTGATCTAATAATAGTATGCCATTATATTTCCTTTAGTAAAACATGTACCAACATCCTATTCAGCTCCACCAAATTCAATGCCTCTTAAAATATTTGTCCTTTTTCAGTTGAAAGACAAGATTGCTATTTTCTCTCAGGAGATTATTATTAAGGTTTTTAGTGAGAATGGTTTCCTATTTTCGATCTTATGACTTTGTGTGAGTTTGATGAGTGGTGGCAAGATGGTGATGTGTGAGGTAATTTGGACATTTTAGAGTCTTCTCATGCTGCAGGTAACACAACACTGCTTCCCTGCCTTCATTGTTCGCTAGTGGTTTGTGTTTGATCAGAGTGAGTGTTATGTGAGCTTCAAATGCACAGAAATCGTTTATCATATTTAGATGCACACTTTTTGCAGGGTGGTTCTAGACATCCACCGTTTCATGTTCAGTCATCAAACCTACAGTCCAAGTGTTGAAAATATAAATAAAATATGATATTATATAAATGTTATATTTATTTTATTTTTCACAAATAGTCTACAGTACACATGTTGGTGATCATACAGCCTTCAAGAACATTGTGGTTTCATGCAGTAAGAGTCCTTCAAAACGTAGATAGATTCATATAAATTGACTGAGACAATGATGTCCTGGTTGGGATAGGATAGGGGGAGGGGGGGTTTGTGGGGTAATGGAGGAACAGCATACTGACTCCGTTTGGAGCGACTGGAGGATTTGGGGGAGATGTGGAGCGGTCCAGGAGTGGGCTCCTGTCCCACCCAGCCGGACGGTCTGAGCCAGCCTGCCACTCATGGGGGCACGTTTCTGACTGGGGTGCCAACATCCTCCCCCGCTCCCTCCCCAAAGAGGGTTAACCCTTACTGGGTTCATAGACTTGTATCCAGAATGAACAGGTGGTCGCACAAAACATGGGCATCAATTTCCTCATGACTTATCCCAGTGTGGGTAGAGGGGGTGGGAGAGAGAGATAGATTGGGAGACTGTAACAGAGGGAAAGAAAGAGATAGAGGGCAGAGAGAGCGACAGAGAGAGATAGCGAGACACAGAGAGGAAGCTTATGCATGTGTGTATTCCTATCTTGGTTTTGTTTATCAGCTTGTGGAGGGTCCCACCACTGTGTGAAATTGACATCAGATGGCCGTGATGACTAGAACAATATCACATCTCGTTTCCATTTAGCAAGGGGCAGCTGAGGCGGGGGGGGGGGGGGGGGGGGGGGGGGGGCACCTGACCCCAGAGTCAAACCACACTCTGACCCCCACACCCCCAGAACCAAGCACAGCTGTCAACACTTTACATCAAAAGACACTATTTTCCCCGCATATGTATTTTTTCCCTTCTCAAATGCTATGGTCCAGGATCTATCCTTCTCCATTAAGGATAACATGTATTGAGCCACATTATTTGGTAGTATTCGGTTCCAAGCAGAGAAAATCGAACGAAGCCTTTACAAAGCCAAACAATATAGGCCAGAGTTTAGTATATCTCAACATGGCACACAGTACACATGGCTCTGATCACTAAGTTCATCCAGCCCTCTGTAGTTTTGGTAGCTGTGGTCATTTAGACATGTCAAGATCAAACCCTCGACTACGTTTAACACTGTTGTTCTTGTTTTGGTGGGAGGTCTTTGTTTAGTACAACACACATAAATAAGCAGAGAGTAACCAATAAACAGTTGGAGAAAACAGCCTTTCTGAGTCAGCATATTTACTAATGTCTGATTACATTTCTAGAGAAAAAGCTTGTAGGTTGTAAATAACAAACTGTCAAAGTGTTATTTACCGACTTTGATATGCACTCCATGTGATGAATATTTTCTGCATGTTGTATGTGCATGAAATACATGTTCCCTCTGCTACTGTACTGGGACCAAGACTGGAAGGCTACAGTTGAAAAGTACCTTTTTTATGTCCTCATAAATGGATCAGTCAAAGGAGACAGAGATTCAGACAGACAGATAACAGAGGAGAGGAGGGATTGTGTACTGGGGTTATTACAGTACAGTAGACTCACCTTTTCCTCCTCTAGCTCCTCCCCATCAGCTCTCCCTCTTAATAGGGGAAACCCTTCAGGAGGGGGTGAGAGAGGAGGAGGAGGGGGAGGGGGAGGCGGGTGGTGGTGGAGGCTGTGAGCTCAGCAATTTCCTCCCAGGACCCAGAGTAGACCAGACCAGAGCTAAGCAGAGCGTCACAGTCTGTCTGAGACTCTGGAGTGAGTCAGGCATTTAGAGAGGGGGGGGGGTTAAGAGAGGGAGAGAGATAGAGAGGGAGAGAGAGCGAGCGTGAGGGAAGGAGAGGGGGTAGACAGAGAGGGGTAGAGAGAGTGAGAGAGGGAGAGAGAGAGGGAGGGGGGAAAGAGAGTTGCGCTCACATGGAATAAGCCCTGCGCGTCTGGTGGCACCACACAGTTATTCCCATGATGCAATCTGTGTGGGGTGATGAACATGATGATGATGAAGGTGATTATGATAATGATGAGCGCACAGACAACAGTTGTCGCGGCTGCCTCTCAGTTTGCATCATCTGGCCCTATATAAATATACAGACGGCCTACATGGGCATATCAAGACTAATGCCCCTTTAATCCCATAAGTGCTCCGTTATGGCAGAGGTGGGTTAGTCTCTTAATGTCCAAGCTGGCTCTCCTTCCCTCCATCCCTCCATTCCTCCATCCCTCCTCCCTAATTAGGCACCAGAGGATCTAACTAGAGGAGCTGTGTGTGACAGCAGCCCTGACCTGAGCTAAGCCTGGGTGGTGGTGGTGGTGGGGGCACACAGGACTGCATCAACCCAGCCAGGAGGCAGGTTACAGGGGGAGAGTGTCAGGGCAGCAGTGGACACTCTGGAGGTGGGGCCCCTGGCATGCCACACCAAGGTTAGTTCACCTAGCAGCTATTTCTAACCCGGCCGCAGAAATGCCTTCACCATCACTCCCTACATATGTTGAGGAGGTGTGGGTGAATATGTAGCACTCATCTGTTGATAGCGGGTAAAACACAGTGCCCAGCATGTGGATTTATATCTATTTATATTAAAGTCAGGATGGCTTGTGAGCCTGACACCTAAATGTAGTAGTGTGATGGAGTTAGCACCGCCCCCCACCTTCTCGGCACCGCCCCCTACCTTCTCTCATCTTTTCCTTTTCTAAATTTGGACGATGACATTAAATGGATGTGCTATAATTCAGTGTGTGTGTGTGTGTGTGTGTGTGTGTACATAGCTCTGTGGTTATGAAGTGAAGCATTATGGCAAAAATGCTTAAATAATTTAGCAAATAATTTAGTAATGCCATTCTTTAGAACAGACTAATTCACTCTAATAAATGTGTTACTGGAAAGTTCAGGGGATTTTGTGGGGCGCCAGTGAGCGATAGCAGCCACCCAACTCCTAGCTCCCAGCTCCCCCTCGATGCCACCATGTGACCTGCGCCATATTCCTCAGGACCAACAATGTGGCCAATTGAAACAAAAAGGCCACATATTTTATTTATGTGTCAAAAGTGCAGTGTAGGGATGGAGGGATGGAGGGAGGGGGGTATCACTCCATCTGGCGGTATCACTCCATCCGCGCGGATCAATTCTCCTAGACGGAGGGCGGATGGTGCACAGAAATGGTAGGGTTATTGATTTATCAAAGAAATACAGTGTGCGTGTTATGCTTAAACGGCCACATAAACCTGAGCTGTCAGGAGCAGAGAGGCAGAGCGTTGACATTTAGCCACACAAACGGAGCGGATGGATTTACCGCGCCACACGCCCGTCTCTGCCAGATCATATTCCTCTATTGTGAGCGTCTGGGAGAGGCTCACTTATGGAAGGGACTTTTCACATTACACCACAGTGGCATAAAAAAGTTGCCCCCCTTCTTTATGGGAATACATACCTGGCATTAATACAAGGAGTGGGAGGGAGAGAAAAGGCGCACAGCAAAGTCTGGGCCATAAAAGGGATAGTTTAACAATTGATCGAGAGCAGTAGTGGAAATGGCAGCTGTAAATCAATTTAATCTCAGAGCAGTCAAAGAGTGTTTTCTAATGAGGTTAATGTCACATAATGACCAAATTCCTCCACTTAAAAGATGCTCTCAAGGTGTTGGAAAAAGATAGATGTCGCCTAGCAACATTAACTCGTCATGACCCAGCTGACACTGAGGGGAAAAGTTTTCCCACAAGGGGAATGCATGTTTTATAAAAAATAATAAAACGTGGAACATTGAAGTGGATGGCGGTTGGGAATGCAAGGGAGGGAGGTTTGGGAAAACGCTGGGCTGGCTGGCTAGCACTACAGGACGAAGGCTCAGAAGAGAAGCCATGGCTTTAGAGGAGAATGAAAAGACAGAATGACCCATCACTAATACACAGTGAATCGGGTTTGCCCTCCAGGGTTTCAGGGTGTTTATGGAATCTCTTATGTCATGGGAGACGATACTGGGAGGGGTGGTGTGCACTTTGCAGAGGGCAGTGAAATGCCAACAGACATGCCAACACAAAAACAACGGGTAAATGATGAGATCATTGCTAGACCCATGCAAAACCTTTACTTTTAATCTAACACAAATCTTACTATACTAACATTTGGGCTCTATCTGCTTTGCACAACGTGCACAACCTAAAACTGAAGAAAGGTTCCGATCCACAGGCCAACCATTTATCACTGAGGCCCTAAAGCTATTATCATGATCTAATTAGGTTTAAGATAAGTCTGTGTCATGCCCCTGTCCAAGGCTGCCTTGTCCCCAATTCTACAAATTCAGAGCATCCCAATTTCAAAATGCCACCACACTGTATGTTGAACGAATACAGTAGCTACTAATGCAATTTCATACAACTACATACCCACCCACTTACAGAAGTCCAGATTTACACACATTAACACGTACAGTAGTGTGCATGCATGTTCACAGTGGAAGTAGATCAGATAAAGTATGTGATGGAGGGCCATGTCTAAGTCTCTCCATTACTCACTGGAGGCATCATTTTCTCAGCACTATGCTCTTACCCCTTCTGTGTTCCTCTCCTCCTGTGCTGTAAGGAATTGAGCCACAGATGAGATGATTTTGGGGGATTACAGTAGCGTTGCTGAGACACGCAGGCACTGACCTATAAAGAAGGCCTTTAAGGAGACCCATTAATCCACCTGTCCAGAAATACTATATTTATATGTGTATCATAAATCTAGGCTGAGGTATGCAATTTGGAATTACCAACACTGACACACAATTCATTTTTAGCATGATTAGCGACAGTTGTGCAACTGGCTGGCTCGGTGGGTGGCCTGATGTACACACCGTGTGCTCATTTCACCAGCGAACTTCACTGGGTGTGTAAAGAACACACACGCACGTACGTGCACACAATAAAGTATATATATAAACATACAGTACAGTATGCACACTCACCAGAGATGGTCCTGCTGACATCGTCTTCTAGCCACGTTAAAGTAAATTTACTTGTATAATCTGCGTGGCTCAGTTGGTAGAGCATGGCGCTTGCAACGCCAGAGTTGTGGGTTCGATTTCCACAGGGGACCAGTTTGAATAATGTATGCACTCACTACTGTAAGCGGCTCTGGATAAGAGTGTCTGCTTAAATGTAAAAAGTGTTTCTATATTTTTGATACACTTAGCTAAAAATATAGGTCACACTAGAAATCATAACCTGATGAGATACTTTTCATTCTCTTTGTAATGCCCCGTTCTCCCTTATTGCAATGAGAAGAGAAATACGATTAAGAATGAGGGCTCTCTTTCACTTACTTACTTCCCTCATCTGATAAAACACAGCTGAATGACCACAATAAGAGGGAAATAGCATTTACTCCGTTTTGATCTGTTCAGGTTTCTGAAGGGCCACTTTTACCCGACGGGTCTTTCTCTCCTCTTTGATTGATATGTGAAATACGTCTCCCTCTCCAGCTCTAAAGGCAGACCCTGTGTGGGGCTGAAAGGTGCTCATTGTCAAGGCAGGGACACTTTGTCAGGAAACAATTCTGTTCCCAAGGCCTGGAGAATGTGTCAAAAAGATACAGCCCCCATTGTGTACTTTAGGAACTTTAATTTTGCGTGTGAGGTCATTTTAATCCTGATGAATTTTTATATAGACACTGTGGCGTTCAATGGCTAGCCGGTCTAATGCCAAAAAAAAAGAAAACCCACCCACAGACCCAACTAACAATCCTAAACTTAAAGCATTAAAGGGAGAGTAAAAGGGAAAGGTCTTTGTTGAAGGACACATTGGGGTGTATTTAAGTTCTACAAAGGCCCTCTCCTGAATGGAGCCTGATTTCTGTGACCAGATTTAAAATTTGGGGCCTAAAAATACCAGCGTTGTGATGAAACAGGGCTTGTAAAAAAGAAACTCTCATGGGACAGGGAACCTGATGTGAGTTAGACACCCAGGACACTCAGCCATTGCTACACTGAAAGAGAACAGCAAGAAGAGAGGCAGCTGGGGAGTATCTGGAATGGAATTAACAGTATGATGGAGCATGTTAAATCACACAGTGGATTCTTTAACCTTGTTTTTATCAGTGTTTTTCAAAACCACACAATGGGGGTTCTGTGTGGATAGAAGGATCTTTTTTTGTAATGTACTTCTCAATAACATCCAAGGTTTACTCCTAGAATCAACCTTATCCCTATTTAAACAGCGGTTGTTCTTTTCTGGTTGGATGTTTCTGTTGTCTGGATGCCTCTCGACATCTTTTTCGGCTTCGAATTGGAGGCACATTTATGCAAATTCAGTATACACCTACAACCAGAGGAATGTGTGGCAGCTGTAGAGGAGAATTCAATTAAGACACCCCTGAGGTGTGGTAATTGATCCGCGCACATTTTTTCTTCTCTCCCTCAGTTTTTTTGCCTTTTGCCGTTGTTGTTTAATGAAAACCAATTCCTGTTTCAGGCTTGAGGAATGCAAATGCCACAGTGACTCATCAGCAGTTATTTAGTTAATGTGAATCTCTCTTTAGGCGGCAATGCTATGCTCCTTACTAAATGGATCACTTTCTTTATCATTTTATTTTGTCATTCAGTGTTCATGACTGCTCCTTATATTATCTACGTCCTATGTGTCATTTTGTTCTGATATCGTTTTGATCTTCTTAACTCCAGAGTGATAAAAGGAGTGTATGAATCTGTCTGTTTTTAAGAAGTAAGGTCAATTCAAACAGATGACCAGTTGTCACAGACAGAATGAATAGCCCCAGTGATGATTCATCCCAATGTGAAGTTTATGATGTTGTCCACCACTGTAACCCGGTGACTTGTTTCTCATTATTCTAATTGGTTGAAACTTTCTCTTTTACTGACTTTGCTCTTTCTCTGTGCTCGCCCTCCCCGTCTTTCCCCTCCCCCTCCTCCTCCTCCTGTATCGAGGTGGAGGGTTCCAAGTGCTCGATGGTGCATTAATACGGACACCTGCTTTGTTCTGGCGGCCGGCGTATCGCCTGTTTCACTCGCTCCCCCTCTTTCATCATCCTTCTGCGGTTTGTCTGGAACGGGCCTACCTGATCTGAGAGCATGGCTGGCTTGAGGTTCATTCTCACATTCATCTTCAAGGGAGGTGGGCATGCAGGCGGAAGGCTATGGATGTAGTGTATGGATGTGTGTGTCTGTTTATGTGTGTGTGTGAAGGGACTAGTGGTCCGCGGGTCCATCTGAACTCATTCCCCTCTGAACTCGTATGTGACTTACATATGACATGTGGTGGACTTCCAATGTAGCACGCTGGCTTTAGGTCAGTGTGTTCATCCCCCATCTTAGGCAATGCATGCAAGAAGGGAACAGTGTTAGAATCCATCCCACGTCCTTGAAAAAATTCAGACTAACCCTCCACTGACTTGTCATTCCATTAAATCCGAAAGAACCGAAAAAAAGAGTGGAATACTTAAGAGGGCACAATATGTTCTGTTACATTATACTTTCTTAGCTGGGAGAGAGGCAAAAGGCCAGTGAAAAGGAATACTTGCTATTTAATTACTGTCAGCTGAATGAGCTCTGTTCTGTTCGCCCCCTCCCTGATGTAAAAATTCTTATTCACTTAGTATGTAGGTCACATTACAGTGGTGCCTAGTTATTGGACATGGGCTTAGATAACTGTTTGTTGAGTATTAAATGCTTTTGCTGCCTCAGCACCCTTTCTAACTGGTATTTTTCACACAGCTGTGCTACTGAAAGCAGGCAACGCTGCAGCAAAAATCATGTCACCCCCTCAGCCCCCGCCAAAATGTGGAGCTGGGTGTTTGTGTACTGTAAAAAGCGATTTAGTGACATACATTATAATTTTTTCCTACGATTTAATACTTTTAAGTTAGGAAGATCAGCTAGTCGTTGGAATGGCAAAGAATAAGCAGAGATGGGCTCTTTGAAAGAAACCCAATGACCTGAGGTGTTAGCCAAGCAGGTGAATCTTTGCTTTCTGTACTATTATCCATGTTTGCTTTCTGTGACCTTGCACTCAGCTAATGCCTAGCTGCTTTCGCCGCCTTAATGGTACAGATAGTCTCCAATGTTGCCACAACGCTTTTCTGAGGTTTGGCCTAGCCTGTTGTTTCTGGCCAAACGGGAGCAGTTGGTTGTTCCTCTCTCTCTCCTCCCTTGTATGAAATGAGCCCAGATGGTGATTGATTTTTCAAGTGCTGACATCCCTGCTTGAGAACACGCTCCCTCTTTGTGCCGAGCAAGTCAGGCACAATAACATCATGAAGCGATCATCAGCTTTGTGCCGCCAACATCCACCATTGATTGACAAAGGACACACACAAAAACACACACCACTCAAAAACAACATAACTTGCATATTCTTAAAGCATATTCTCTTTAACGAAGAAGATGTTGACAATGAAGACAGAGACACCACCGGAGTGATCTTGGGAGACCTACTGGTTCAGAAAACACCAAATATGTCCTGTAATGCAGAGGGGCGAAAGCACAGTAGATATGAGACAGACAGTTCTGGACAGTGAGAGCAGAGCCTGGATGGGTGGACGTGGCAACAGTGCACATTTGCTACAGCCCCATTGAGTCAACTCTGAAGCGAAATGATGTCATTGGCTAACTAGCCATTCTCAGGCCATTGCCTCGGTTTGCGTGACTAAATACATACAATTAAGGCCCGGCACTTCTCAATCTCTATGAACTCATTGTTATCCCGGGTTCAAGTGCACTGATAATGGGGGCCGGAGGAAAACAGGCGTATCATCGAGGCGCTGCACACAGAGGGCTGGTGGGTAAAATAGATGTCTCATTATTAGTCGCATTCTCTTTCGCCCAACAGCACAGCTCTCTCTCACTCTTTCTCTCTGTCCTTTCTCTCTATCACTCTATCTCTCTCTCAGTCCTTTCTCTCTCTTTCTCTTTTGTTTTCTGAGGACGCTTTGTGGAATCGGTGTCGTCTTTTACAATGCATATTTCCACGTACAGTGGGGAAAAAAAGTATTTAGTCAGCCACCAATTGTGCAAGTTCTCCCACTTAAAAAGATGAGAGAGGCCTGTAATTTTCATCATAGGTACACGTCAACTATGACAGACAAATTGAGAATTTATTTCTCCAGAAAATCACATTGTAGGATTTTAATGAATTTATTTGCAAATTATGGTGGAAAGTAAGTATTTGGTCACCTACAAACAAGCAAGATTTCTGGCTCTCACAGACCTGTAACTTCTTCTTTAAGAGGCTCCTCTGTCCTCCACTCGTTACCTGTATTAATGGCACCTGTTTGAACTTGTTATCAGTATAAAAGACACCTGTCCACAACCTCAAACAGTCACACTCCAAACTCCACTATGGCCAAGACCAAAGAGCTGTCAAAGGACACCAGAAACAAAATTGTAGACCTGCACCAGGCTGGGAAGACTGAATCTGCAATAGGTAAGCAGCTTGGTTTGAAGAAATCAACTGTGGGAGCAATTATTAGGAAATGGAAGACATACAAGACCACTGATAATCTCCCTCGATCTGGGGCTCCACGCAAGATCTCACCCCGTGGGGTCAAAATGATCACAAGAATGGTGAGCAAAAATCCCAAAACCATACGGGGGGACCTAGTGAATGACCTGCAGAGAGCTGGGACCAAAGTAACAAAGCCTACCATCAGTAACACACTACGCCGCCAGGGACTCAAATCCTGCAGTGCCAGACGTGTCCCCCTGCTTAAGCCAGTACATGTCCAGGCCCGTCTGAAGTTTGCTAGAGTGCATTTGGATGATCCAGAAGAGGATTGGGAGAATGTCATATGGTCAGATGAAACCAAAATATAACTTTTTGGTAAAAACTCAACTCGTCGTGTTTGGAGGACAAAGAATGCTGAGTTGCATCCAAAGAACACTATACCTACTGTGAAGCATGGGGGTGGAAACATCATGCTTTGGGGCTGTTTTTCTGCAAAGGGACCAGGACAACTGATCCGTGTAAAGGAAAGAATGAATGGGGCCATGTATCGTGAGATTTTGAGTGAAAACCTCCTTCCATCAGCAAGGGCATTGAAGATGAAACGTGGCTGGGTCTTTCAGCATGACAATGATCCCAAACACACCGCCCGGGCAACGAAGGAGTGGCTTTGTAAGAAGCATTTCAAGGTCCTGGAGTGGCCTAGCCAGTCTCCAGATATCAACCCCATAGAAAATCTTTGGAGGGAGTTGAAAGTCCGTGTTGCCCAGCGACAGCCCCAAAACATCACTGCTCTAGAGGAGATCTGCATGGAGGAATGGGCCAAAATACCAGCAACAGTGTGTGAAAACCTTGTGAAGACTTACAGAAAACATTTGACCTGTGTCATTGCCAACAAAGGGTATATAACAAAGTATTGAGAAACTTTTGTTATTGACCAAATACTTATTTTCCACCATAATTAGCAAATAAATTCATTAAAAATCCTACAATGTAATTTTCTGGATTTCTTTTCCTCATTTTGTCTGTCATAGTTGACGTGTACCTATGATGAAAATTACAGGCCTCTCTCATCTTTTTAAGTGGGAGAACTTGCACAATTGGTGGCTGACTAAATACTTTTTTTTCCCCACTGTAGGTTCCGTACGAACAGTATGACTCATGGCTGTGTGCTGAGCTCTCTGGCCAGCTGTACGCTGGTGAAAAGGCAGTTTCCCCTCTGCTCTCCTGCTAATTCTCCCTTTAAATGCATCATTAGTTCTTTAGGGTGGTGTGAAAATGGCAGGACAGTGGACAAGACAAACGAAGAGCAAATAGCTTGGTTAGATTTTGTTTATTATGGATATGAACTTAACATTTTCTTAATTTACAGTTGTTGTCTTATCAGATCTTTGTGGTTTATCAGATCTCTCAGTAAACTGTGAAAAATGGATCATCCATCCAAAACCATTATGAAAATTGTAATACTATTTTAGCTGATGGTTTATAATTATATCCACATAAATCAACCAGAATAGTTTAAAATGTTCTACTCATGGAAGTCACATTCTGTCCAATCTAACCACACAGTCAAGTGCAACATTTACAGGGTCACTTCCTTGACTGTCCCAGTCCCCTTGACAGCGATGCCTTGAAGTCATGTAACACTAGAGCTCAATTGCTTCTGTTTGTCTGTGTAAGAGGATCGCCCCTCTCCTCCTCCTCCTCTGACTGCCCCCCTCCCTCCCCAGAGATAGATGGGCTGACCACAGAGGCAGAGCAGACAGAGCTCCATGTTTTTTGGGGGTGGGTTGACCTCCGAGATTGGGGGGCGGGGCAGCGGGCGTTCCCCTCCAGTCGCTAGCGGCGGTGTAGGTAAATGGATCTTATTTTGCGGCGCATCAACACGTGTAAGGGGGAACACGGCTCATTACACGGCCCTGATCCCACTGCAGATACACTGATGGATGGAGAGCAGGGACCCAGCCCCAAAGATTCCTCTCCTTCTTTGCTCTTTCTTCTCCCTCTCTCTGTCTCTACTCTCTCCCTCCTTCTCACTCTGTCTCTCTCTCTCTCTCCCTTTATATATCTCTCTCCTGCTGGAGGGAGGTGGGGTGGAGGGGCGGAGGGGAGATGAAGGGGCGGCGTTGTGCACCAAGCCTGGGACTGATTACCAGGGCCACACCACAAGACCCATAAATCGTGGTCAGGTTTGATGGTTTTACCAGGTAGTGTAGTCGTGTTGGATCCCAGTGTTACCATGGAAGGCTTTAACCCATCATCCCCGCTCACCCTTAACTCGTAACCCTTCCCTCAGTTGTCAGTTGTTGCCACCACCAACACTCCTCCTTCCAGTGCCTGCATCCAGTCAGAGGTTTTCCAGGCTGTGCATTCCTCCCATTCACGGTATGCAGGCTTTGCTAGTCAAACGGTTAATTGGTTACAGATTGCACTTTAACCTCGGGGCTACACGCCACTCACAGGCTGTTAAAGTATTATGGGAAATGGAGTGTGGTTTACAATGCAACCGAGGGGGAAAGGTCACCGGATTCTTCACACCACATCTCCACGGCTCTGTCACTCACTCCCTATGACAGTCACATGACACTATGGGTTACCTCCCTCTGCACGAGGAGAAGATTTACACATTATGGTTCTCACCACAAAACACACACACACACTCATGCACGCACACACAGACACACACACACATAAAAAGAGAGAAATAGAGTGCCATTGAAGGGGCTGGTCTCAAGCAATCTGTTACTTCAAGGCATCTGGGTGGTGTTTTTTCGTTCATCCTCCTCTGTGTGTCATGACAAACATGTTCCATTGGATCTGCAACAGTCAACATGACAGAACTCGTTTCAAAACTGGGAGGTGGTTCTTAGAGTTGATACTCTTGCCAGTCACTTTAACCCCATGTCCATCTTGGACTGCTACACCAATCATTCCTTCACATTTAAGACCCAATTGTCCACACCAGGCTAGGGTCTGGGAAGAAAGGAGAGAAAGAACAGAGCAGACATATTGCCATGCACACTTCTGTGAGCACGGCTCCCATGATGCTTTGTTGTCACGGTCTCTCTCTCTCTCTCTCTCTCTCTCTCTCTCTCTCTCTCTCTCTCTCTCTCTCTCTCTCTCTCTCTCTCTCTCTCTCTCTCTCTCTCTCTCTCTCTCTCTCTCTCTCTCTCTCTCTCTCTCTCTCTCTCTCTCTCTCTCTCTCTCTCTCTCTCTCTCTCTCTCTCTCTCTCTCTCTCACCTTTTATACTTTCAATCTCTTTCCATCCCAATTTAGTACATAGCTCAGAGTATCTAAATCCCAAACTCATTTGGCCTCTATAGAGCAGGTAGATACAGTATATCTGCAGACATATAAATAAACCAAACCAATATATGGTAAGGGGTTAACATGGTGACTGCCGAATATGATGCACTGGCTGTTGGTCTGATAGAATGAAATTACGCCTGTTTGTAGAGGCGTATCTCCTTTGATGCAGAAGAGGGGTGTCATAATGTATATCATGATAACCATTCAGAAACCTGATCAAGGGGAAACATTTCGGAAGACTCAAAAAGCCCTGGAAGCCATAGTGTCAAGGACCTTAGTAAAAGGAATAGAAAGAATACCACTCCAGTTGTCGGAAAAACAGTTATTATCTACGTTCCATGAGATGTCTGTCACAGAACGTCTGTTAATGGTCTAATGCATTTGTTTCTTTCTGATCAAAGACAGGATCCGTGTTCTTTTTCTGAAACTGATTATCAAGGACATTGGATTATCAACTGATTATGTAGTATCCCAATATACCCCAATAAGTGTGGGTGCTATTGTTTTCACTTGTCTTTCCCTCGGGTTCTTAGTGCTGTGTGTGTCAGAGGTCAAACAACGTGGCATAGATACACTTCTGTTGTCCTCCTCAGTTTCCTCTTCATTGTCATCTGGTGAATATGATTTTCTGCATGACTCATTTTCTTCCAAAATAATTAAGATGCTTGTTTGTCACCTGAATTAGGTTTACACTCCAATCCAAGCATATGAAAATGCCCACCGTGCGTACGTATGCCTATGTGCATGTTAATAGTGGTAAACAGATTTTGTTAAACATGGAGCATTACTAAACATAGCAGTTTAAATCAGACAACTTACAGAAACTGATCGTTATGTCAGAAGATAGTTTGCATTTGAGATTATAATTTTTATGTGTGAAAAATACCTGGTTGGGTATAGGTTCTATCACTAAATGGCTTGAGATACTATCTCATGAATGATTAAGCTATCATTGAGGGTAGATAATATTCAGACGCCATTTTGTATCTTGCCTCTACACTCCTCCACATCTCTAATCATTTAAGCGATTTATCCTGAATGAGATGGACGTGTCCCTCTGTGTGCCAGGCAGGCGGGCAGCATGTGCTGGTTTATACACGGTGCGGGATGGAGTGGGATGGCATGCTCACAGTTAATGCCATTGGTTGTTTTTCAGGTTCCCTCTTTTACTGCATTTGGACAGGAAGGGAATGAATGTGATTGGCTTTGTTCAGTCTTCCTGGCAGTCGACATGCGCTGACATCTGTTCCCTCCTAACCATTCAAACTAATCTCGATCAGAGCATACACCACACACATACATGGACATACACAGAAAGTATGCAGCACATTTACATTCACGCGCACAAGCACATGCACACGGACACGGACACGGACACACACACACACACACACACACACACACACACACACACACACACACACACACACACATGTAATTGTAGCACCAGTCATGCAGGGTTCAGTGATGAGGAACATCAACAGGCACAATGGCATATAAAAAGTGCCATGCATTATTAGCAGTGCTTGAGTCTCGGAGCTAGATGCATAGAGGGATCATTATGATACTGAGTAAAAAGCAACACTGGCATGGGTGGGTGAGAGAAGGCGGCTGATTTGCTTATGCATTCAGGGCTGATTGTGGCAGCGTTGCAAATCTTATTGCATTGCTCATTTATATTATTCGTGGCATAGATGCTGGCACCGGAACCAGCATATATCTTAGACGTGGAATCTGAAGCGAGAGTGGTATGAGGCGAGATAGAAGGATAAATACTTTCTGTCAGTTGTCCCTCTTAAGCAAATAACCGTCTGCATATCTGTGTGTTATAAAAAAAAAAACTACACAGCTTTCAGAGCAAAAAAAAGATGAAAGTCCATCTATGGGAAACTGTTTCAAATTAATCTCAGTTGGGGCCTGAGAAATGGATGTGACACGTCCAGATATCATGTTTTTGTTGCAATTACCCAAACTCTAAATGAATTATTTGCAGGCTCTGTGTGATTGTGTTGCGCACCCATGAGCAGGTGTTGGCCATATTTGAAGATGACAGTGAGGGTAAGACCCACGCCTCGGCTAATAAAGGGGCTCTGTGATGGAGCGCATGTGACACCTCATCTCTAGGGTCCGGGGGTCTACCCCCCCTCCACCCCTACCCTCCTGTCTCTGGCAGGGATCCCTCTCAACATTTACGTCATTTAGCAGACACTCTTATCCAGTTAAGGCTGCAGTCTTTGATTACAGGGGATTGTGTAAGGCATGTGGGAGGTCCTAGGACATGGCTAAGTTAAGTTCAACTCAATACCATATTGATTTAACCCACACCCACATACAGTAGTGTACAGAACAGGTACATGTACATTTTGCTGACGTGTACAGTCTGGTAACATAGACTTAGATGTAACCCGCAACTTCAGTCATCACATGCATGATGCATGAGCTCTAGCTGGAGGATATACAGTAATGAAGAACGGAGCTGGAGTGTTGAGGTGATGTGTTATCATTAACTAATCCAATTGCCTATGGAGGAATTTCCCGCTCTTGAGCAGACTCTTTTGCTCTCTCTCTCTCTCTCTCTCTCTCTCTCTCTCTCTCTCTCTCTCTCTCTCTCTCTCTCTCTCTCTCTCTCTCTCTCTCTCTCTCTCTCTCTCTCTCTCTCTCTCGCTCTCCCTCCCTCTCTCTCGCTCTCTTCCCCTCCCTCCCTCCCTCCCTCCCTCCCTCCCTCCCTCCCTCCCTCCCTCCCTCCCTCCCTCCCTCCCTCTATCTTTCTCTCTCTCTCTCTCTCTGGTTGCTGTTGTGTGGCTGTGACTGTGTGGCTGTGGTGTAGGACTCAGCTCTTCGGTGGGGCCTGCCCTAGGTGTCTCAGTGTATTCCCTGAAGGTGCAGCCTAACAGGGGAGAAACAGAGTAGTGCGCTCCATCTCAGAGAAGCGTGACAGTAATGCTGTGCGGCAGACACAACTATTTCAGACGGAGCTTAGCGGGGCTGTCGGATGATATATTCTGCCATCGCTACACAGATCCAATCTGAACTTGGCACAACTTTCCAATATTCCGATGGCTTATGTCTTGGGATGACTGAGAATTGTGAAGACATGGGAGGGATTGAGAGAGAATGAGTGTGTGTTTGTAATCCTTGGAGTGGAGTGTGTGCACCACTTTAGTCTCTTAAAGAGGAGATGGAGGGGAGAGGGATGTAAATGGAGCAGGACAGCTGGAAAGGGGCTGAGAGTGATAGGATCTCTCTCACACAATTATGTAATTTAAGTTAAGAAGACTTCTACTTCTGGGTCATACCTGGGTTAGCCAGACTCTTTATAACCTCAAATTGACAATTACAATCAGGAAACATTTCAGATATGCCCACCTTTACGCAGCCTTTCTCAAACCAGGAAACGTTCTTAAAAGAAGGACAAAATAAGCAACAACTGAACAAAGTGAAACAAAGTTATTCTAGATTTCCTTCCACTCTGGTGATTATTCTGCTAGTGGGGAGGGGACACAGAAATCTTAAAGGAGGACAGTAACATTCTGTTCTACTGAGCAATTCTCGGTTAAAACAACCAATCATGCCACAGCCCATTTGATACGATAATCAGCCAGGCTAAAAAAAGTGATTAGAATATATCAGCACACCTCTTTTCAGCAATGCAGCTGCTCGGAAACGCAAGTCTTACAAGATAACGTCAGACTGACTGGGCCTTGGTGTGTGTGTGTGTGTGTGTGTGTGTGTGTGTGTGTGTGTGTGTGTGCGTGTGTTTTTGTTTGTGTTCATCTATTGTCTCTCTGAGGTTTCTGCTATGCCTTGAAATGTTGCACATTATTTAATAACTCAAGCTCCACTGAAGATAAATACACAGGTTTAAAAATTGAATTGTTTTATTTAATTATCTTCAGAATAATGGTCCGCGACCTTGAATGTTATTTACGATGACGTCTATCTCATAGACAGAGCAGTTTGTTCTGGTAGCTATTTTGGAAATGTTTCTGTACGTTTTATAATGTTCACTTTTTGAGGCGGTAGGTGTGATTTCTTAATCTGTGGAGGGCCTTGTGATGTAGCAGATTAGGTATGTTTTAAAGGCCAGGGGAGAAGTGATATTGTGGAGATGTGATTTACCTCAGAGACTGTACCTTTGTGTGTTGGAAATCCTGGCTGCCATAGTACCCCAGAAAGGATTTCTACAACCATTACCAAGGCTTCAGTATCACCTTTTAACCCTTTCATCACAAAACATAGATCTCCTTTTGACTGGGCAGAGACCCATCTCATAGTGAATGCTCTTTCCATGATAATATTACAGTGGTCTTCCTACTCAAAAGAAGCAGAGAGAGAGAGAGAGCGAGAGAAAGAGATTACCATTTGTAAGATAAACCCATTCCAGCCCTGCCCCAGTTTAAATTACAGTGTTTTTCTTTTTTGATTTCCATTTGCGCATAATGCTCTCTCTCAGCATGTTTAAGTTATATTATTAGCGTGTGAGCGTTTCTCAAGATAATTTTTTTTCCCGCTTTTTTTTCTCCCTTAATTTCAGTGGGATTCTCGCCTCCCGATGCATTAGCCTCCTGTAATTGACAAATGATCTTTAGACGGTCTGGAGATTGAGAGGGAGCTCACTAGCCTGACTACAGTATAGGGCTGCATTACTGTAGTCTGTTGGGACTGGCTCTTTTGGTACAGAGGGTCTTCAGGTCACTGTACCATCCAGACCCCTAATCTTCCCTCTCTCTCTCACAGCTCATTGTGTGAAATAACAAATGGCTGGGCAGCTCCTAGCACAAAGGGCTATCACCACATTATTCAAGAGAAGCCATGGAGCCTTGCCAGGGTCTGCTGTTAGGAGGGGAGAAAAAATCTGCGTATTGTGATTTGCCATTTATAATTGGCTGGTGATGCTAAATGGTCGGTGGCCAGAACTTTTTTAAACGCAATCTGTGGCTATGTTCGGGCCGATGTATCGCTAATGACAGATCGCCACGAACGCTTGGGAACAGAATGGTGCTCATGTAAGGCTAGAAAAACACAAATATGTTTATGTGTTCTGTACGGAGATGTTTGGATGAGTCAGAGGTTATAGTACAGCAATTTGACATTGTAATAGAAATATATTAAATAAATGAAGGGTAAAAGATAGGAGTGGGAAAAAAAGATAACTGATGACTATACGTTGTGGCTATAAAGCTGTGCTAGAATCCCTGTGACTATTTTGTAGAGGACACGCCCTCTGTTTGTAAGCCTCAGTAGCTGACCTCAGTCTGAAGAGAGCAGTATTTTTGAGGTATGAGATGATAGGGCTCATGGCTGATACTCCTGTTGACAGTGAGAGAAAGATACCAGGCTGGTTCTCAGGGGGAGCTGCCTCAACAAAAGATACTATTTGATAAAGACTCCCCTCCCCAAAGCCTCCATAAATAATGAAAAGTTAATGAAGAGGTAACTTAATGATGTAATGAATATCACTGAGCAAGGTCAAGCTGAACAGGGGTGAGTTGGTGGGCTTTATAAAAGCCATGGGATGAGATGTATTGTATGAGTCTGTCTGTGTGCCTGTTGTGTTCTGTCTGGTTGGTTGTGCAGTCTAATCTTGCTTACAGCAAGTGCACTGCGTGTGTGTGTGTGTGTGTGTGTGTGTGTGTGTGTGTGTGTGTGTGTGTGTGTGTGTGTGTGTGTGTGTGTGTGTGTGTGTTTGTGCGTGTGTGTGTGCATGTGTGGCCCAGTGGAGGGACTGGATCTAGTGTTGAACTGGTGATAAAAAATTGAGAGGGTTTGAATGACACCGATGAGAGTGTGTCGGAGCCAGGTGCGATCGATAGTGCTCTGGGTGGCGTGCACAGTGTGTGTGTGTGTGTGTGTGTGTGTGTGTGTGTGTGTGTGTGTGTGTGTGTGTACCATAAACCATGCCGTCCCAGGTCTTCAATGGTCAGCAACCAATGTTCTCTATCACCAATAAACATTTGACATCAGAATGATCTGTAATATAGCCTGTATTTTACCATTACATTATTTTATGTATTTTTGGACTTGCCCCAAGATGATATTTTCAACCAAAACAGTTTTCCCTCTGTGTCCTGTACTTGAAGATGAACGGACGTTTGGTCCATGTGTGCTGGGGACAGTTTCAGCGCTCTCGTCTTGGTCCGAGAAGTTCTTACTTGGCGGCGGCCAGGTGGGCTGTTCGATCTGTTTCCCTTTGTCTGAGGTAAAGAAATGTCTGCCCTGACTCCATATGCTGTGAGGCTTCAACAGCACATGCATTGTGGGGAGCGGGATATACAAGGCTATACACTAAAGCCAAGATCTGGTAGGATGCCTTCGATCTGTTGTCGGGGTAGACCACATTAGCATAGTGTTGTCGGGCAGGTTGTGGTAAAAGGCTGTGTGTGTGTGTGTGCGTGTGTGTGTGCGTGCATGCGTATGCGTGTGTGGATTTGCCAATGTATGAAGTGTGGGGATAATGGTCTGAGGACTTGTGAGGAAAGTGACAGAGAGAGAGACAGCCTATGTGCTGCAGAACAAGTCTCTCACATGGGCTTTGCCTTGCTCCCAGGCAGGGCCAGGGTCTGTGCAGGTTATACAGATTGTTTGCAGACACACACACACCGTTATCCTAGAACTCAACTCCAATGCAATGTGGGAATAGCATGATTTGTAGCACAAGTGCAAACACATTGCTGAGCGGTTTCCTAATGTGACTGGAGAGACTGGGGTCTCCCTCTCTGGCGAGTTTATAGATGACTGGTGTGTCTGTGTCTGTGTATCATGGAGCCACAATCCACCCTGTTAGTTCCCTTAACAAGCCTCAGGTCAGACTGCCTGGCACTCATCTGCCCTTAAGCACAAGTCAAGCTATTAAACAGATGGAGTCAGTACTGAGAACGTTTTTTCAGCTTTATTTAAACTACTCAAATGTAGCTAGTCAACCTCTGATATACAGTATACACTATTAGGATAATAGCGAGAGTATGAAAAATGAGCTCATAGTAGCTTTCTAACCCAGTCATTAACAGGCCAGTCATATAGCTGGGTCTTAGTAAATATGCAGACAGAGAAAAGAGAAAAGAACACCTAAACTCAGAACAGTAATGAAGCGACTAGCAAGGTTGGGTGGTTGTATAGCAGAGCAGGTCTTAAAAGTGAAATCATTTCCTTTTCTTAATCAAAAGACATCAAACCCATGCTTCAGAAGTCCCATCTGCACACCACAGCATAGCCCCGAGCCCTTAGATGGCCAGCGATTCATAGGAGATACTCACCCTGTGGTTATCATAGAGAACAGGGCATGTCCCAGGCCAACTCCTATGGGACTGCTATGGGTTACAAGGGGAACGGCGGCAGAGAGATTTCTGTTAGGAACAGAGAATGAAAAAGAAGAATGGAAAAGCATGCTTACGCCCAAAGCCTTTTACCAGCATTCATATATGGGATTATGTTAATATTTTATTTGAGGGGCAAGCTGATTTTTCTTACACAGGATAAATAAGGATGCACATTTAACAGAACCTTTTGAATTTCGTTTTATAAAGTTACTGTCTGCATGGCGGCTTTTAACAAATGTGTGGCCTGCCGTAGAGTACAGGACATGTGACTGCTGGAGTGTGACCAGTCCACCATATTCCCATCCTTGATTGTCGGCATCCTTTGCTGTTTATTTCTAAACATGGGAGCAGAATAGTATGGAACATCAAAGGTGTGAAAGGTGCTGTATGTGTAAGTGTTAAAAGCAAGCCTCTTTGACTGGAAGCTGTTTGCATGTGCCCTGTGTTCTACCACCACCTGACTAACTGTGATGTGTCACACTTAAATTGTGCATGGTGGTGTACTGAGCATCACTCATCAGAAGACACCATTAAAATACATCTGCTCCGACATCTGATCCTGTCTAGTGTTGTCTCTCCACAAACATAACTCACTTTTACTTTCAGCCTGATCCTGAAACCACACAGAGACTGCCAATCTCCCCCCAAAGCCACCCTATTAGAATCTACAGCCAGACACACAGTGACCCACCCAGCCTTGTAGGCCAGACAACCTTGATGTGTGTTTTTGGTTTGTGGATATGCAAGTTTGCAGTGTGTGTGTGTGTGTGTGTGTGTGTGTGTGTGTGTGTGTGTGTGTGTGTGTGTGTGTGTGTGTGTGTGTGTGTGTGCGTGTCTATGTGTGTGTCTGTGTGTGTTGGGGGATACTGGAAACAGCTTTTTATATGGGTGATATTAGATATCACTACTCCAATAAGATGATAATAAGCATTTGCTGAGTCTACTATTATTTTTTAATCACTTCTGATGAAGTGTAATCAGTCAATCTTTCCATCAAATTCCATTAAACACAGTGGGAATGCAAACATGCACGTGCACTCTTAAAAAGCCCCAAGCAGTGAATTTAAACAGCCGTGCGTGGACATAAATAGTTTAATCTGAGGTCCATAAATCATATGGAGAATGTACATTTGGCCTGGGTAAGGCCTTCAGGTTCACACCCAGATTCTGTAAACATGTTTTTTAGCCGGTCGCTTCGAGTCTTAAGAGACTGCTGTAATCAAAAACAATAACCGCTCTAAGCGTAAACTCTTCAAAAAGTCCTGGAGAAGTATGAAATAATAATCTGTGTGTGGGCCTCGCTGAATGCTGAGAACGCAAACATTTCACAATAAAGTTGTTTAAATAAAGGCCTTGGCATAGATGACTGAGAGATAGGATATGCTGCCTTAATTACACATGCCCGTAAAAATAAACCGCCGGTATAAAGTATGACTCTCCATTCAACAGGGTTTAACCTATAAAATGTCAGTGAGGTGTGTACCTCAGATGTGAGAGGGGATGTATTGTTTGGAGAAAAAACAACAGGCTCTGAAGGAGAAAAAAAGATCAACAAAAAAAACTAAAGACTGTACAATCAACAAAGAGAGCAGTGTTTACTCTGAATTTAAAGACTTTCAAATTCTTCCCCCACCATTGTGTGGCATTACTGAGAGAAAATAGCCCAGCTAAGCACCCCGTTTATTATTCTTAAACTCTGTGAAAGGTAATATGCTTTAAAGGCACAGTAAATGTATTGGTATTGCTGGAGTTTGCTCTTATGGACGGTGTAAGTGAGTAAAGTTACATAGATTATTTTTCCTGAAGCATGGACTTAAGTTTCTACTGCTGGGTGGCCCACTCCTCTTTAGCTGTGTTAACATAAGAATAGAGGGCTGGCTAGAGGGTGAGGGGGGTTAGCTGGTTGAAATTATTCTGCGCCTCCGCTGCTGCATAGCAGGGGCTGTTGTTATCCACTTACAACATCAGACATTCACTCTCTCCCTTTTACTCCCTCTGTTTCATATTCCTCCCTCTCTCCCTCTCTCTCTCCTTCGTTTTTTCGTCTTTGCTCCACTGTGTCGTAGAGCAGTTTGGGCATCAAATCGGGGCCTAAATACTAGTGTTATTTTGTAATGCCTGACTCAGCCTTGGCATACCTCTGTCCCAGATCTCCTCAGGCGCGTGGCCTACAATGTGACGCGGCGTCACACCGACGTGGAATTTTCAACCCATGAGAGGATAAAATGTCTCTCCTGTTCACAGCCAGCAGGCCCAGAGCAGGCATACACAACACAACACAGGAACTCTGTCTCCTCTTAATCATGTTTCAACCTCCAGTCTTAAAGCCCTGGATCTGAACGGTAATTCACCTTAACACGAGCTATAGTCTGGGGAGTGGAGGGGACCGTGACACTCTTAAGCATGGAGGGGAATGCAGTTAGGAATAAATATTTGTATACATTTTGCGTACATCTTGGAGTGCAGGGATGGTGCTTAAAGACATCTGGATGCGATGAAATGGCATTTGTCTAAACAAAAGTGAGCCCCGTCTCTCTGCCTAGCAAGCCACCCAACGTGCGTTCTGCTTTTACTACATATTTGTGCAATGTTTTCTAAAGTACTATATTGACAAATATTTCATTGCAACAGTATTAAGCTTTACAACATGAGATGGTTTTCTTTGCTCCAATTCCCCCCTAGATAAACATGAAGACCATTGGAAGTAGCTGTACACTTGATGAATTACTGAAAAGGCATACTTTAGGGTTGGTCAAAAGAAGAAAAAGACCAAAAACGTTGTCATTGGATTAACATTTTATAATAACAATAATATTATTTTCAACTTTTATAGCACTATTCATTACATAAATAATCTCAAAAAGGACAAGCAATTTAGAAAACAGCAACATCATTCATGAGATGGAAGGTCATGAGAGGGTCGGGAAAGTTCATAGATTGAGTTGTCATTGGAGGGAGGTAGTCAAAGGGGGAGACCAAGCAAAGATGGCCTCTGGACCATCATATATAAACAAGCTCAGAACATTGGAGGCCATACAAAGTGTTAACTTATTTTTTAGAAATGCATGAACTAGTTTTTCCTTTGTTTCAGAACAATCTGGACATCAGCTACGTTTTACAGTGGTACAGCATATCCGTCTCCGATTGATTTCACTCCCTATTTTTCCACACCGTTGGTGATCTGCAAATCAGACTAACTATGAGAGAGAGAGAGAGAGAGAGTGTGAGAGAGAAAGATGGAGGGAGAGAGAGAGTGGGGGAGAGGTGGCATGTGTGTGCATGAAAGGCACACCTATAGATTTATCAGCTCCTTCATTCTATTTAAACAAATAGTCTTGGAGCCTTGGAAGGCAGTGTAGGGACATGACTAGGATAATAAGCGTCATGGAATCTAATCAGATTTATAAGAGGAATTGATTGTTGTGCGGCAGTAGGAGCAGGAGTGGGGTTGGCAATAAGCTGAAATTTAAGTGTTAATTTTTATGCTAATCCGCTGGCATCTCCGTGTGATGCAATTTGGTTCCCTGCACCGCAGATATGAAATTGTCCTGCTCACAGAGAAAATGTCAGCTTGCCAGACCCTGAAAGCTTGTTATTTATTAGGTATGTTTCTATTAGTATGTGTCACAGTTGTTAGAGAGCCACATGCACACGTATAGACATACACACACGCGCACACACACACACACACACACACACACACACACACACACACACACACACACACACACAATGGTGCTTCATGCTTGTTCCGCCCAGCTCTCTGCCTTAAAATCGTCTCAGCTCACTGGCTGCAACACTGGGGCATTAATGTATTATCATATATCGGGTGGTCCTTGCCCTCTGGACAAAAGGCTATTTAATACAATTTAATGACATTCCCAAGCAGGAGAAAGAGAGGGAGGCAAGGAGGCAGTGCCTAGATGAAAATAGCATCTGTGTTTCTCATGGCTCACCCATGCAAACATTTCAGCTTAAGATGCGTGACTTCTCTCCTTTTTCCGGCAGAAAGGGGGGAAAGAGGGAGAAGCTAATGGGAGGGAGAATTAGAGAGGAAAGAGAAGTCTAAATATGACTACCCATAAAGACAGTGTGCTGTAATCCAGGCCTTAATGCTGCATACAGTAACATGTCACAGACGGCAGTGCTCTCCAAAGGCCATTAAGTGATCAATTTCCACAGTCGCACAGTGATGTCATCCACACGAGACAGCAGAGGGACAGTGACAGCCAGGCGCTGTGTTTGGGTTTCATCCAGCTCTGACAGCTTCCTGTCAAGACGCTGCTCTCCTTTGAAACACCTATTCTCTCCGTCTCTCCGTCTCTCTCGTTCAAACTGTATCTTACTCTGTCTACTCCCCATTCACACTGCTGTTCTGTGTGCCAGTCCCTGAATCCAGTTATATTGTACACTGGGCGTAGTAACAGAGTAAGAGGTTTGGATGCAATTCACATATAGGTCAATTAAATGCACCAACATCTGCTCTCTCCTAACCATTTGCATATAGTATTCATATGTTAATGATGTCCCTTGTTTTTGTGTGTGTTTTTTTGCGCTTCCTCCCCTCCTCCCCATCTCTTTGTAAAAAAAAAAAAGAAGATTCATACTTCCCAAAACCGGATACAGCCGTCCTATTTTTACTTCCCCTCTCACCAACGCTTAAAGGAAAGAGTTTCTTGAGCAGACAAGTGCCGGGGTTGTTCTGTTGCCATGCCCCTGATTTCAAAAAGAAGAACCCTTTTACTGTAGTGGGA
The DNA here is from genome assembly GCF_964263955.1 of Coregonus lavaretus. Classification (NCBI taxonomy): domain Eukaryota; kingdom Metazoa; phylum Chordata; class Actinopteri; order Salmoniformes; family Salmonidae; genus Coregonus; species Coregonus lavaretus. Next base: position 7,599,186 of record NC_140024.1, on the reverse strand, counting down.
AGGCCTCCCTTTCCAAAGCGGCTTAATGCCTTATAAATCAATGATGACACAGATGGACCAGCAATAATCTATTTAGAATGCCTCACAGCAAATATTGTCGTACAGATGATTAGAGATTGAGCTATTTTAACTCATACCCTTAACAAATCTTCCTCTCATTTTAATACTTTGAACTATAGGGGAACTTCACAATTTGGATATTTTAAATAAATCTCAAACATTAGAAAAGGGGTCTAATGTGTAAACGGTTAAATTCTGTCTTCTCTTGTGGCGGTATGGTTGGGGATAGGGGAACAAAGAGCATATGAAGAGTGTGGTGGTCTGTTGCCAAAACCATAATGACAACGCATGTTTCTTTAACCAAAAAAGGGGGGTCCTTTAATGGAATTGTGTAAATGGCAAAGCTAGAGGCCTCAGTCTCTTTTATGGTCGATGGTTCCCGATTTAGCGTGAGGAGGAGGAGTGAGAAAATGAAGTGGAGGTTGTCAGATGTGGCAGCTGCTTGGAATCCTGATAAATATAAGCCCTTATTGATCGGATGAAATGAAAGATCCCAGAGTGCCGAGCAGTATTAGCATCTTGTCTGCCACGCGTCAGCGATGGCCTTGCCTTGGAGGGATAGATTTTCAGCCCGCTGCAAGACACGGCTTTTATTTCATCTTTAACCTTTTTCGGCTGCATTTCCTTGACCTCTGCACATCGCCGCCATTCAGTGAATTTGTTACATTTCACTTGACATCATCTCCCCTCTCTCTCTCTCTCTCTCTCTCTCTCTCTCTCTCTCTCTCTCTCTCTCTCTCTCTCTCTCTCTCTCTCTCTCTCTCTCTCTCTCTCTCTCTCTCTCTCTCTCTCTCTCTCTCTCTCTCTCTCTCTCTCTCTCTCTCTCTCTCTCTTCTCTCTCTCTCTCTCTCTCTCTCTCTCTCTCTCTCTCTCTCTCTCTCTCTCTCTCTCTCTCTCTCTCTCTCTCTCTCTCTCTCTCTCTCTCTGACAGGACAGAGACACATCCCCCTAGGTCGGTTGTCATTGCTGTGTGCTGTAGTGACTCAGTGGCAGTGACTGCCTGGGTCTCCTCGAACCTGACAGACAGGCTCCAGACCAGTATGCAGTTAGTGTGTTA
>NC_140024.1:7346514-7597869 GCF_964263955.1 Coregonus lavaretus | reverse complement strand
GATATTTCCTCTCTCTAGGATGATTCTATACCAGATTATTAAACCATACTGTGTGACTCTGATATAAGGGAAGAAACTAGTGGAGGGCACTCATGGTGATTTTCCCCTGTATTACACTGACAGTTGTGCTGTGTCCTACCCCAAAAAGTGCACCTTGAACGCTAGTGTTACAAGTGGTATAATAAATGTATTTATCTCTGTTGTTTTTGGTGTGACCACTGTAAGAGGCAGTGTCTAGTCCTTTCATTTTCTTACAGCCTGTCCTGGACCTATAGTGCCTCTCCATCCTGTTCCATGGTCCAGTAGCCCACCCCCACCACAGGGCCCTCCCTCTGGAGAGGGACTGATGGACAGGGGGGTCTCAGATGACGGTGAGGACCCAGGTCAGTATCAGTGCGGCTGGCCTGGCGCCTCCTGGGAGCAGCAGGCAGCCATAGAGACAGAGAGGCGCTGGGGCTGGGGCTGGAGCAGGGCTGCTTTGGCCCGCCGCCACACACACACACACAGCCGAGTAAGATTGATCGACAGCCATCATCAGCGTCTGTCTCCACTATCGATTAGCCAGCAGGATTATATAGGCTCTCTTCTCTACCTGTATCTTTCTCTAATACTACCTCATTTTCCCTGTTCCTCCTCCAGGCCACAAGCTGCACTCTGGGTGACCCTGCTAGCCACACTAATGCCACATCTGTCTAATACTGCAACACAAAATGTCACCTGTCAGCCAGGTCTGGACCACAGGCTGTTATGGGCTTAGGGAGCATGTGTTCGTGCACGTACATGCACACGCTCTAACGGACACACACACACACACACTGACTATGGCCACCAAGAGGCTGGCCAACTATCCCCTTCAGTGTGTGATGTGAACAGCATTGACTTCATACTGGTTGAGAGTATGTGCAGAGAGAGATACTCAGGAAAACAAATGAATCTGATTACAAATGTGGTGCAGGAAAATCATTAGCGCAGGAGTGTGGAACAATACAGATTAGGAATAAACAAGGCACATTAAAAAACACCTTGGAACGAGAGTCTATCTAAAAATGTTAACGCGTAAAAGTGAAGAATGTGTCAAAGTTTATAGGCTGTAAGTAATTACCAAGGAGAGAAGAGGAGAAGAGAAAATATATATCAAATTATTGAGCGGGTCATTAAACAAACAGCCACTTTGAAGTTTCTGATCTCAAGTTTACTGAAGGTAAAGTTTTGACTCAAATTCACACACTAAAAGTCACCAGAGACACTCCATCTTGATTACTTCTAAAATTGTCATAAGCATCGTTCTCGAGTAATGTTATAGAAAATAATGGGGTTGTATGCTTCGGAGAGATGGGGATGTTGACTTGTCCTCAGATGTGTTGGAAAGTGGCATCATGAGACATTACTCTGCATATCCACTTCCCTACAGCCATGCAGAGCCATGCAGAGCAGCAAACCAATCTGTGTGAAGGAGGAAGAGGCCCAGTGAGGAATAGCTGAGCAGGTGTAATCTATAACAGTCATGGGACTCAATGCTTTTAATCTGGGAGCAAATCGGCCTCATCTCCGGGCAGAATATTGAGAATGTTCATAGAGGTTCCTCCATGCTTATACTTTGGGGAGAGTGACAGTGCTGATCGACCTTAAAGCCCCTCACAAAATGAGCCAGAGGCCCCATCCCTTCAAATAACCCTGGGCAAATCTGAATCCTCATGGTGGTCGCTCCTCCCTGATTTTGCAAAGTGACTTTGTAGTCGCATTGTTCAGTGCTTCTGGTATCCATAGTGATGGATCATATTTATTCCCTTCCTCAAAGAACACAGTATATTCAAATGCAGAGTTCACATTCAGAGTGTAATGTCTTTGTTGTGGGTCTCGTGGGGTTGGTATTAATATGTACTGTACATATGGGTATGGTGATGGGTAGGCCTAGTATTCCCACCCAGGTGTTTGCGTGGTGTGGTGAGGGATTAGGAGATAGTGTGTCGCGGGCATGGGCGGGAGCCGGAGCGGGTGACTCCTGGACGGGGAGCGTCCTCTGATTTCTTCTCCGGGGGGCATGTGGCTTTGTGCTCCGACTAATCTGCCAGATTGTTGTCTCTCCCATAAAGCCACAGATAAGACATAGCTGCTGGGATTGGATTGCCTAGCCCTGGTTCTTGACACCAGAGAAACCGAAAACTGCCGCTGCTACACCCCCACCCTCAACCCCCGACCTCATCCCACTCGCCCCCAAGATACTGTATTTAATTTAGCAGCAGCAGGAATGTGGGCTTTTTCTTCTTCCTCTTCTTCCTCTATTCTTTTTTTCTTCATCTTCTCATCAGGATTATAAAAGGATCTTAAAAGTATCTGTACATGCTACTCTTTCACACGTTTCTGGTTATTGCATTGCAAATTCAGGGCCCTCTGGAGCAATGTAAATCGTTCAGCAAATGTCTTTGAAAAAGTGTGTCTGGAGGAGGAAAGGAGAGGGGGAGCGGGAGCGGGGGAAGAGATGGAGTAAAAAGAAAGGGCAGAAGGAAAATGGCTTTTCCTTTTCTCTCCCTCTCTCTCTCTCAGATCATTAGAGAGTTTTAATTAAAGGCTGCAGGATTAGTCCAGTTAGTGGCCTGGAGTCACTCTCTTCCTCGCTCTCTCTACTGGTTGTGTAAAGAGTAGGGGGGTGAGGATATGAATGATTTCCTGTGTGTGTGTGTGTGTGTGTGTGTGTGTGTGTGTGTGTGTGTGTGTGTGTGTGTGTGTGTGTGTGTGTGTGTGTGACTCAGGTGAGGATTCCTCACCGAGTGCTACATTAAAGCTTTTATTGAAGAGCAGTGAGATCAAAGGCATACACCCCCGATGCCACTGATCTAAAGAAGCACACTCCCTCTCCCGCTCCCGATCCACAGGGACGAGCGCCTCACATGGGAGGAAGAGACCAGTGGCTCGCTACTCACACACCAATCACTCCCAGGCAGTGTTAATTTTGTCACCTAGTTAAGATTTTGTTTTAGTCTTCATGACTAAAATACCTTTTAGTCTTAGTCCCATTTTAATAATTTAATCCTTCTTAGTTTTAGTTATCAGTCGACTAAAACTCTGGACAATTTTAGTCTAGTTTTAGTCACAGTCATTTAAGTCCTATTTTAGTCATTGTAGTTTTATTTTGTTTTATTAAATAGTTCATACAAACTTATAACTTAACTTCCATTATGCACATAATAGCTTTGCGGTCCGGAGGCTCCATATGGAGGGTGTGAGGCAATTGAGGAGCCTCCAGAGACTTGGGGGGCCTCTGGAGGCTTGCCGAGGTCAAATCGAGCTCCGTACCGCATCGCCGTGCGCCTACAAATTGTTTTAACAATGTGGAGGGCTCCGTATAGCTCCGCATAGCTTCGCAATGACATGATTGGTTAACGGTAGGTGGCGGCGGTACATCCTGTATAAAGACAAACTCACTTCCTTGACAACAAACATGGAGAACTTTGACGACAGGCTATCAGAAAAAGTTAACAAATAAACAACATCTTTATGATACCTTGTGTAGTGATTTCAAAGACACGCAAATGAGTTTGAACTCCTGGAAAGAGATCAGGGAGGTAATGGGGATAAATGTGGTAAAGAGGTCAATGGAATGCAGACCGTGGGGGATAGAAGGACACTGGATTGGTGCACATTCAACAAATCTGATCTAACAAAGTGGATATTTCTCAAATGCGTCATGATTGATGTATTGTAACAAGCCCACAATGTGGTTACTAAAATCGGACGTGGATATATTTGTCTGTTTTTGCTGCATAACATTTAGAAGTTGTCCCTTTTAAGGTTTAGAAAAAGTGACTGCTAACTCCCATTCGTATAAGCTGGTAGCTTAACTAGCATACAGAAATCGGTGGTGGTAGTCAAAGAAGTAAACTGTAATGCAGTTGATTGATGACGATGACATGATGACATGTATTGGGGTTGACATCCATACAAGCATTATACTCAGATTTTTACCCCAACATAGTGTGAAATACACATATAAACAATAGCATAAATGTAGGAAAATTCTGCTGGGGCAATGAGGAGTTTCGGGATGGAGATGAAGGTGGGAAAACGGTGCAGCCTTTTTACTTCATACTATCTTGGCTGAGCTCCTACGTCAAGCACCGGGAAATGGACTCCAACATCTCAGAAGAGGAAAGGTCTTGTTTTTTCATTTAGCCAGTTGCTTGTAATTAGTTGGATGGCCATGGAGATTAGCACTGAACCACTACGAGTGGTGCAGTGCAGACCAATTTATTGGATGCGTATGACAGCTCCCCGAAGCGCAAGAAGTATGAATGCTCTGACTTCTGCGGAGGCCGCATTGCAGTAAATGCTGTATGGCCACTGCAGATATCGGATTGACCATGCAGAGCCTTTTAGTCACAGCCATATTTGTCACATAATAGCCAGTGCATTTATTTCTATTAAATAATGAATATTTAGGCTTCCTCTAACTTCCATCATGTGAACATTCAGATAGCCTTGTCCAACTAGGCCTACTATCCCCTCCTATACCTTAGCTGGCAACATTGATATTGTGGCAGATTGTAACCAATGCCATAATTAACGGTACACTATAAAGCCTTGGCTACAGGTTAAACAATTTACAGCTCTGATTTTTCATCAACGGGGTAAATAACAGTGGTTTCCTTGAAAACAAGAGAATTTGAGTTTTCCAGAAATGCCCGAAGTATTATTGTACTCCTAATATTCAACAAATAGAATGAGGTTCTCCCATAGGAAAAAAGCAACCGCAACTCGCATTTGCGGACCGCAACACAGATGAATGAATAACAGCGCACATGGGAAAATAGAACTTCTGATGAAAATAAAGCAAAAATAGCCTACATGAAAGTAAGAGAGATAGTAAACATTTTTGTTTCTAGTTTAGGTTAGTTACAAGTGAAGAGTCCTGGCTTCGCATCAGTTTAGTGACTGAAGAGACCGCCTGGAATCTGTGTGGGAGAGCCGCACAGACCGGCTCAATCAGATCGTGCAACTGAAAGATGTCAATTCTGCCAATGAGATTGAATTAATTATTGCATGATTGGACAAAACAGATGAAAAGGAGCTTCATGTCAAATTAAACGTCCTTTAGTCTCACGTGGAATTCTCGTCTCCTCGCATTTTTATTGACTGAAATGAAAAGTAATTGATAATAGTTGTGTTTGTTTCCAGGGCATTTCGTCTCGTTATCGTCATAGTTTTAGTCAGGAAAAATAGGTAGTTGACGAGTATTTTTTGTCATAGTTACAGTTGATGAAATTAACACTGCTCCCAGTTCATGTCAAAAAATAAAAAATAAAAATAAAATGTGGGTGGTTGTCCCACTGGCTATCATAAGTTGAATGCACCAATTTGTAAGTCGCTCTGGATAAGAGCGTCTGCTAAATGACTTAAATGTAAATGTAAATGTCAGTGTAGCCTGGGGTACAGCTAGGAGGTGGGAAAAGGAGGCCCGTTAGTGTGATCTTTTGTTCGGACGCATCAAATTCTCTGCCATCATTGAAATACCATTACCAGTTTGTTTGTTGCATCCAGTATGTACAGGCAGTTGATGTTAGCTGTCCTGGTTGACTCTCCTTAGTCCTAGTAAGGGGGAGAGTTGGGCTCTGTTTAGAGCTGGAAAAGGGGTAATCTCTAGTTATGCTGTTTACCATTTAGGCCTAGTATTAGTTGCAGTAGAAACCCTATTGAGGGGCTGAGCTTTAGACTCGCCGTCATCCGTCATTTCTGTACGTTTTTGTAATATGAATTTTGCTGCAGTGGACAACTTTTTTTCAAGCCATGTCATGTTTGCTGAAATCCTGCATCTACAATAAATCAAGTACTATTTTTCTACAACCATGGGTCCTCCTCATTCCCACCTATCACCTACCTTGGCTACTCTGGGTCCACAATTCTACACATGGTAGTCACCAAACAGATACCTTTCAAATTCAGGAAAAAACTTAACTTAGCGCCTCATGCCGGAGTACATCTCCGATGGGATCTTATAATTCCATTTCATTAAAAGCCCTGCTGGTATATTCCAGCATCTAAATGCAGACTTCTAATAAGAGTGCAATAGAATCACAAGGTGTGGCAGGCAGCCAAGCAAGCACAGATTGAAGTTTGGGGGCTATTGAGAAACTGTGCTGCTGTCTCTCTGTCTGTGTGTGGAGGCCGTCTAGAGGCAGCAGGAGTGTGGGTCTGACAGGACAGTATGGCAGCGTTTGACATGTTTGACAGGGCTGTCATACTCCCATCACTGCCACGCTGCCCGTCTCTCTGCTCACAGTCCTGACCCCTGAGGATGGTCCCGGGGCCCCGTCGGTCACGCCGTCCCTGTCTTTCCAGAGACGCTCCTGACAGGAGACATGAGCTCTCAGCCGCTTGCACAGGCACCTGGGACACACCAGGGACCAACCAGGTAGGGCCCGGGCTCTCTCCTCTCTCCCCCTCCCCTGTCTCCTGGCTAGCAGCGCGGTAGAGAGGGAGGAATAGGAAAGAGGGAAAAACAGCATGACATTTAAAACACCACATCCCCAGTTTGAACAGAAGATAGGCAGATGGAACCTCTGGATGTCCCTGTTGCAACCTAGTCTGGAGAGGGGTTGTCGTGGAATGTATGATAAAAGTTTGGACAGTCAGTCAACAGGATGTGAACTACATACATTTACGATACAGATGACGGAGCTCACGCTTGCTGTGAGCGAGTGAGTGGATTAGTTGTTTGTTTGTGTGTGTGTGTGTGTGTGTGTGTTGTATGTATCTGAATGAGTGTGTTTTTAAATCACACATTTGCACCAAGGAGACAGGTTTGAGAGTATTTAGTCTGCCTATGTGTCCACTCCCTGTAGAGTAGGGTGACTGCACTGCCTGTATCTATGTTACTGGGACGAAAGCAGAGAGCAAGTGCTCTACATACCTTAAAGATGCTTTGAAACACTTAAAAAATATATAAAACATCTCCACAAATACTAGTCACACCTGTCAAGGGTGTTTCTATTGATCCGGGACAGAGAGATGCAACTAACACCAACTAACACTGACAAGCATATACAGTGTGCATTACAGAACATACATTACACTGTGGCCCTTTCAGGATAACCAGAATGGAAAGAGAGAGTTATTGAAATAAGTGGAGAAGGCTACACCGTGTAAGACTAGAGGAGTGTACTGAAGTCGACAGGATAATTAGCGAGCAATAACTGCCTTCCTCTCATGTGATGGGAATCAGATAAGTCAAAAGGCCTGCAGGCCCTGGTTTGGTTTAGCCAAACACACTACAGGACATGCAGGTGGGGCTACAGCAGGACAGAACATTCCAGAGCAGATGAAATGAGTGAATTATTCAGATTGTTATAGAACCTCAGTCTCCTTCTCTATAAATCGTCTGCCTCCCTGCCTGCCTGCCTGCCTGCCTGCCTGCCTGCCTGCCTGCCTGAGACCAAAGCAGATGGAGAGCTCAAAGGAGAGACACACTGAATGACACCTGTTCGACCTGATAGTACAATCAATATTAACATCACTATAACATAGCACTGGCTTTATGTGGGCTACAGTGTGTGTAAGGTGGTTAGGTGGCAGTGAGGGGGTTAAGAGTCTGCCTTACACACACCATGGCCAGGAGCTGTTTGTTTCTCTTTGAAATGGGCGACGCGCCATATGTGGGGTCATTAGTCTCTGCACTGTTCTTCACTTATAAAGGACAACGTGTCAATGAGAGAATTAACTAGTGTTTTTCCTGCTTTGTAAAAGGACCTTGGCTTTTATGAAATCTGTACTTTGTTTGTAAAATATATAGGGAGCGCAGACAAATCATAAATTGCAATGCTATAAAAAATGAATCTAGCGCTAAATGGGTATTTAGTTTTTGTATTGCATAGCAAACAAATTACACCCATTAACAGTACTTGCTATTGAAGCATGTACAGTATAGAATCAAAACATAGCTTTCTAGCTGTTACTCCGATGTGCCTCAAAGTCATTTAACACAGTAAAATCTACACTTAACATGTTTAACACCCATCAGGTTGAGGCCAGCCATCAGGCTGAAACCCTCCAGAGTACAGTGGCTACAGTAAATTGCCAATTTGGGCTTTCTATATTTTGTTGTTGTTTTTCTGTAATGGTGCAGGAGTCATTGTTTTTCTCTTGGTACCAGCGTCTGGTACTGTCAGAGCCTAGGATCCTGCTGCAGACTGCCTGGGGCCCGGGCCCTACAAGCCCAAGGAGTGTCACAACGTATGGACCGGCCCATTTATCATGTAATCTGGAGAGCGAATGGACGGGGGGCTATCAGCAATCTGGTATTGATCCCTGCAGGGGCCCTGCTATTGTTCATCTGTGGAGCCGGAGTGGCACACAGCATTAATGAAAGAAACTAAACAATGCATAGCAATCAGAGTCACACCTTTCTGAGAGGAGAAAAGGAAGAGGGGTGAGGAAACAAGAAAAAATTTGAAGAAAGTTTAGAGACGGCAGGATAAACTTTTTATTATATTTACTTTGGGAAGGTCTAAAGAAAACACATCTTTGTTCACCTGTTCATATCCGGCCACTGTTCATATCCGACCACTGTTCATATCCGACCACTGTTCATATCCGACCACTGTTCATATCCGACCACTGTTCATATCCAGCCACTGTTCATATCCGACCACTGTTCATATCCGTCCACTGTTCATATCCGACCACTGTTCATATCCGACCACTGTTCATATCCGACCACTGTTCATATCCGACCACTGTTCATATCCGTCCACTGTTCATATCCGACCATTGTTCATATCCGACCACTGTTCATTCCGTCCACTGTTCATATCCGTCCACTGTTCATATCCGTCCACTGTTCATATCCGACCACTGTTCATATCCGACCACTGTTCATATCCGACCACTGTTCATATCCGTCCACTGTTCATATCCGTCCACTGTTCATATCCGTCCACTGTTCATATCCGTCCACTGTTCATATCCGACTCAGACACTAAGAATCAGCCTCAATCATTGATATCAATGCTGTATGTGACATACACTATATATACAAAGTATGTGGACACCCCTTCAAATAAGTGGATTCGGCTATTTCAGCCACATCCGTTGCTGACAGGTGTATAAAATCGAGAACACCACCATGCAATCTCCATAGACAAACATTGGCTGTAGAATGGCCTTACTGAAGAGCTCAGTGACGTTTAATGTGGAACCATGACATAGGTGACCCCTTCACCTTGACAGGCCTGCTCAATTTCATTGAGAAACACAATGAGGTGTGCAGCGCTGTAGGATCCAAGTAATGGCCTACGTTCTACCACACCATCTACAGAGATAGCTGCGCAACATGGAGTTGTTTTCCCCACATTCTTGGCTAGGTTAAAGCCCGCTTCGTCAACAAAAATATACTTCTGATGGTTCACAGCAGCATCAAGCACCATCACCCTCTAAAAATATATTTTGGTTCATTCTTTCTAAAGTATAGTTCCATTATGATATTGTGATACAGTAATACAGTATATAGTGCTGTACATACAAGGCCCACAGTTGTTTCACCCGGTTGATGTTTCTCTCAAAAGGCACCAGGTAAATGTGTTTCATAGATACCTGGTGCCTCTTCAAAAGGCGGGCGACTGATGGCAGGCTGATGGATGCCTCATTGGCAAAGGTGTCATCGTTCTCCTACATTTACATTTACGTCATTTAGCAGACGCTCTTATCCAGAGCGACTTACAAATAGGTGCATTCACCTTATAGCCAGTGGGATAACCACTTTACAATGTTTTTTTTTTTTTTTGGGGGGGGGGGGGGGGGGGTAGAAGGATTACTTTATCCTATCCCAGGTATTCCTTAAAGAGGTGGGGTTTCAAATGTCTCCGGAGAGTGGTGAGTGACTCTGCTGTCCTGGCGTCGTGAGGGAGCTTGTTCCGCCATTGGGGTGCCAGAGCAGCGAACAGTTTTGACTGGGCTGAGCGGGAACTATGCTTCCGCAGAGGTAGCGGAGCCAGCAGGCCAGAGGTGGATGAACGCAGTGCCCTCGTTTGGGTGTAGGGACTGATCAGAGCCTGAAGGTACGGAGGTGCCGTTCCCCTCACAGCTCCGTAGGCAAGCACCATGGTCTTGTAGCAGATGCAAGCTTCAACTGGAAGCCAGTGGAGTGTGCGGAGGAGCAGGGTGACGTGAGAGAACTTGGGAAGGTTGAACACCAGACGGGCTGCGGCATTCTGGATGAGTTGTAGGGGTTTAATGGCACAGGCAGGGAGCCCAGCCAACAGCGAGTTGCAGTAATCCAGACGGGAGATGACAAGTGCCTGGATTAGGACCTGTGCCGCTTCCTGTGTAAGGCAGGGTCGTACTCTCCGAATGTTGTAGAGCATGAACCTACAGGATCGGGTCACCGCCTTGATGTTAGCGGAGAACGACAGGGTGTTGTCCAGGGTCACGCCAAGGCTCTTCGCACTCTGGGAGGAGGACACAACGGAGTTGTCAACCGTGATGGCGAGATCATGGAACGGGCAGTCCTTCCCCGGGAGGAAGAGCAGCTCCGTCTTGCCGAGGTTCAGCTTGAGGTGGTGATCCGTCATCCATACTGATATGTCTGGCAGACATGCAGAGATGCGATTCGCCACCTGGTTATCAGAAGGGGGAAAGGAGAAGATTAGTTGTGTGTCGTCAGCGTAGCAATGATAGGAGAGGCCATGTGAGGATATGACAGAGCCAAGTGACTTGGTGTATAGCGAGAATAGGAGAGGGCCTAGAACTGAGCCCTGGGGGACACCAGTGGTGAGAGCACGTGGTGCGGAGACAGCTTCTCGCCACGCCACTTGGTAGGAGCGACCGGTCAGGTAGGACGCAATCCAAGAGTGAGCCGCGCCGGAGATGCCCAGCTCGGAGAGGGTGGAGAGGAGGATCTGATGGTTCACAGTATCAAAGGCAGCAGACAGGTCTAGAAGGACAAGAGCAGAGGAGAGAGAGTTAGCTTTAGCAGTGCGGAGAGCCTCTGTGACACAGAGAAGAGCAGTCTCAGTTGAATGACCAGTCTTGAAACCTGACTGGTTTGGATCAAGAAGGTCATTCTGAGAGAGATAGCAAGAGAGTTGGCTAAAGACGGCACGCTCAATAGTTTTGGAGAGAAAAGAAAGAAGGGATAATGGTCTGTAGTTGTTGACATCAGAGGGATCGAGTGGCTATATAAATGGCATGCTTTATTTCGGACAGCCATATGTCATTCCTGGCCCTCACCATTTCCACCACTGTCCACTCCTGCTGGTCGATCAGCACACGGCCACGGACAAGACCATGGGGGTCTTCTGTCAATTCTGAGGGTAGAACAGAGTATACTGTCAATAGATCATACTGTAAGAATACTGTAACATGTTTTGTGAATTTACATGTAATTTTACAATATGTAATTTACTGTAAGTGTAATGGTAAAGCATGGTGCATATCCTGCAGACATACCGGTTTTCTTGGCGAAATGTTCTCATGATCTAATTAACAGTTTATATTTTTAAATTGGGGTGAACTAATCTGGCAGCCTCTGCCATTGTAAGACCTCTGTTTACCACGTGGTCAATGACGATGGCCCGGACATCATTAGACACAACAGTTCTCTGCCGTCTGCCTCCCTCGCTCTGTTATCCACCTCTTTGACATGGCCCATGCCCACCTCTTTGACCTTGTTGAAGGGGCCCATGCCCACCTCTTTGATGGGGCCCATGCCCACCTCTTTGACCTCTTTGATGGGGCCCATACCCACCTCTCCGACAGGCCCCTTGTCCACGAGCTCTTTGATTTTTTTCCTCTCCCTTGCTGTCGATCCTGCTTCATGTTCACACACACTTTTATATGGTGACCAACTGTGGTTACCACTGTGTGAAATTAATTAGCAATAACGAGTAGTCATTATGTATGGTTATCATGTATCATACATTTAATTTAGATGTTTATACTTTACAAACACACATTTTATTTCTGTAGTTCTCAAAATCCATATATTTACATTTACATTTTAGTCATTTAGCAGACGCTCTTATCCAGAGCGACTTACAGTTAGTGAGGGCATACATTTTCATACTGGCCCCCCATGGGAAACAAACCCACTACCCTGGCGTTGCAAGCGCCATGCTCTACCAACTGAGCTACAGGGGACTTGTAGACAAAGCAGTTTGATGGTCAAATGTATTTAAACAAATGAGAAGAAAATCATATGAAAAGTATTGTGAGCATTGCATTGTGAAAGCCAATAATTTTATATGAAAGGTATTTCTCGATGAAACACTGATTAGGTTTGGTGAAAAAGTTACTGTGTGATTTTGTGTGTTAGTCAATTGAAAATGTGCTTAATGTTGTGAAAAAACAGCCTTTCTGATGATCTGTTTTGAGTTTTGTACTATGAGTTGTGAAATTTTTCCACATTCTTGTGAAAATAGTAACAAAGCGAAACCCCCCCCCCCCCCCGGTAATATCGAGGAATATTTAACTTTCTCTGTTCATAGGAGGAAGAACATGAATTTGTGCATGAGGCAGAAATCACGCGGTGCTACTCGAGTTTTCACCATCAGCTAGAAGGCGGTGTCACTTTTTGGTGAGTGTCAGTTGAGGAAAGGGAGAGCGGAGGGATGTTGAGAGGCGGACCCACAGTCTGCTGCTCTCTCCCTCCGCTGAGACTGACCATCAGATGCATCAGCCCAGTAAAATAAAAATAAAAAGCAAATTATTTAAATGTATGCTCACTCAGCTGTGCCTCACAAGTAATACAGCAACAACTGATCTATCACCAGTGTGATCATAAAGCCTACCTCAAATTTTGAAATATATATATTTTTAAATGGTCTGAAAAACAAAGCATTGGCAGGGCAATTCAAGTAAAGCCAATATGCAGTGATAATGTATTGGGCCTATAGCCTACTGCACAAACCTCATTACTACAGCACTGTTTTTAATAGCTTAATGTTGCATAGGATTATGTTTTTTAAGTCATTTTGACTCAGAAAGTGATCTTGACTCAGAAAAGGTTGGTGACCACTGCTTTAGAAATTCCAAATATATAAGCTGGTCAGACTAATGATCCGGATGACCGTCCAATTCACCTCCATACTCACCAATACAACATTAAAAACTATAATCATCCCTAATCCAAATATGGGAGAGGAAAGGATGAAAACACTATTACAGTCTTGTACAATCTGATCCTATTTGGATGTCTCTGAGATCTGGGATGTTTTCCAGCTTTGTGTTTCCGGGCAGGCTCCAAGCAGGTAACTACTTTTTCTGTGGCTCATTGTCTGTCTGCCGCATTAAACCTGTGCCAGATGCTAAACCAGGCCCATAGGACCTCTTTCATCATCTGTCGCTCCTCTCCTCTCCCCACTTCTCTCTTCTCTCACTGATAACATTTTTACATTTTAGTCATTTAGCAGACGCTCTTATCCAGAGCGACTAACATGAGCAATTAGGGTTAAGTGCCTTGCTCAAGGGCACATCGACAGATTATTCACCTAGTTGGCTCGGGGATTAGAACCAGTGACCTTTCGGTTACTGGCACAACGCTCTTAACCACTAAGCTACCTGCCGCCCCACATACAATATCAGCAATGCATATTTATATTGTGACCTCTACTGCCTTTTTCGACTGTACACGTTTCACACACTGCGGACAATAGGTTTGTACACTGCTTTCTCACAATCATTCGCAAAGAGGTCCCATAGAGACACTACACCACAAAACACTTTAGCTAGACAGGCATTCACAGTACAATCTCTGTGAGACCTCTTATAGTGTGGTCAACCAGGATTCACACCACGGTCACTTGTCTACACTGCTCTCACCCAGCGACAGTGAGCCCCCTCTGGCTTTTCCCCTGGCGTCGAGGTGGTCGTGAGACTGAGGTAGTTGTCACACTAACTGAAGGCTAGTGATGAAAGAGAGGCATTTTGTCTCTCTTCTCTCATAAAACAGTGTGATAGCCCATAGCATCACCATCTGCTAGCCACTGGGAGGTGAAACAGTAAACACTCTGGTGAGTTGAGTGAGTGCTGTGTGTGTGTGTGTGTGTGTGTGTGTGTGTGTGTGTGTGTGTGTGTGTGTGTGTGTGTGTGTGTGTGTGTGTGTGTGTGTGTGTGTGTGTGTGTGTGTGAGTGCTTGCACATATGTGAGATTATGAGTAAATTATACAAAACGGTTCTATGCATGCGTGTCATGTGGGATGAGGCTCATAGCTCTACCAGGGTACTCTCCTGTGCCAGTCTCCTCTCCTCTTCCTGCCTGTCTGCCTGTCTGTCCCCCACCACATGTCATCGGCTCAGTGTTATCTCCCTGCCTGACTTGGACAGGCCTCTCAGAGTGACAGCAGAGTGCGCCTGACCCCTGGGGTGCCTGGAGGTGACGAGGGAACCAGGAAAGAGGCTGTCTGCTTGAGAGGCAGCAGCCAGTAGATAAAGTGCTCATGTGGACTCAGTGTCATGTAATTCCCCTTGAATACAGTCAAGGCAGATTCTAGCAAGCCTAGACCCACCCAACCCTCATGAGACCCCCTGTCACCATCCAAAAGGAGCTCAGAGCTGACACAGCCACCGAGTCACTAGCTAACACACCTACCTCCAGTGTGTGGGTGTGTGTGTGATGTGCATGCATGTCACTATCCACAAGTTCAGTAGGAGCTACAATAACAAGCCTACAACCATGCAGGCCTAAATGTAGACAACCTAACTACCGAATAGAGCAAACAAAGAGATCAAACCAATAGTGCTTGCATCTCTGTATATGAGGGTGTCTGATGTACTACTTATGTGTGTTTGTGTTTGTTAAGGCGAAACAGTATGTATTTGTGTTGCTCACATGTACCTGGATATTACTGCAGTGCATATATCATACATTAATAATCATTCCTGACAATCTTCCCGCATCAGACGAGTCCCACTGGTCCAGAGATATTACATCTGACCGCCTCATTTATCTTCCTGCACAGAGTCCCATAGTGGTCAGTACACTGGCAGCCTAGCACACCCCGAGCTGCCTCTTCATTATGAACACATCATAAACGGCACTGACACACCATGGAGCTCAGGGGGGCCTGTTCGTCGGACTGGCTCCCACGGTCCCCACAGGCCCCTACTATCTCTGCCTCGGAGTGCCTCGACGGCCGAACCAGACATCAATCTGCCCCTTTTACTGCAGAGGGGAGACCGAGACCAGGGGAGGACTGGAAGACTTGCTCCTCAGGAACATACATTAATGAACAGGACGGTTCTCAGTGTGTTCTCTCAAAGAGATAGTGGGATATGCACAAAGAAGTCTCAGATGGATTTCATCATGCTTCTCATGAACTGTTAAAATGAATAAAATGTGTGGCTACCCACTGGGCACCCACTGGATTGAATCAACTTTGTTTCTACGTCATTTCAATGAAATTACGTTGAACCAAAGTGGAATAGACGTTGAATTGACGTATGTGCACAGCGGGTATGTGAACAGATGTACTCAGGCCTCAAATTATCTCTCTAAACCAGTGAGGTTTACTACTCTGTTTAAAAAAACATCAAGACAACAAAAGGATTCTGAGGCTAACCGACTTTGATCACGCAGACAGAAAATTACTTTCTCTCAACCGCTGTAGTCATTACAAAGTCAAGCGGACTGCTGTGGTCATTACAAAATCATGCTGACCACGGCGGTCATCTCACAGAATGTCCATCGTCTGCAGACCGGGCTGGAGAGGGGTGGGAAAGGGGGATGGAGAGGGGGTCTGATCTGAGTATCAGGGCCCAAGCTGGGGAGCCAGTTCTTCTCTCATCAGTCCCACTCGCAATCCAGAGGACTTGATTTAAATCCCACATCAGTTCCCATTGTCTGCTCCATCCGTATCACTTAACACAGCGTCCATTTCCCTATGCCCACCCCCACACCCCCACGTTTTGATGCCCCTCTCACACTGATGAGTCTCTTCTGAACCCTCCCAAAGCCTTAGGCTTTACATCCACACACACAAAATAGACAATGCAGCGATCATATCGTGGGGAAAGTTTACTGCTTTACCTCATGCAAAACAGCAAAACAACCAGCGTTTTCCCCTGCAAGGTCATTATTTTCATATCCTCTTATCATTTGCATATAGACAGTCTCCACAAATACCTTTAGTCACAATAGCTTGCTGTTCTCAATTTGCCACAATATTGGAATCCACACACACAGGGAGGGAGCAGTCGCGACTAGGTTTTTGACCTCCAAAACTTCAGTACTTGTGTCTCATGAATTCCTTAGATCACACAGGGGCCAGTCAAGGTGAATGGGAATTACCCAGAGCACCTTGCCAGAAACCTTGGACTGACATGAATGCCCTATGCTGCCTCTGGAAGTGTGTGTGGGACTGTGCGTGTGTCCCTTAAATGTAATAGTGCGTTTGAAAATCTGCTACACAAAGCACATTCTAAAACTATGGCTTGTCCATTTAAGCAAACACTTGACTGGGCACCTGCAGGTCAGGGGAGAGGGCTTTTTAAAATACATCACTGACTCTCTCTCTCTCTCTAGGTGTCGGGGGTGGACAGAGGGGGGTGGAGGCATCTGAAGGTTGACCTGGATTCCTCACTTTTGCTTTTTGTTTATTTTCTATTTCTGGAGATATTAGGTGTTCAAAAATGATGAATGTGACATTGGGCAAAATAGGATGAACTTTTTAATCATACGGTAGTACTAAAACTTGGTCCGAATAAAATAAATTACACGTCTTAGATTTGAAACAGCGTATTCACGGTCAATTGTGGGATTGGTCCAGGGACACTGTCTCAAGCAATGTTCTTGTCCCATACGGACCGAGTTCCAGGACCAATAGACTATGCCAGTGACGAGCAGTCAGGGTAGGCAGGGTTAGTCTCGTAAATCTGACCCTAGGCAACAGTAACTAGGGTCTGGTTTCAATTATGGACTCTTTTGGCATAGAGGAACTGCCTACAATACTACCTTATCCGCTTGAACAAAATAGTAGCTTGCAAGATGGAGATCACGGAGGTTATTTTTAATGAGTGCATTTCGCAAGTGGCTAGTTTGCATCATCTAACTTCACTAGAACCAAAATAGTCCGTTTTCGAGACTAAGGCAGGGAAGGCAGTGCATAGCCTGTGATAATCTAATAAAAAAAGCTATTATGAAAAGCCAAATAAAAAATTACATTACATAGAAAATCATTATTTTTTGTTATTTAATGTTTTTTCTCAATGAATCTGGTGGCTTTTAGGCTCAAAATCACAACATTTGCTAAAACTGCATCAAAACCTCAGGAAAGGTGCCTTTCTTTCAATCCATTCAAAGCCAGTTAAAATCCTTAATGCTCCAGTCAATGTTAATGAACAGGGTCAGCATAGGCATAGCTGCTTTGCCTAGCTTGAAGTAGCTTCACTTGAGCCGATTTCATATTTTGTGGATGCGTATTACCTGTTGTGTGGTTATTGCCCTGGGGTAAGCTGTTCACATTTGGGCATGTCTACATAATTTGGTGCTCGCATTCCTTGAACTGAGCAGAGCTACTGTAGCTAGCTAGCAAAAACCACCCGACAAATGGACACTTTTTGCACCTCAAACAATTTTCCAAGTTGGAATAATGTAACACGCCGTTTGGAACATCAGAGTGGAAGAGTGGAACGTCAACTATAATGAAAGTTATGACCCGACAGAGGGGATCATACAGGAGGTTGACACACAAGACGTGACATGACAGGCAACCACCATGACACCATCTCCCTCAATGCTAGCTGTCGGGAAGGACATACCAATGAACTTAATTTACAAGTAAAGATAGGCCTAAAATAATTTTCCTTCGCAAGTTGTAGCTTTGGCTGTTGTTGAATCATGAGAATACACAACTCCCTTTTATTTGATTTATCAAGCTCAAATTTCATCCTGAAGAGACACTTTTTTGACGTTTTGAACAGGTTTCAGTCATTTCGACAGTTGATATGACCATTTCGTTAGAACCTTATTTATTATATATATATACAGTGAGGGAAAAAAGAATTTGATCCCCTGCTGATTTTGTACGTTTGCCCACTGACAAAGAAATGATCAGTCTATAATTTTAACTGTAGGTTTATTTGAACAGTGAGAGACAGAATAACAACAAAAAAATCCAGAAACACGCATGTCAAAAATGTTATAAATTGATTTGCATTTTAATGAGGGAAATAAGTATTTGACCACCTCTCAATCAGAAAGATTTCTGGCTCCCAGGTGTCTTTTATACAGGTAACGAGCTGAGATTAGGAGCACACTCTTAAAGGGAGTGCTCCTAATCTCAGTTTGTTACCTGTATTAAAAGACACCTGTCCACAGAAGCAATCAATCAATCAGATTCCAAACTCTCCACCATAGCCAAGACCAAAGAGCTCTCCAAGGATGTCAGGGACAAGATTGTAGACCTACACAAGGCTGGAATGGGCTACAAGACCATCGCCAAGCAGCTTGGTGAGAAGGTGACAACAGTTGGTGCGATTATTCGCAAATGGAAGAAACACAAAAGAACTGTCAATCTCCCTCGGCCTGGGGCTCCATGCAAGATCTCAGCTCATGGAGTTGCAATGATCATGAGAATGCTGCCTATGACCCCAAGAACACCATCCCCACCGTCAAACATGGAGGTGGAAACATTATGCTTTGGGGGTGTTTTTCTGCTAAGGGGACAGGACAACTTCACTGCATCAAAGGGAAGATGGACGGGGCCATGTCCCGTCAAATCTTGGGTGAGAACCTCCTTCCCTCAGCCGTGGATGGGTATTCCAGCATGACAATGACCCAAAACACACGGCCAAGGCAACAAAGGAGTGGCTCAAGAAGAAGCACATTAAGGTCCTGGAGTGGCCTAGCCAGTCTCCAGACCTTAATCCCATAGAAAATCTGTGGAGGGAGCTGAAGGTTCGAGTTGCCAAACGTCAGCCTCGAAACCTTAATGACTTGGAGAAGATCTGCAAAGAGGAGTGGGACAAAATCCCTCCTGAGATGTGTGCAAACCTGGTGGCCAACTACAAGAAACGTCTGACCTCTGTGATTGCCAACTAGGGTTTTGCCACCAAGTACTATGTCATGTTTTGCAAAGGGGTCAAATACTTATTTCCCTCATTAAAATGCAAATCAATTTATAACATTTCTGACATGCGTCTTTCTGGATTTTTTTGTTGTTATTCTGTCTCTCACTGTTCAAATAAACCTACAGTTAAAATTATAGACTGATCATGTCTTTGTCAGTGGGCAAACGTACAAAATCAGCAGGGGATCAAATACTTTTTTTTTTGTAAATAATATTTCACATAATAATATCATTATGTGTGCCAGTGTTTGTGTTTGCGTGCACTGCGCATTGGAACAATTGTAAATCCATTGTGAAAGGCTATGAAGTTTGCGTTTCAAATTATTCAGATATTATTTATATTTTAGTGTCACCTATCAGTTGTAACTGTGGATGCTACATCGGTCTATTGCTGAACTTTGATCAGTGTGTCATTTTGTCGAATGAAATTAAAATATGTCACCATCGGTGGCTATCGCTTGTATATCTTGTCTACATTGGTATTTACATTTGGTGAAAATAGTTTGTTAATTTCGGTTTATATCCTATGTCACTCTGGTTGTTGGAGCCATCTATGGTGAATTTGGGCTTCATCAACGTTTATTTGATTTATTTGAGTAAATCTGGCTTTGATAATAGTCAGTGCTTACCCAGCCACCGACCTCACATCATTGAACTATACTACAGGTACTGTAATGGTAATGGTTGATCAGTACTTACTAGCATGTCCAACTGTCCCACATGATTGGCAGAGGAGTGTCTCACAGAAGACAAGCTTTGTTCTCCTTACATCTGAGTGAGAGAGACACAGAGAGGGAGCTTAAGAGGCGTGTGTTGGAGTACAGAACACTAAAGACCTCCTGAACAGTGTTTGTTATGCTTACCTTGTTTCTCTTGCATTGTCAACACCTTTGTTATTTGGATTTTCCCTGTTCCCTTTTTATCTTTTAAAATCTGCCTTCGGATAACAATGCTCTGGTATCAAAGAGACGCGGGCTCTTACAAACGGCTTCGAGTGTAACGCGGGGTGGGATCGTTTGGGAAACGTTGGCGCGTGGATGACAGCTGCACTTTCCGCCATGGTAATCATGCAGAATCATATCTCACTCGTCATTCATTAGAACGGCAGACACACCTGGCCTTGAAAGGCAGCCATTACTGCAAATGCTCTCCATCTAATCTACAAAACCTTTGTAGAAGTAAAAAAAAACTACGAAACAAAGGAAATCAATCCATAAGATGGACACTGTACACTACAAATTATATATCAAATATTCAGTGTTACACAGAATATACCTAATAGTGTCTCCTGTTAATTGTCAGTTTGCATGTGTTATGGGGCTAGTGAGATGACTTAGTATTTTTCTTTGCTAGCAACAACAGTGTCACATTAAGGATAAACCGTCTTTTTGAAAGAAGAAGAGCATATTTCGGTTCCATTCCCCTGAAAAACAGGCAAAAGGAAAGACAAGGTCTTGGGCACAATGCGGGGATGCAAGCAAGAGGGAGCTGAAAAGTAGCTATCACATTGGCAGATAAATTCTACACACAATTATTCATCCTGGGCCCATGACATGTAGATTAATGAGTTTGATAACCCAGGGCTTTTCAAAGAACTAGATCCCATTCTGTTGTGGCACTCCCTCCACCGGCTCCTTGCAGCCCTCACACTAAAAACAGTGCGTTGGTATGCCGATAGAAAGAAACAAATCGATTGGATTTTAGCAGCGGTCATCAGCAGCAGGGTGGTGTCAGGGTCGTTACGGCTCTGAGAATGGCTTCTCTCACAGAATCTCTGTCGGTCTGTCTCTGTGTGTGTGTGTGTGTGTGGGGATGGGACACACACTGTTGGGAGCAGGGTGTGTGTATGTGTGTTGGTGTGTTCCTTAGTGTATTTGGGGGGGGGGGGGCTGTGAGGGTTAAATTAGCCTATCCCTGGATGGTTATAATGAATGAACGGAGAAGTTTCACAGATGTTCTTCAGAGGGGAAGCCGACCTACAGAAGAGACTGGTTTATCCAGGGGAGAGCGGGTGGCTGGGGGTCACAAATAGCTAAAGAAAATTACAACAACAACACTAAACTATACATAGTTGTGGATGAATATAGTGGTTAGAAAACAATGGTTCATCGCAACAACAACAACTGCCACCAGAGTCAGTCATGGTGTGGTTACGGAATCTAAGATAAAGAATGAGTGTAAGCGTTAAAGGGGCAATCTGCGATTTCAACATCCACTTTTGGACTTATAAATTAATGATATGTACCCATTGATTCTTGAAGAATATAACTTATAAATGCCTCATAAGCTTGGTTCAACTGTTGTACCCCATCAGGACCAGAAACATAAGCTTGTTTTACTCCAATGTTTGTAAGAGTTGAAAGAGTGAGCCTCAAAACATGATTCAAACTAGAATTCTGATGTCATGGATGGTCAGTCCTTGTATCCAGAGCTCTGTCCATTAAAGTGGTTACATTTATCCAGCCCCATCCCTCAGCTTTTTACCGAAACAATGTGTTTTTATTGTTTCAATTGCAAATTGCCCATTTAAAGGACATTGTGAGTGAAAGAATCAGTCAGTAGCTAAGTACATTAATTCTGCAGAGTCAGGCCCTGACCCAGCCATGCTGTCCTCCTGTGAGAGGAGCTGTGATGAGAGAGAGATATCTGGCCCATCCATCCGTCAAGGCCTGGGTCTCGATCCGCTCCTCTCATGTATTGACAGCTGCGGATTGAAAATGGCTCTGTGATTGGCACGCCCCACTGTGGCAATGCCAAACCATTTACATAATTTCCCACTCTTTCAACTGTCTGTCTGTCTGTCTGCCCAAACCAAACCACGGTCCTGCACTTTGGGGCTGAAGCCTGAGAGTAAGCATTATTGTATTGTCCACTGGGGGTCAGGTGAGAGGCTCGCTGTGACCTCATCTCGTCCTAGAGCCAGGAAACAAAGGTTGTGGAGCCAGAGATTTCTGTTTCTGTATCTGTCTCATTGGATCAGAAAATAGGTAAGGTTTTGTGACTTTGTGAAGTCCATGCAAAACTGCATTGCAGTGATGTATACTCTTTTGGGTTCCATGTAGAACCTTCTGTGAAAAGGGTTCAGCATGGAACCCAAAAGGGTTCTACCTGGAACCAAAAAGGGTTCTTCAAAGGGTTCTCCTATGGGGACAGCCAAAGAACCATTTTAGGTTCTAGATAGCACCTTTTTTTCTAAGAGTGTAGGACATAGAACACATAACAGTGTAATTTAACATGTGCGATAGGCACACTAAAACCACATAATTCTTGTACTGTTCAGTTGGATTAGTTGTGATGGAGAAATACAGCTTGAAGTTTTACTAATCCACATCCCATTTTCTCAGAGACAGAGCCACAGGGCAGCCCATCTCCCCCAGAAAGACAGACAGACAGTCCAGACCCCCATCCCCTCAGACCAGACTTAGCTGCTGCTGTGGAGTGGTTTGCTCTCTCAGCACTGTTCTGTTCCGTTGCTCTGCTCTGTTCATTCATCACACAGGCCTGCAGATATTGAGAGGCCTCCCCGTCTCAGAGTCGGCTGCTGTCAACGATCCCCACCTTTGTTTGTAATTGTCTCTAAGCGATCTCTACCCCTCTCTCTCTCTCTTTCTCCTCCTTTCTCTGTGTGCTCCACTGGTCAGTAGCGCTTCTCACCACTCCTGGGACCAAAGTCAATGGATGTAGGCGCTCAATGAAACTCTCCAAGCTTCTGATAAGGATGGTGCAACAACATTTACACTTCAGAGTGATGAGTGATTTGTTTGACTTTTCAGACTTGTGATAGTTTTCTCATTCGAATGCAATCAATGTGGTGTATCAATTTGATGAGAAAAGGAAATTGGTTACCAGAGTGCCCTTTGTGCTAAAACAGAACACACATGTGCATACACACACACACACAATTTCAACAGTAAAGTGCAGTCTCATCACCCTGTAAGGCAGACATCCTGAATAAAATGGAGTGCCATTAATATTTATGCCTGTAAAGTGCCTTCATAATCAGACAGAGAGATGTCACATGGCGTAGTGTGGGTGGATGTGTGTCACATACACAAACACGCATATGGACGTGGAGCAGATAGAAGCAGACACACACATATACACACTCTCCATTCCCAAATCCTTCAGAATAATGGAAAGTGCAGGGCATGGGCCAGTGTCCCAATGTAATGCACAAATGGTCATTTTGTTGGGTTTTCCATTAACTGTGGTTCCAAGTTATTTCCTCTTATAATCAGGACAGGAATACAACACATTCTCTCCTCCCAGGACTAGGCTATCCGCTGCAACTAAGCAGTAGAGTTCTAGCTGTTAAACGTTTTGCTTTGGCAAGTCTTCAATCTGTAGCCCACTTATGAAAAGGTTGTGTTTATGTCCAAGATTACCAAAAAAAGAATGCCAAAAGCTGGACACACACCACAGGCACACACTGACCCTGACATATTGATAGGGGTGGTAGAGGCACGTCCAGGTCGCATCGAGGCCCGTAGAAATCACAGGGAGAGAGCCAGGTGGGAGGCAGAGAGAATAAATAAAGCATGCTGATGTTTCAGAAATGCTCTTGTTGAGCAATACAATGCTTCAAAGTGTGCATGTCCATGAAAAAAAGTGAAATCATGGGGAAGGCGCTACAGCCGTGAAACAAAATGATTTGAGCACATCCAGCTGGGCTGAAGTAGAGAGAGGTCCAAGGAGAAGTGAATTCATCTGTGCCTGGCCTGCCTTCACCAGGATGCTCGGAGTCTGCATGGCATCCCAAAGAGAGAACACACATACTGTACTTTATTCTACACTGATCTCACACTGGCCCTCCAACCACAGGGCAGCACCAAGACTCTGGCACAGAGTAGCATACTGTACACGTAATCGGAAGAATTGTCCTCTTTTTCTCCTTAACCTTAATCCCATCCAAGTCTCAGTATTCTGTCTGTAATTATCTGTTTTGACGTCATGGAATGTGTTGTACGGGCTCTTCCAAACAACGCCATTCCTGCGGTCTGGTCCACAAGCACAGATGAGAATCAATGGGTTTAGAATCACCTGGCTTAGCTTGTTCTTTGCCATGCTACTCAGAGTCGATACAGAAAAACATGAAGTCCTCAGCACTCACCTCCATGGCAAACCTTTCAATATCAACAAAAATGAGAGAGAGAGAGAGAGAGAGAGAGAGAGAGAGAGAGAGAGAGAGAGAGAGAGAGAGAGAGAGAGAGAGAGAGAGAGAGAGAGAGAGAGAGAGAGAGAGAGAGAGAGAGAGAGAGAGAGAGAGAGAGAGAGAGAGAGCGGACTGGAGTGTGTGCATTTGCAGTGTGTTGCAGTACAGATGTCACTTCCTATAACATCGGCAGCATGGTACTAGGCTGGGCTGTGATTGTGCGGAGCAAAGACAGGTATCTGAGTTAAAATGGGACAATGCATTTTAAAAAGCAGGTGCCCTTCAGAAAAGATGTAGCAGCTAAATGTCTTGTGAAAAGTCTGTAAATATTCTATCGCCTGGCTGTCATACAAAAGTGAGAAACCATAATGAAGCATGACGGAAATATCATTTCATATTCATGTGACAGCATTAGCCCCTTTCATAAGCGAACTGAAATATTTATCTATAAAATGTTCAATATCTTCACTGGTAATCTAAAAGAAAAGACAAAAAAATGTCTAATAATAGCACAGAGATGAGATTGAATGTGGAGGTAAAGTCTGGTTGGTTGGTTTTTATTGCTTGTTATTAAATCTTGGCAAAACAATTATTTTTTCTCTTTTGTTAGTAACACAAAAAAATTAAAACACTGCCCCTGGGCTGTGGGGCTTTACAGTAATGATTAAAAAAAGGAAATTGTGATACACAAGCTATTAGACAAAGCCATAATCAAATTCATTTATTTTATTCATTCTGAGGGTGACAGGTTTTCTTAAAGTGACACAAACCTTAAGCAGGCACATAGCCATAGTGGGCTCAGTACACACACTCTAAAGCAGGCTGTTGTTTTTGTTTGGAATTATTTTGATCTAATGTAATTGGGGGTTCACGCTTCACATACAGTTGAAGTCGGAAGTTTACATACACCTTAGCCAAATACATTTAAACTCAGTTTTTCACAATTCCTGACATTTAATCCTAGTAAAAATTCCCTGTCTTAGGTCAGTTAGGATCACCACTTTATTTTAAGAATGTGAAATGTCAGAATAATAGCAGAGAGAATGATTTATTTCAGTTTTTATTTCTTTCATCACATTCCCAGTGGGTCAGAAGTTTACCTACACTCAATTAGTATTCATTAGCATTGCCTTTAAATTGTTTAACTTGGGTCAAATGTTTCGGGAGCCTTCCACAAGCTTCCCACAGTAAATTGGGTGAATTTTGGCCCATTCCTTCTGACAGAGCTGGTGTAACTGAATCAGGTTTATTGGCCTCCTTGCTCGCACATGCTTTTTCAGTTCTGCCCACACATTTTCTATAGGATTGAGGTCAGGTAATTGTTGTCCTTTACCTTGACTTTGTTGTCCTTAAGCCATTTTGCCACAACTTTGGAAGTATGCTTGGGGTCATTGTCCATTTGGAAGACCCATTTGCAACCAAGCTTTAACTTCCTGACTGATGTCTTGAGATGTTGCTTCAACATATCCACCTAATTTTCCTTCCCCATGATGCCATCTATTTTGTGAAGTGCACCAGTCCCTCCTGCAGCAAAGTACCCCCACAGCATGATGCTGACCCCCCCGTGCTTCAAGGTTGGGATGGTGTTCTTCGGCTTGCAAGGACCCCCTTTTTCCTCCAAACATAACGATGGTCATTATGGCCAAACTGTTCTATTTTTGTTTCATCAGACCAGAGGACATTTCTTCAAAAAGTACGATCTTTGTCCCCATGTGCAGTTGCAAACCGTAGTCTGGCTTTTTTATGGCGGTTTTGGAGCAGTGGCTTCTTCCTTGCTGAGCGGCCTTTCAGGTTATGTCGATATAGGACTCGTTTTACTGTGGATAAAGATACTTTTGTACCTGTTTCCTCCAGCATCTTCACAAGGTCCTTTGCTGTTGTTCTGGGATTGATTTGCACTTTTCGCACCAAAGTACGTTCATCTCTAGGAGACAGAACACGTCTCCTTACTGAGCGGTATAACGGCTGCATGGTCCCATGGTGTTTATACTTGCGTACTATTGTTTGTACAGATGAACGTGGTACCTTCAGGCGTTTGGAAATTGCTCCCAAGGATGAACCAGACTTGTGGAGGTCTGCAATTCTTTATCTGAGGTCTTGGCTGATTTCTTTTGATTTTCCCATGATGTCAAGCAAAGAGGCATTGAGTTTGAAGGTAGGCCTTGAAATACATCCACAGGTACACCTCCAATTGACTCAAATGATGTCAATTAGCCTATCAGAAGCTTCTAAAGCCATTACATCATTTTCTGGAATTTTCCCAAGCTGTTTAAAGGCACAGTCAGCTTAGTGTATGTCATCTTCTGACCCACTGGAATTGTGATACAGTGAATTATAAGTGAAATAATCTGTCTGTAAACAATTGTTTGAATAATTACTTGTGTCATGCACAAAGTAGATGTCCTAACCGACTTGCTAAAACTATAGTTTGTTAACAAGAAATTTGTGGAGTGGTTGAAAAACGAGTTTTAATGATTCCAACCTAAGTGTATGTAAACTTCCGACTTCAACTGTATATGTTACATCATATATGGAGTGGATCTCTGTTGTATTAACAAATCTGTCCATTGCTGAAAGCATTGCATTGTTGCACCACAACATCATACCATGTTCGCTAACATGCATTACCTGACGAAGATCTGTTTTGGATGGAAACGTTGTCAATAAAGAGGTGAATTGGGATCTTTAACAGTGTATTGTTCTATGCTAACATGCATTACACATGGGCAAAAACACACTGGGATGTGTCCCAAATGCATGCATTTGCAAGCGTGCACACACACACACACACACACACATCCGAAGGGAGTGCAGACTAGAGGGAAAGGAGGGAGGAGGATGAAGGGGTAGCCCTTGAAACGGATGAAAAATCTGAAATAGAAATGACCACAATCAATTCTGAAACACTGCACAAAATTAATTAGAGTTCTGCATCGGAGGCCTGTGTGAGGATCCTGGCCGCTTGGCCCCATTTGTCTCCTGCCTCCTGCGATACGCCAGAGAAGGCTGTGGAACAAGCCGGTCCTGCCCTCACCCCGCCAGCCCCTCACCCTGCCATCAACGGCCCTGCCGCACAAATGATTAACTCCAAATTATTTAAATGATCTCACAACAGCCACGACAGGACACACGGCAGAGCGGGAGGAGAGAGGGAAAGAGAGGGAGACAGAGGCAGGGGTGGAGGAGCAGATTTATAACCATTCATCAATATCAACAGTGACGAGCGTCGTTGGGCCGTGCACACACACACACACACACACACACACACACACTGAAACAATAGAGGCCATGGGCTTCTCTCTCTTTACTCCACATTTCCTCCACAATACGACATTCTGTCCTCACCTCTTCTCTTGTAAATCATTTTACATCAATATTATCATTACTATCTGTCTATCTTGTCAACTTGACAGTTTGTATTTAGTCAATCCAATGGACAGTGATATTCATCTAAAAACATTCTCCCCTCTTGTTCCTTCTTTCATAAAGTGAAATATTTGGTTTCTTGTACAGTATATTGAAGTGCAGGACATTCCCACTGCACTGATATGCACACATACTCCATAATATGCAAGTGGAGAGGTTTATTAACTGAATTCTCTAGAAGCTGACTCTGCTTTCATTCAACGCTTTTGGTCTGTCACTAGAAATCCACCACTTAAAACACTGAAATATTTGAAGTTCTTGTCAAAACCACAGTCTTTTCAGAAAATGTGTAATACTAAGACGCAATTAAATCAAAAGGCTTTTCACAGCCTTAGAACTTCAAGACGATGTTAACTTTTGGACAAAAGGGCTCGTATTGCTGTGGACGGGGGGATACATCCCCGCTGTCAGAAACCAAGGGTTAATGTATCACGATTAGCACTCATGGGTCCTGATCTGATATATTTTTAATTAACGGTACCCCATTCAAGCGCTTGAAGGAACAAAAAAAAAGAGAAACTTTTGACAGCTCTAATTAATGAGCGTGCGATACATGGAAGCTGATCTCATGGAAGACGTTGGCTTCATTAGACAAGCCAGTCTGGAGCACATCAAACGGGCCAGAATGGCCTGTCTGATCCCTGCTTTTATTCCCCCTCAGAGTGGCGGCCGGGAGAGGGAGCGAGAGATGGAGAGAGATGGAGAGAGGGGGAAAAAGTAAGAGAAAGAGAATGCAGGGACAAAGCGAAGGCGAGGCTGCCACATCACAACAGGAGAGATGAATGACTTTTTACCTCTGGACACAAGGCCTTAATGAAACCTCCAGGGGCTAAACAATGGCATCTCGCAGATATACAGACACACACACACACACACGAAACATTCTGCGCATCCACAAACTCTCGTGCATAGGCACATCTCTTTCTCTCTCTCAAAGAGGGCAAACAACAGAGAGTATTCTGGGCCAGGTAGACATGGAATACTGGCACTCAAATGGAGACCACAGCTACCTACAGTAAAGCAGGTCAAAAAGACATAGCTCTCTTTATTAGCTATCAACGTCAGCAGGTCCTTACCACCCAAAACCTATTCTAAACATACAGTGAGGGAAAAAAGTATTTGATCCCCTGCTGATTTTGTATGTTTGCCCACTGACAAAGACATGATCAGTCTATAATTTTAATGGTAGGTTTATTTGAACAGTGAGAGACAGAATAACAACAAAAAAATCCAGAAAAACGCATGTCAAAAATGTTATAAATTGATTTGCATTTTAATGAGGGAAATAAGTATTTGACCCCTCTGCAAAACATGACATAGTACTTGGTGGCAAAACCCTTGTTGGCAATCACAGAGGTCAGACGTTTCTTGTAGTTGGCCACCAGGTTTGCACACATCTCAGGAGGGATTTTGTCCCACTCCTCTTTGCAGATCTTCTCCAAGTCATTAAGGTTTCGAGGCTGACGTTTGGCAACTCGAACCTTCAGCTCCCTCCACATATTTTCTATGAGATTAAGGTCTGGAGACTGGCTAGGCCACTCCAGGACCTTAATGTGCTTCTTCTTGACCCACTCCTTTGTTGCCTTGGCCGTGTGTTTTGGGTCATTGTCATGCTGGAATACCCATCCACGGCCCATTTTCCATGCCCTGGCTGAGGGAAGGAGGTTCTCACCCACAATTTGACAGTACATGGCCCCGTCCATCGTCCCTTTGATGCGGTGAAGTTGTCCTGTCCCCTTAGCAGAAAAACACCCCCAAAGCATAATGTTTACACCTCCATGTTTGACGGTGGGTATGGTGTTCTTGAGGTCATAGGCAGCATTCCTCCTCCTCCAAACATGGCGAGTTGAGTTGATGCCAAAGAGCTCCATTTTGGCCTCATCTGACCACAACACTTTCACCCAGTTCTCCTCTGAATCATTCAGATGTTCATTGGCAAACTTCAGACGGGCCTGTATATGTGCTTTCTTGAACAGGGGGACCTTGTGGGTGCTGCAGGATTTCAGTCCTTCACGGCGTAGTGTGTTACCAATTGTTTTCTTGGTGACTATGGTCCCAGCTGCCTTGAGATCATTGACAAGATCCTCCCGTGTAGTTCTGGGCTGATTCCTCACCGTTCTCATGATCATTGCAACTCCATGAGCTGAGATCTTGCATGGAGCCCCAGGCCGAGGGAGATTGACAGTTCTTTTGTGTTTCTTCCATTTGCGAATAATCGCACCAACTGTTGTCACCTTCTCACCAAGCGGCTTGGCGATGGCCTTGTAGCCCATTCCAGCCTTGTGTAGGTATACAATCTTGTCCCTGACATCCTTGGAGAGCTCTTTGGTCTTGGCCATGGTGGAGAGTTTGGAATTTGATTGACTGATTGCTTCTGTGGACAGGTGTCATTTATACAGGTAACAAAATGAGATTAGGAGCACTCCCTTTAAGAGTGTGCTCCTAATCTCAGCTCGTTACCTGTATAAAAGACACCTGGGAGCCAGAAATCTTTCTGATTGAGAGGGGGTCAAATACTTATTTCCCTCATTAAAACGCAAATCAATTTATAACATTTTTGACATGCGTTTTTCTGGATTTTTTGGTTGTTATTCTGTCTCTCACTGTTCAAATAAACCTAGCATTAAAATTATAGATTGATCATTTCTTTGTCAGTGGGCAAACGTACAAAATCAGCAGGGGATCAAATACTTTTTTCTCTCACTGTACACTATAGCCAATTTAATTATGTTCCCATGTTAATTCCTTCCTATCTTGTGGTATGTAATCTAAGGGCTTGTGAAATCCCATCACCTCTCCCGTGTCAGGCGCCTGGGGACATAACTCAAAAAGGCGTCCACTATCGCTTGTGCAGCCAGCTCATAAGGCCGTGATAAAGCCAGAGCCGGGGACACAAACAGAGACATCAATCTTCACTGATCAGGAGCAGATAGAGAGAGAGAGGATCAAACATGGAGAAACAAATTGGATGTCAATATGGAGGCCTAGGACCAGGGCCCTGGCTGGACAAAGTCCACCATCATGTGACACACTGAACACCCCCCCACCCCTGTGTGTGTGTGTGTGTGTGTGTGTGTGTGTGTGTGTGTGTGTGTGTGTGTGTGTGTGTGTGTGTGTGTGTGTGTGTGTGTGTGTGTGTGTGTGTGTGTGTGTGTGTGTGTGTGTGTGTGTGTGTGTGTGTGTGTGTGTGTGTGTGTGTGTGTGTGTGTGTGTGTGAGTGAGTGAGTGAGTGAGTGAGTGAGTGAGTGAGTGAGTGAGTGAGTGAGTGAGTGAGTGAGTGAGTGAGTGAGTGAGTGAGTGAGAGAGAGAGAGAGAGAGAGAGAGAGAGATAGTGTTTTAGTTTGTTTGTATCTATAGGGGATAGAAGGAGATTAATGACTCGAGAAATAACTTCACATTCCGACTTGCCCGATTAAAAAGAGAGAAGACATTGTTTTCTTGATTGCTGAACAATCGCTAACTATCCTGGAAGAAATCTGAGTTTCATTGATCCATCAAATCTCCATCAATACAAAATAGAAGTCTCACAATATGTCAACATTGAAATCCCTACCGTCAACATCATTCTTATATCAAAACTCACATCACTAATTTTTTATGATGCTGCTTACACAGGAATAGCTTACAGTGTCTTAGCAATCTTTACTCAGACAACTAACTGATTGTTAGTGGTGGAGAAAAGTTCAAAGTTGTTCAGAGTTCTTCTCCAAACTTGTTGAGCTACTCAGGATGCGATTCAGTCAATCAAAGTCCAAATGATTTATTAGCATGTGTGACATTTCTGTGGCACGCTGCTTCAGGGCCTACCTCTATCTATCCCTCTCTCTAATTCTCCCAATTAATGCATAAAGGCAAGCTCGGGTTATCGTTTCCTCTATTCCTCCCTCCATCCCTCACTCCCTTTCCATCACTCTCAATTAATGTGAGGGGAAGCTTATCTGTTCTCTCTGTGCTCTTATGAATATGCAAACGCCTCTTATCCACACGCCAGCCTAAGGTGATGGTTACAGTGCTCAACTCAGTGCATAAAAATGCACTTCTTGTTTGGTGGCAACGTTACAGACGAGATAGAAAGGGATGCTGTGTATGAATATTGTTAACGTTCCATCAACCTTTGTGGTTATTTCTGACCTTGTAAGTATACACTTTGGTCCTGGTTGTTCATTCCCTGTTGTTTGTGGTTATGGTCACTCCCATGTTCCGTCTGGGATTGCAATCAATGTGTCTCTATCACTGAGAGTATGGTATACAGGCGAGGAAAATAAACAAGGATCCACCACTGATCATTCCTGATGATATAGCCTTACTAAAGGATCCATGCCTTTAGTGGGAAATAGGGGCTGCAAAGAGCATGATACTGTTTCTCACTCTATAAAAATATAAATGTTTTTCTCTATTATGGAGACAGTGACTTTTATTTTTGTTGGAGCTCCTCAGTTTATGAGCTGCTGCCACAACAAAGTGCCATTAGATGGGAAGCTACAGGGGTAAGGGTAACAGATGACTGACAAGGAGAGGCCTGCACTGGGATGGAGCAAGCGACACGACTTTAACCATTTATAATCCGCACCTCAACATCAAGGGGAAACCTTTTATTATTGACAGCCCAGATGCAAGATGTCAAATGTTTACCATTGCTTTCAAGTGCTACATCTGAAGGTTCTTTTATTTCCTTTTTTTTCTCTCTCAGAAGACAATTTTTCCTGCACTGCACATTGAAGGCCTCTCTTACCATGTGATCACTGATTAAAGTCCCTTAAGTGTCACCTGCCAGCCAACTCCGCCACTGTTTACACTGGAGCAAGGACGCCAAATTAGGCTCCACTAACACTTTCACATGGTAGAGAGTGAGAGTGTGTGTGAGAGTGAGAGAGTGAGTGAGTGAGTGAGTGAGTGAGTGAGTGAAAGAATGAAAGAGAAAGAGAAAGAGAAAGAAAAAGAGAGAGAGAGAGAGAGAGAGAAACACACAAGGCTCCACAAGTGAAGAACAGAGTTCTATTCCTTTTGGATAAAAGCTTCCCGGGTGATTTTTATCCAATCTGAAAATCTATCATGCGGAAACGTTGTGGACGTCAACAAATATCATGTCAAATAGACTAACAAATGTAATAAAGTGTTTTACTGTGCTTTCATTTGAAAAAGAGTAATAATACATGTTGTTTTTTCCGCTACTAGTTTGATCAGTGGAACGGAGGAGGGGAGAATGGAGTTGCTTTGTTTCTGTCTGTGCGTGCGGGCGGGCAGACGAGCATTGGGCTTGATAAATGAGAAACAAAAACATGCATTGTGCCTGCTTTATTTATACCACTTGTTCAGTGAGGACATGTCGATCCAGATTCTCAGTTCAAAGGATCATGAGCAAACAAAGCATGAGGAGATTCATAAATTAGATTTGTCATGCTTTGTGGAGCAGTATTTTATGCTTTTTAAATGAGTAAAGAAAACATCATCGGTGTGAGACCATTTTTGTGCCAGTATCAGGCAGGATACAACCAGGAGGATGGATTCAACAATCCAGTATGAGGAGCATGTTCTGACAAGAGTGAGCTGCTTCAGTTGTGGTTAACAGCACCATCTGTAGGAACATTGAGGCAGTGCCACCACGAGCTAAAACTGCACTTCAACCCCCTCTCGAATCACTGGTCTGTCTGTTCTCAAAGTCATAGACCATGCAGATCTACTGCTTAAATTAATAAGTTATCCTTCGTCCTTATCCATACATATAATTTAGGTGTAAATTATTTTCAAGTTTTGTTACAGAATGGTCAAACGTGACAGTGTTTTAGAAACGGACACCAGCATAGGAGAGCAAAGGGTGAAGATATGAATCGTACATTATTGTGCCATAATAACGCCACATGGTTCTCTGACACCTGATTGAGGTCCGTCACACATCCCATCATCACCTCACCAATCCCCCACTCTGGCCCTGTGCTCTAATTATCCTGTTGACCTTGATACACGAGCAGTCCATGAGGGAGAGCGATGGGGGTGGGGGGTGGGGGGAGCATTAACTGCAGGGATCATGCCAGTCACATCAGCATATGTGTCAGTAAAGCTGACACGCATGCCACTTTGCTGCTCCACTGCTAGGGGTGAGCACACCCTCATGTCACATCCTTAGATCTGTAGCCCGAGGCAGGTAAGGCCCCCCTCGCTTATCCTATCACCCATGAACACCCTCAGATGTACATGTACAAATGTTTATAATGCACAAAATAAACACACACACACACACACACACACACACACACACACGTACACACACGCACACACACGCACACACACACCTCTGACATACTAAACAGACCAGTCTGTTCGGTGAGAGTTATAAATTGTGTGGGTGAATGTAGTCCTATTTCATGACAGACCTAAAATTAACAAGAGCAAATGTATTCTCAATGAAGTTCCCATAATGCTCAGCCACCTATCCGTTCACCCCAATTAAATGTGAGCTTTAGTTGGCCTTTAGAAAGACCACCTTTCTCATGACAAATTAAACATTACTAGAAAAGATAAAGATTGAAATAAAAACGTTTTTTTTAAGTCAGCAATAATAATCCCAAACCTAATTATAGACAGTGCAGATTTTCCAGACTGATTTGCTCCAGCCAATTAATTTATATTATTTTCTGGATGACATTCAGAGCTGCATCCTTTTGTCTTTCTTTCTCTGTTCACACCCACACAGATTTCACACGGCTTCCTCACCATACGCAGCTCTCAATGCTTCCTGAGTTCTGAACCTGCGACACACAATCATATTCAGCTGTAATATATCATTGTATCATTCTTTCAAACTTGTCTCTCGCCTTGAAACATAAAGCTGTGACCTTGACCCCCACCTATAGTTTCTGCTGCGTGGTGATATGAGATATCAAATATATATTTATTTTCTCTACACACGGTGACGCTGGACACAAGAACACGCTCTCTCACTCCATTATTGGATTCTTTAAATCACTGACATCAGTAGCCATGTCTGGATGAAACACACAAACCCCTCACCTTACTCCTGAGTTACTGTCACACTAGCCAACCTCAGTATTACCACCGCTTCTTCTTCTTCTTCTTCTTCCTCCTCCTCCTCCTCCTCCTCCTCGGCCTATTTCTATCCAGTGATGACCACAGGCCTTTAGTCCTGCAGTAATACTTAAGAGGATAATAGTTTCGCACCGGCTTTAATTAAACACTAATCAAAATGAAGGCCCATGGTTAGGCTATGGCCTACATATTGTACATCTTACAGTGTAATGACTTTAGAGCCCATGAGGGGCTTCCTTTATTCAACCTGGAAATACACCCAACTTTATCCCCATCAGGCCAGGCAGCGATCAGAGTTACTAGCGGCTTTACTCCCAGAGCTCAAGGTCACAAGTTCATATAGGGGTCAGATAACGGTCAGGTCACCACTGTGGTCCCCTCCCCTTCATCGTGTCCCTCTACCTAATTCTATGAGTTAAAAGCGGAGTGGCTGGAGGGGACTTGATCCAGACTAATGGATTCTTTAGGGTTGTGTTTACCAGTCATAAACACAGGCAATGGGGTCACGCCGCCATGTCTTAGTGCATTCTGAACACTGAGAACAACATCACTCTTTCAGGTCCCCATAAAACCCCACCAACGTCTGTCCCTGTCCACTTGTCCACTTAGCATGCGTTGTGTCGCAGCACTCATTTATAAAAGACTATAAGTACAACAACATAAAGTACAAGACGTATGGTTGTTTTAGTAGGAACACATATTAAAGAAATGTAAATAAGTTGACTCTCCAACGTCTAAATGGTTTACATACTATACAATGACCTTTCTTCATTAGCTCAAGACCTTTATGCACAACCTGATTATATATTTTAGATGTTCTGTCTCTGAATACTTCACCTTAAATCTAATAGAGAAACAGTAGATAGAAAGGCAGTGTATTAACTCCATGCACAAGGTGTTGTTGGAGGAGCGTGGCACTGGTTACATACTGACAACAGCTACACAGTGAATGAGAAGGGCTGTATGTGCGTGTGTGAAGTGTTTGTTTGCAGATGATGCTCTCTCGTTAGATGACGTGCGTTTGTGCACTTGGTTTGTTTATTTCAAAGAGGAGACTCAAAGCGAATTATGTGCTGTATGGCAATATTAATGTGGAACGTGAGCGGCAGTATGCCTTAGTCATTAAGACACATTAACAGTGATTTCAGGAGGCTGATGTTCGCGGCCATCTCCTTTTCAGCTCAAATGGGAACGGATACAATGACATTACTGCCTCCTCGAGACATCCACAGCAGAGGAATATGTTGTGTGAAGAGAAAAAAAATTATAGCGGAAACAGGATTGTTTTTCCTTCATCAGCAGATAACAGCATTGCAGCATGACAAACTTGAAACTCTGCTTTTCGCCCTGGGCCAAGTTAATTGCATTAATTTTCTCTGACAATTTCACAAAAAAGTAAAGACAGAGAGGGGGAAAAAAGGAACAACACTGAGTGTGTGTTTGTTACAGAAGTGCCCCTGTCATTTTTCAGCAATGATGAAATTAGTACAAAGTGTTCTCTCTGGATATAATCAATCATTACTTTCACTCGGTGCCACCGAATACTGCTGAAACCATATTTCCCCCCACTTGAGGACAAATGCTTCTTGATTGTGTGGCACCCTTGTCTATAAATATATCTCAGTGCAGCTCCCTGCAGAATTAGGTTTGAGTTTTTCCAGAGTAAACATCTGTTTCTGCAAGCCCTGAGACAGACAAACTGCTGTGCCTCTTGACCAGAAAAGATCAACGCCTGTTAAGAGAGAGCAGAGCTGTGGTGCCTGTAGCAAAGTATTACCACAGTACTGGGACACATGTTGAAGTACTAGTGAACATTGACAATGTGTTAGTTTTGATTACCCCATCTATAAAATCAAAACCCTATAGAAAGACTAGGCCTAATATTTCAAATTGTGCATGCAAGATTCAACATGTTTTCTGTCTCGGAGTCTTACAGTATTAAAAAAAAAAAAGTACAGTATATACATATTGGTACTCATACAAATGCTAAGAAAAGCTGACAGTAGGCTGTGTTCAGTGTTAAAAACAACAAAGCTCCCATCAGCGTTATCATGGCTTTCCCGGGTCCTTTCAGATGGTGATTGAGCCAGTGGTGGAACATGGTGCCCTGCTGTGATTTGTAAGGGTATTTTGACTCTCATTTCCCCAAGCCACACATGCGGTCGGTCGCTGGGCCTTGTCTCTAGTGCATACTGTCCAGGCCTCCCAGAAGAAAATCTGTTCCAAATCGCATTACAGCAATTTCCCATTTGGAATGCTCGGACAAGCCCCAACAGAAATCAAATATTTATCATGTTGTATTAACCCCCACCCACCCCCATATACACACTAACACCCCTATCGCTCCATGTGTTGGCTAGTCTCTGCACTGAATTAATTATCCTATTAGGCCATAGCTCAGGTGTTTTGTTGTTTGGCTGGGTTTACACACACACGTGCGTGCACACAGACACACACACAAAACGTTAAATGCACATATACACACACACGACCGCGTATGGCTCTTGATATTACCACCAAAAGTAAATCTGTCGTAGATCGGTCTGCTCTATTGAACTGTTGTTGTGTATCACACTGCATGTTATCATTGTCTGGCTAAATAGTGTGTTTAAACCTCTACCCACATGTGCATGAGTCAACAGACCACATATTTCAGTACATGAAATCCATGTTGGGATGAGCCAGGAAATAACACAATTATTGTTTCTCATACAGTATCTAGTTTTCACTACCTTCCCAGAGCACAGATTGTGTTTAGAGAACATATTTTTTGTCCCAGAACAAAGCTACATATCTCCCTCTCTCCCTTGGCCTGTCCTCCTGTTCAGACACTTCTCCAAAGCCAACACAAA
The DNA here is from genome assembly GCF_964263955.1 of Coregonus lavaretus. Taxonomy (NCBI): domain Eukaryota; kingdom Metazoa; phylum Chordata; class Actinopteri; order Salmoniformes; family Salmonidae; genus Coregonus; species Coregonus lavaretus. Next base: position 7,560,343 of record NC_140024.1, on the reverse strand, counting down.
CTACAAGGGGAAAGTTTGGATACTCTACTTGTTAAATGCATCTGCATTTCTATTGGATTTCTCAGAGGGAAGACATTTATCTTCCTCTGGAGCTGTTGTCTGTAGTGAAGAGTGGGGAAAGAAGTGCACGGTATGGATGTCTGGATATTCACACACACACACACCTCAGGAATTGCTAGATTTTATGTAAATGACCAACCAAAAAATTTCAATTTTCATAATACATACTGAGATAGATGTTACCAGATAGGGAGGACTCACCATCCTCTGCTGTTCAATGTTCTTATCGCTGTAACACATACCAGGAAACACCCCATGCTAATAATCAATGAAACAGTGCTTATGCAAGATCACAACAGTTTTGGCACATAGTTTTCATGGAGCCAGGTCAAACTGATATCCTTGTAGGCAAAACAGATGATAAAGTGTCCAATTATCTCACACATGATTCCTAATATTCCAGAAATCAATCTGATGTTCAATCACTTTTCCTGACCTAGTTGGGTAGTTGAGTGTTAGGCCCAGTACAATCTGACTGGTGATAATGGTGCTGGGTGATGCAGTTTAACCTCTAAAGTTATCCTCTGTGTCCCAATCCCTTCATTTTAAAGGGCAAAGCAAATTAGCAGCAATGAAAAACAGTCATTGAAAAATAACATTTATCTCCTGCTGTTGAACACAAAATAAAGGCGCATCGTTGGGGTGTCTGCTGACCATAATCAGTGAGATGTTAAAGGCAGATTTATAGAGGTAAATATTTTGACTCCTTGACTTCAGAGATAATTCCAGCTTTACGGGCTAGTATTCCCATACATTATGTCCTTACATTAGGTGAATACTGCACTTAAAACTCCAGCGTTTAATTATTTGCACCAGTCTAATAAACAAAGTTTATAGCAGTGATAAATCAGTCAAACAGAAACACACAGAGAGCTGTTAATCTTACATATTCTATCATAAACAGCAATCTATAAAGAATATGTGTTCTATATGAAAATGTGCTTGGCTGAATACCGTAAGTAAATGTAATAAATGGTGCTAACATCGTGTCTAAATCTTGGTTGCTGCATGTTGTTAATTTGATACATTAGGCAATAATTTGCTAGAAATAAATGTTTATTAGCTGGCCGATCCTTTCCCGAGTGCTAATGATATCTATTTAAGAAGATCCTTAGGAAGATTTCAATTAGCACACAACTTTCCACAGTCATGTGGATCACAATAATCGATTAACCATAGGCACACTACTTAGTTGGTCAAACAAAACTCATCTATTCGCTGCACCATAATCTGTACATTAGCTTCCTCTCTTTTTGCTGGGGGTGTTTAGTTTCTTCTGTAAGTATCGAACATACTGCTAGACAACAGCAGGGAGAGAGAATAGCCTACTGTTGCTTTAGAAGTGCTGTATTTGCTTACGGGGTAGGCAGAGAGTCCACAGGCCTGGACAGAGTGTATGGGTAGGTCCTAAAGGAGTTTGGAAAGTAAAATGCTTAATACATGAAAACAATCTGTGTTTCTGATCAATTCCCCTCATATTACAGGGAAATTTCTCACCTGTTGGCAACTGTCTGTAATTTGCTACTAATCAGTTTAATTCAAACCTACTAAACCGATAAGTTAAACATTAGCCATAGCCACATACTCTTTCCCTAGTAATCAATGACGTGAAAAATGGAAGCTGCAAAGCATGACGTCCACAAAAGTGGATAACTACCTGAGGCAAAAATCCTGCCATCTATTCACTTATTCATTCATTCACTTAATTTTATTCAACTAGTCATAGATCAATAAGTAATTAATTTCACTGGCTAAAGGAAAATTGTTCCATGGTGAGCAATCAAAGGGTAATGTTACTTCAATTTGCGGCTTTTTGTTTGAAAACTTTAGATATGAATCAGGGGGAGGTAGATAGGAGGGACATAAATATGCACAAAACATTAAATTGTTTTAAATAGTAGAATATAATAAACATTTTTGGTGGGCGTTGTGTGTGCATGTATGAGTGAGTATCTGCAGTTCAATATTCCTAGTATCTTTGGAAGGTCAAACATTTTAATCTTGAGATAAACCACTGTATATCCAGTCAGACAGACATGAGACCATAATACCTATTCAGTCAAACAAACACACACACACACACACACACACAGTGATCCTCATGCCAGCATTATTGTCCCTGTCTCCTTCATGGCCAGGCACTCCTCTTCTCTCATTCTAAATGTGTCTCCATTACAAATAGTGGCAGACTGGGGAATGAAGAGGACCCTTTAACCGCTCGGAGATAAAGCACTTATAACCATCCTAGCCATCTCCAATGAGGACCTCTGTAATGTACCATTAGCATAACACAATAAGAGTGGAGCTTCGGCTATTTTGGCAATTATGGGGTTCCATGGCTCCCTATGTGAAATGGTAACCAATATGCCAGCAATCTGGTTAAGAATTGTACCCAGATTGTGTCCATTGTCATGGATGGGGTATATAATGTCCAAATTGAACATCGCTGTATGTAACTGTTTTTTTTATGCCATTGTTTTGCATTCAATCATGGTGCAGTGATTAAGTAAAATGTAGCAATTACAAATTATACAAGCTGTAAATTGCTGCTCATATTCCTGTACGTACTCATTTTGCAGTGAAAGTGTTCTGCAGTGGTATTTTCAACAAGTGAAACAGTGCTGAGAGATTCGTTAAGGCAACCATGGAATGAGAAATCACAGCTGAGAGGTGGGAAATCGGATCAGAGACCACAAATAAGCCAAAGGCTCTCCAGAAAATGATTCCAAAAACAGCTGCAGCGAGCCACAGATTTTCTTCTACGGAGAGGATATATTTTAGGGAAAAGGAGTGTGAAATATATGAACACGGGCTGATGTTTTGTTTGTTCTCCCCAGCAAAATGGAGGACATAGATCGTTCCTTATTGCCTAAAGACCCACAATGCAATTCTAGCCCTTCGGTGGTCACTTAGGGAGTGTGTTGCAGGAGTCACATGGTCAGATGGATCACATCAATTTGCCACAAAACAATATAGCCTCTCCTCCCCCCCTTGTTGTCCTCCCGTGCCTCACATATATGATATGTGGGAAGTGAGAACACAGCCAAATAATGTACGGCCGCCCATGGCCGTGCACTCAAATGGTGCTCCGTAGACAGAGGTGATAAATGAATGCATGTCAAAGGTCACAATGTCCTGATGCTAGCCAGAATTCCAGTGGTGCACGGCTACTAGCACCACTCACTGGTCAGCGTGGAAACAGCAGTTTGGCTACATCAAAGAGAATGCATGTGTTGACTGATGGAGGAATGACAGATGGGGAGAGGGGAGAGAGGAAGAACAGCTCTCAGTTAAAAAGTGATGTCAGTCTTGATTTGTGTGGTGTGATGATGACGGTGATGATGCATGAGTGTTAGTTATAGGAATAGGAATTTCAGAAGTAATGTGGAATGTGGTTTGAGTGATATGATGGTAATGTCAGCGGTGGTGTGACTGAGAGCTGCTCTAGCCCGTTGTGACATCATCTGACAGGGTTTGGATCACACAGTCCTCTGGGGCTTCTCCTCTTCACTCTCAAAAATACACACAGACAACGATCACACACACACAAACACACAGGTTCGCGCATGCACGCGTACACACATGTTATAATATAGACAAGCAACCCCACACAAACAAGCATTTACATAGAAAATACACACACACATAACTCTCCAATAAGAGCTTTTTGTCTTTGTCTGCACTCAATAAGCTTCACACGTATTGACTCATCAACTCATCAAAGGTGTTGTCAAAACGTATCGCAATGATGTACATCTCTTTCGCTGTATTTCTCTTTCCCCATTTCTACCACTCCCTGAGCCCTCCAGGTGAAGAAAAAACTTCTGAAATAATAGCTTAAACTGAGGTATTACTTTAATACTTCCATAGAAATAACCTGATTCCAACATTTTCAAAGGAGCAGGCTCCCTTGCCCGGGGCTAGCGCGTAATGTGTGAGTGAAAGTATATCGCTTGTCACTTCAGATTAGAGAGCAGGCTCTGTGTGCCTTTGAATGAGAGGCAGCTGTGGTAATAGGAGGTGTAGATATTAGAGTTAATAAAATCATGTGGAAGAAGATATATATGCAACTCGACCAAGTACAGCAGCGGGGAAAAGGCGTACCAGAGGAGGCTGGTGGGAGAAGCTATAGGAGGACCGGCATGGAATAAATGGAACGGTATCAGACACATCAAACATACGGAAAACACATGTTGGAATCCGTTCCATTTATTCAATTACAGTGAGCCCATCCTCCTATAGCTCCTCCCACCAGCCTCCTCTGAGGCGTACATTAGTCTGTTCCACTGCAGCACGGGAGGGAGCCTGACCTCTAATGGCACCCCCCTTCACTGTCAGATTGATATTAATAATAAGCAGCCCATGGCATACCCTTATTTATTTAATATAAAGGGGGTCAGATGGACTGTGTAACTCTGAAAACGTTTGTTATGGCGGTGGAGCACATATGGCTGTGTGTGTAGGCTACCAAATTAACAACCAACCAGCAGCTAAATGTAGGTAAACATCATGCATGGACAGTAAATCTTGGTGGGTATTGGTTAGGTCTGATTTGCTGGAGTCGATTCTTGACATAGCCGTAGGTTTAGACAACAGTAAACATACTGTAGCAACCACACTAAACCAAGGAAGCCCTCAAAATAATACAATTGTGGCTCTACAAACAAAGCCATACAGTGGACAAATCACCACCATAAACAGTGTATGATAAAAGAGCTGGAAATGTAATTAAAACAATAAATCCAGCCAAGGCATTACTGGACCAACTCACGTCCTCTCTCCTTAGCCCTGTATGAACATCTCTCTCTAGTGATCACCAGCACTATGCTCAGCCCAGTACACATCGAGACACTACATCACTGGATTGGCTGGACCCTGAGACCAGGCCTTCGTCTGCAGCATGCAAAACCCCACACACTCTCAAATGATTTGATCCATATTTTACCTGAAGCTCAAGGGAAATAGATATACACTGAATGAACACCACATCGGGTAGTCCCGACGTGACCATGCTATCCAATCCCTGGACAGCAGGGCCAAGCATTATTACCAGGGTTGGGGTCAATACCATTTCAACTCCAGTCAAACCAGGAAGTACACTGAAATTCCAATTCCTATTCTCTTCAATGCTTTTCAATGAAGAACATTTGGAATTTAATTAGGTTTACTTTCTGAATTGACTGGAAATGTAATGGAATTGACCCCAACCCTGATTATTACATTGACAAATACCTAAACGTCCCTTGTTTATCACAAATGTTGAATACAATTTTATTTGAACTACCAATTGTCCGTGGGGTTGGTTCTTATATAAGAACCAACCCCACGGACAATTGGTATAGTAAGTTCAAATATAATTGTATTCAACATTCCTGACAGACAAGTGACGTTTAGGTTTTATTCTATGTAATAATGTGTGGCCCTGCTGTCCAGGGATTGGATAGGGGTACCCAGACCCATGTGACGTAGACTATGTTCACTCACCCTATGGATGTCTCGCTGCTGCAGTGGTTCCATGGTGCTATTCAAAAACTCACCCAACAGCATGGGGACCCAGCCCTTGACCAGCAACTTCAGGTGTCCACAGTCCTTCTCCACAGCGACTCTGTTTATTGGTAGTATTGCGGTTAATAACAAATCAATTTAATGTGTCCCTCTTATTCCCTCATTTGAAAATCGAGATTATGTTTTTCAAAGAGATGGGCCATCTGATGTTTGAAATGGAATAACAATGTTTATCATATAACATGGTACCACATTGATATGGGATAGGCCTATTTCTTCATGTGCAAATATATGTGACGGTGGTGTACATGGGTAGCTAGCTCTCAAGAACTCAAAGGGGGTATACCCAGCGCTTGAGTTCTCAATTGAACTTATGGACCACAGCTGGATCAATAAACTGCAATCCCGATCCTCTGTTTTAACATTTAGAAACTTTATTAATCCTCATTAGCAATACAGTTTTGGAAACCTTTGGAACTTAACTTTCATATAAGCGAGAAAGACTCTTTCAAATACAAAATATAAGCTTACTGAGCGCAGTTTAGCAAAGTTGCACCTGGCTGTTTTCACACACCGCCTCAGCTACGACACATCCTCTCACCTTGCCTAATAAATCAGACTTTGATACCGATTCTTGGTATACAGTCTGAAACAAAGCACTGCAAAATCGTGTACATTTTCCTTACAAGCCAGCATGTTTAATAAACATTATATTTGAACATACTCTACCGGTCGTCTGTGCGGTTGGTCCTTTAGCTGCTCGTAATCTGAGAAAAAATATCCACAGCAAAGTATTGTTTACCCGACTTTTTAGAGCTCTGTTACTGAAGTTCAAATTTCTATCACCTGGCACATGCACAAAACCATGTAAAAACCTGTTAGTATGCCTGCATTGCATGCATGTACTTGATAGCCACTCACATAGACCTGCGTTTTAATAATGCTTTCCTGTGGATATTTTGTCTAACATTTCGACCAGCTGAAGGACCAAGACCACAGACAATCAGCAGAGTAAGTTCAAATATAATTGTATTCAACATTTGTGACAGACAAGGGACGTTTAGGTTTTTTGTAAATGTGCGTGGAGTTGCCTACAAAATTGAAGGCACCACGTTTAATGACTACCTCTCTCCTTGCCCTCACATTTCCATTGGACCATTCCATTCCACATTTCCGGCTGGATCACGTGTTTCTCAAAATACATTCGGGTGCAACTTTCCTAAACTAGGTAGTGTATTTTTTGTATGAAAAACAAAATATTTTGCTTAAATATGGAAGTTAAGTTCCAAATGTTCCTTGAATTTCAATTAAGTATTGCATGATTTATAAGGAAGTGGCGCACTGGCCATGTTGCTCACCTGTGTCTTCCTGTCTATCTGTCAGTGGGAGCAGAGAACCTATCAGGAGCATGCAAATGTGATCCCGCCTCCATGAAGGTCATTATCGTATATTTGATTATATAAAAACATTTATTATCAAAAATTAGAATTATTGATATTGATAACTGAATTTGATATAAAAAAATGCAATTAATATATGTTAAAACAGCTTTCCATAAACTGTGTAGCCTACCATTACAAGTATGAATTGAAGATATTAGCAAGTCTTGGAGGACAGTGGAAAGTATAAAAGTTTGCCTTTTGTTAAAAATCTTAGTGCATTTCGGCACTAGGATTTAAAGTCCTCTTCGTCTTCTTTGGTGTTTCATATTTTAATGGCCTACTATGGGTTAAGGGAGGGTTTCCTAAAGTCGATCCTGGGTGAACATTTTTGGGGGGTTTTCCCTAGCACTACACAGCTGATTCAAATAATCAAAGCTTGATGATGAGTTGGTTACTGAATCAGTTGTGTAGTGCCAGGGCAAAAACCAAAACGTGCACACAGGAGGGGGCCCAGGACCGACTTTGGACAACCCTGGGTTAAGGACCAAGCACCAATCACAATGGGAATATAAACCAAACATTATGCGATTGGTAAATTAATTGGCATGCAATCGATTGAACAAGCTTTTCAATGTCATTTAACAAGCACTAGATGGCAGTATTTGATAATGTTAACACCAATGAGCGCTGTACAATTACAGATTTACACAAACTAGTAGGATGAATGGTGAATAGAAATTGAAGAGCATGTTTCAGATTTAAAATATATTTGGTAGAGAAATTAAGGTCATTATACACTACATAGCACATTGAACATGAGCTTCTCAGTGACATAACTGCACCTGCACTTTACCTCCATTTGATATGGGTTTACATTTTGTTCTTAGTTGCATTATACACAAGTAATATAACTTGTGAATTCACACATATTACATACTCATAAACCAATTCTGTCAGAACTGTTCAGTGGATTTTTTGGTGGATCTCTGGTATTGTCTCAAATTACGGAGTCCATGTTGGTCACCTGACCATTTTGGTTTGAGTCACGTGATCCGTGCTCCATCCTCGCCATTTTGCAGTGTGAGAGACAGAGGCCACTTTTTACTGCTAAAGGATAAAGCATCGTTTTTTATGTTTTGAGGCCAAAGATCATTCAGAATTGCCGGATCAGTAAGTACTTAGCTAACCAACACATAAAAGTCGCATGACCCTTTGACATTTATTAAACGAGAAGCCAATGAAATAGCTAGATGTATTTTACAGTGTGTTGTGTGAGAGACTCGTGTGCTAGCTTGCTAAATTAGCTTAGCTTCAAGTGGTTGGCTTGTTGTCATGTACAGTGCATGTCCTGCGCCTTTTTTTCCAGATAAAGAATGCATATCTCTAGCGTTGGACTCCATGTTCTCGACACACCTGTGCGATTATTGTGGCTATGTTACCTACCATTTAGCTATAAGGTTTTACAGATCATTATTTTGCTTTCGTTAGCTAGCCAGAGGCAGAGTCAACCATCCACGCCTCGGTGAATGAAATGTTATTTTTAGCCTGTTCTGTCAGAGAGGGCAGGTTTCCCTAGTAATGCACACATATCGATGTCCCCGTTCAACTAGTTAGCTAGCTACTAAGCCAAAGTGGGCAGTTAACAAGTTGGCCACCAAACCCTAGCTAAAACCTTAATCTTATTTGAATCTCTTTGATTTGAACAATCACTTAATATACTGCAGTTTGTGGATTGTGCAAACAGCTTTTTGCCTACCCAAGGCCTTTGTCACTTTTGCAGAAGGAACACTAGGTAGTACAGTACTGGAGAAAGTTCATGGATATTTAGGCATAGGCTATTCCTTAAAAGCAGAACCCAAAGAAAAGGGAACCTGGATTGCGGTCAGAAAGGGGAAAGTGTGGTACCAATTGCAGACTTAATGTGCTTAACCACAATATCTTCCTCTAATGTGGTACTGGTAAATAATAATTCATCCTTGATCTGCTTGACTGAATTACCACAGTGTTTTCTATGAAATAGAATTCTTGGATTTAGGAATGGTAAAACTAAATAACTCTGATTGGGACTTTCCAAGTTCAGTACTGTACTCGGTGTGTACTCTGTGACCCCTGCTGTGTTTTGCACACTGCCCCAGCCAGGTCATGAACCTAGTAACACAACAGGTTTCTTGCTCAGTGGAAGCCTAAACAGATTTAGCCAACATTTGTTTGTGGAAAGAAGCACATTTCCAAAGAGAGCAATATGATATTTGCAAGAGACACATTAAGAGTTTACTAGCCATGATCATATTTCAGTGCTATGCATGCCAAGCTGATTTGGTAGTTTAACAGGCTTGTTTTGTTTTCTCCAGGCATGGAGGACAGCAGTGGAGTTTCCATCCTGGTCCCCCACTCTAGAGGCCAACAGGAGACTGTCTTCATCCCTGAAAGGGTGGAAACGCCCCCAGGTACCCTGATTGGGCCTGGGGATGACGACCAGAGGCAGCAGCAGAAACAGGCTGCAGACTCCCTCATCGAGGTGATCGAGAAGCTCAGCAAGATCGTGGAGAAGCGCCCACGTCGATGCACCCTGGCTGGGAAGAAGAGGGCTCTCATGTCCTGCGCCTCCGTCAGAGTCCCAGAGATCAGGGAGGGCAGTGGTGGGTCCTCCCCCTGCAAGAGAGCCCGGGAGTTGAAGGAAGAGGTGAAAGAGGAGGAGATCCAGCCAGTCAACAGTGCCCCCGCTGGCAGCAGTAGGACCATCACCTGTTACCAGTGCAGCCTGTGTCGGTTCCTGTCCCCGACCTTGAGCCTGCTGAAGGAGCACCTGCGGCAGCACGATGAGCAGCACAGTGACCTCATTCTTATGTGTTCTGAGTGTCGCTTCACCTCCAGCCACCAGGAGGAGCTAGAGGCCCACGTCAGGCTCCACTTTGAGGGCAGCAACTCTAACAAGAATCCTGTATCCAGCCAGCAGTCCAGCGAGAAGAATGAGGGGTTAGGGATGGAGGGTAGTGTGGAGGAGGCTGTGTTCAAAACAGCCATGGACTGTGCTAAGGAGATCCCTGCTAAGAAGAAGTGGTACAGCTATGAGGAGTATGGGATGTACCGCTGCTTGATTTGCAGCTATGTGTGTGGACAGCAGCGAATGCTAAAGACCCATGCATGGAAGCACGCAGGTCTGGTGGACTGCTCTTACCCTATCTTTGAGGACGAGGCAGTGGCACCTTCCAGACAAGAAGCACCAGCACCTCCTGTGGTTCCTCCTGCAGAGGAAGCCATAGTGGTCCTCACCCCGGTACCAGAGAAATCCCAGAACCTCAACAAGATGTCCACCTTCCAGATCGAGCTCTGTGCCCCTGTGGCGGAGTGTGGGAATGAGGCCATGACAGAAGCAATCACAGAGGAGAGCCCAGTGGAGGGGCCGTATCCCTCTAAAGACCCTGTCACTGAGGAGCCAATGTTGGAGGTACAGGTGACCACAGAGACGGAGGTGGAACTTCTGCAGGACTGTCGTCAAATTACCAGCACAACAGACAGCCTCCTGTCGTCAGCCCAGAAGATCATCAGCTGCAGCCCCAACAGTGCCGGCCATATCAACGTCATAGTGGAGCGACTGCCCTGCGCAGAGGAACCTGTGGCCACCCAGCCCCTCCCCCTCCTCCCCAGCCCAGAGGTGGGCAGAGACAAGAGCCTGCTGGCTGCAGAGGAGGCGAGCCATGTGGAGAACCAGCCAATGTTTGCTTACAAGGAGGGGCAGCAGGAGGTGGTGATTGGCTGGAGCAACAGTGAGAGGCAGCAGACCAACACTGACCCTCCACGTGACGAGAACGCTCCCCCAGCCCGCAGGAGGACCCACTCTGAGTCTCTGAGGCTGCACTCCCTGGCTGCTGAAGCCCTGGTGGCCATGCCCATGAGGACCATGGAGCACATCAGGAGCATCGTGGGCCAGTGCTCCCAGAGCCCTGACACGGGCCAGAGGCTCCTGGAGATGGCCACAGCTGTAGCAGTAGCAACCGACAGAGCCCCTGCAGCGGTAGAGGAGCTGGCTGGCATGGGTAGCGTTGGGGCAGCCCTGGTAGACCTGGAACTGCAGGGGTCCAGAGAGGACGGGCTGGCCGAGGGCCCCGCCAAGGCTGGCATCAGCCTGTCCCTGCTGACGGTCATAGAGAGGCTGAAGGAGCGCTCGGACCAGAACGCCTCGGACGAGGACATCCTGAAGGAGCTCCAGGACAACGCCCAGAGCCAGCACGTTGGGGGGGTCAGCGGCTGTGTAGGGGGGGACCCAGGTAACCCTGGTGGAGGTCTGGTGGACTACATCCCTGGCAGCGAGAGGCCCTACCGCTGTCGCCTGTGTCGCTACAGCAGCGGGAACAAGGGCTACATCAAGCAGCACCTGCGAGTACACCGCCAAAGACAGCCCTACCAGTGTCCCATCTGTGAACACATTGCCCCAGACAGCAAAGATCTAGAGAGCCATATGATCAACCACTGCAAGACCAGGATGTACCACTGCAAGCAGTGTACTGACGCCTTCTATTACAAAGTGAGTAGAAGGACTGGAGAGAGAGAAATTAGGACAGACTGTGTGCTTCAATGTCCCTGGGCAGAAATGTATTATTGAAGCGGCTCCTTCTCTAGGAGAGAATATTGCTCTAGAGTTTTTGTTTCTCGATGACCCAAATTACAGTCATAAAGATAAGATGAATTGATTGTAGAAGTGAGAGTTGAGATGGAAGTTTGTCTGCAGCATAGTGCTGGTTGGTGCAGTGCAGTAGGGGAAGTTTAGTTTGATTCAGGGAGTAGAGAACTAGCCTATTGATTTCATTACTTTCATGAGACACCTTGCCCGTTTCTGCAGAAATCATAACATTCTGTGGGGTTTCGGACTCCAGAGATAATTTTGGAGAGGTGAGGGTAGCCTGTGTGCTTTTTCCAGGCCCCAGAAGATCTCTTTTAAGTTAAGTTTCTACTGTTGGAGGTTTTATTACTGACCCTTTCCACAGAGTCAGCTGAGGAACCACGAGAGAGACCAGCACGGTTTGGGCGACACCAACGCAACACTAACCCCTGTCACTGAAACCACGGCAACCATGGAGGAATCTGAAAAGATGACAGATGATGGTGAGAAATGTGTTAAATGTATATTTAAATGGAAAGAAGGGGAGGGCTCTCAACCAACGTGAGATGCAACCCAAAAATGTTTTATTAATTGAAAAGTAACAAGGGCAACGCTCGCTCACCATTAAAAATGTATTTTATTTAAGCAACTGTTATAAGCTTGACGTTTCGGCCTTCATCAATGGCCTTCATCAGAACAGTCAAGCCTTGAATAAAAAAGCTTGAATAAAATGTTTTTAATGGTGAGCGTTGCGCTAAGTGTATTTTTCAACTTGACCAAACATGATCAGTCTTTTTACTCTAAATCAAATACTGTTTCTCACCTATTATCCTCTCCTCTACCCATTTTGATATTTTTTCTTTTATTGCCACCTCATCCTTTGTCCACGATATTTAATGAGTGTACTTTTGTTCCGCTCTCCAGACTCCATCAGTTCGCAGAAGGTGTACAAATGTGATGTGTGTGATTACACCAGCTCCACGTACGTTGGTGTTCGGAACCACCGGAGGATCCATAACTCTGACAAGCCTTACAGGTTGGTGCTGCGTGTCTACCGTCTGTGTGTTTTATCATGGCGATAGGATTCATCATGATTGCAATTTGGATTCCTTAGGACTTGACATTCAGGTAAATTTGCCAGTGGCACACCAGGCCAGTGCCAACTCAAAGCTACTGGCCCAAATTGAAAAAAATACTGTCCTGTGCCAAGATCTCACAGGATAGTGAATGATGCATGCATAATTGCAATATCAGGTGATTTTATCATTAATTTGTGGGATGCGCAAGCTAGCCTATAATAACCTAACCTATCTCAAAAAGGGTGTTATTGTTAGCAAGTCAGCAGGCTACAGTTGTAGGGCCCTATAAAATCAGTTTAATAATTTGCTTAATTCCGTTTTAGTTTTTCCGGGTTTCCGAATTTGTTCAGGTTTTAACTCTCAATCACTTTTTTTTATAGAAAAAACAACAATTGGATGTTCTAATTCCACCACAATTCTTAAACCACATTAGTAGACAATTCTGTAGGTGTGGTAAATTTTTTGGGGAGGTTGTAGTTGCCCTTTTATTCAATTGTGCACCTAGCAAGAGACCTTAGTGGTGTTTCTGTGCTGTACAATGTAGGCCTACAGTGTAGCCTACATGTGATGGCAGAGTTTGCAAAACAAATGAATTGATAGTAATCATCATGATATCATTCTGCCAGGTAGGCCTACTTTGCAGTCACCATTTAATTGGGAAGCTTTGTTTTTTCATTCAAACTTCCCATGATGACTGATTTGCGCATCGCAAAGATTCAACCAAGACTTCGGACCTTGTTTGCATACCCATTGTTGCCTTAGTTAGCATTCACAGGTAGATATAAGTTGAAACGTCTTTCCTACCTACCCACCCTATTGTCTACCGCCGTTGTTGTTCTGTGAGGTGCTCCACGTGACAATAATAATATAATAATAATATGCCATTTAGCAGACGCTTTTATCCAAAGCGACTTACAGTCATGCGTGCATACATTTTTGTGTATGGGTGGTCCCGGGGATCGAACCCACTATCTTGGCGTTACAAGCGCCGTGCTCTACCAGCTGAGCTACAGAGGACCACAACCAGTAGAGAGCTGCGTGCTGTTGCTGCCCAACAGATGATACCGCTCAAACTAGGCTAGGTTCATTTTAGTAATCCAGATATTCACCTCTTTCCATGTTACGGATGACATAATCCTATTGCTCACTCAAAACCATTAATAAAATAGAATGTACATGTTATGATACAGATCTCCAGCAGAGGGCAGTGAGTGTTAGGTAAAGATCAACCTTGGAGTCTACAGCTGGAGTATTTCTCACACTGCAGCACCCGTGTAAGCGGATCTGCCCTGTTCTGTGTGTACACACTCTCGAGGCGGCATCAGATGTCTGAGTGGGGGATCTTATTCTCTAAGGCCAACACACACATCTAGTTTGTTTTGATGTTTTCCCACTATAGACCCTCAATAGAGCCCTTTCATGCAGGGGAGTGCAGTCTTTCTACCCTTATGCTTTGGTATCCTTGACTCACTTCAAAGCGCTCCACAGAGAAGCACACGCCTTTTAACTAAGGCCATCTTATCCATTTGAGCCACACAGTGTATCGCATCTCTGAACATTGTGCTGCCAGCTACACTTTGAGCTTAGCCACGCAACAAAATAGCCGTCAAGACAACAATGTGGCCCTCCAGGCTTTTCCTGCTGTACCAGCCGAAACAACAGAATAGTAAACAGAGCATAAATAGCCAAGCACAACAAACTGTCAAACAACTAGGCCTGTACAGAGATGTTCCCTCTAACTCTGGCCCACTCTCTGGTACTGTAGGTGCTGCAGCTGTGACTTTGCCACGACCAACATGAACAGCCTGAAGAGCCACATGAGGAGACATCCTCAGGAGCACCAGGCTGTCCAGCTACTGGAGCAGTACAGGTGAGGACCAGCTCAGGGGTTAGAGGTCAGGGTCCAGCTACTGGAGCAGTACAGGTGAGGACCAGCTCAGGGGTTAGAGGTCAGGGTTCAGCTACTGGAGCAGTACAGGTGAGGACCAGCTCAGGGGTTAGAGGTCAGGGTTCAGCTACTGGAGCAGTACAGGTGAGGACCAGCTCAGGGGTTAGAGGTCAGGGTTCAGCTACTGGAGCAGTACAGGTGAGGACCAGCTCAGGGGATAGAGGTCAGGGTTCAGCTACTGGAGCAGTACAGGTGAGGACCAGCTCAGGGGATAGAGGTCAGGGTTCAGCTACTGGAGCAGTACAGGTGAGGACCAGCTCAGGGGTTAGAGGTCAGGGTTCAGCTACTGGAGCAGTACAGGTGAGGACCAGCTCAGGGGTTCGGGTTCAGAGAGGGGAGACCTGGGCTGGGGAGTGGGAGAGGTAGAGAAAGTAGGCCTATGTGCTTCAAAAGAGTGTGGGGATGGAGGAAAAACTGAAGAGTAAGACGAACCCATCTCATCGAAAGAACTCCTAATGAACTCTCCTTTTAGTGTAGATATGGAGGATGTCTGGGTATACAGAGTTGTCTGGAGCATAATATAGAGCATAACAGATAAGCAGTATCAGAGCATGTGTGCCACTAGGTCTCTCCCTGAGGAGTCTTTAGTGGAGCTGATCCCTTTTCATATAATGGAGTTGAGGGGATTAAAGGGAGCCACAACCAGCATATTAAATCAGCTGCTTCTGCTACAGAGACTTGATCCCTTTCTTTTCTCTCTTCCTCTTCCCCCTCTCACTTACTCCTTTCGTTTTCAGGTGTTCATTGTGTGGCTATGTGTGCAGTCACCCTCCGTCCCTTAAGTCTCACATGTGGAAGCACGCTGGCGATCAGAACTACAACTACGAGCAGGTGAACAAGGCCATCAACGAGGCCATCTCCCAGAGCAGCCGGTGAGTAGGGGGTGATGGGGGTTGGAGTTTTAACGGTCTGCCTTCACCATCTGAAAAGCTTCTAGTCAGACTGAAGCCTATGTTTGGGTCCCAGTGAACAGTGATGTGTAGGGTTATATCTCTGTCTTGATGGTGAGCCTGCTCTCTCTCTCTCCCTTGGCTGTAGTTCCCCCAGTGCCCCTCAGAAGGTTTCCGCAGTGGGGGAGGCAGTGGCAGAGCAGTCTGGTGTGGTGCAGGGTGGGAAGGAGAAGGAGAGGGTCTCGGTGGACCCAGCCCCTCTAGCAGGGGTCCCTGTGGACAGTGTGGGAGGTGGTGGCAGCTCAGGGTCATCAACAGAGCTCATCCAGTGGTCCTCCAGAGAGCAGGCCCCCCAGCACAGCCCCCCAGGGAAGGAGGGGGTCCAGTCCCGGGCCGGCATGGAGTATTGTGTACTGCTGTTCTGCTGCTGTATATGTGGCTTTGAGTCTACCAGCAAGGAGAGACTGATGGAGCACATGAAGGAACATGAGGGAGACATCATCAGCATCATCCTGAACAAGGAGCAGCAGCAGCAGGGAGCAGCCCAACCAGCAGAGGGCAGCACAGCACAGTGAGACAGCATTTACCCTGTACCCCTCCCCTTACCCCAACAGAGAGCCAGGAACCTTCCCCCACACTCACACTGAGTCTGACTTAACAGGGAAGTAATGTACCAGGCATCTTGTTTTCTGGTTCTTAATTTTATGTACTTAACAGAAGGTTACAAAAGTGTATCAGTTGGAACTCAGACATACAGAAAAATGGAAATTGGAAAACTCACATTTCAAGGCATTGCAGTAGAATGTTATACCTGAACATTAGTTCAGACACATTTAATACCTCAGCAAACACGCATTTCCGTATTTACAAATGGAGCTCAGTCCAATTTCATCAGCAAACATATATTGACCACACGGCAGCTTTTCTATTGAAATACTGTAATATAATTTAATATATTTAATCCTTCACATTTATAGTTTCTGTGGCACCTGCACTAGGCTATACAGAGATGCCATATAGTTGCATGTTGTGTTCTTCATAGCTATATTCAATATGGGTTAATACAACCTGGTCTCAGAGCTGTTTGTATTATTCTGTATGTAAATCTGAGACAATCGATTTAGTATGATATGTTACGTTTCGTGTGGTATGTAATAATAATAATAATAATATGCCATTTAGCAGACGCTTTTATCCAAAGCGACTTACAGTCATGCGTGCATACATTTTTGTGTATTGGTGGTCCCGGGGATCGAACCCACTACCTTGGCGTTACAAGCGCCGTGCTCTACCAGCTGAGCTACAGAGGATGTATTAATTAGTGGAAGTCCATCACCCATTTCGTGTGATATGTTACGAATTACAATTCGTATTATATGTTCTGAATTTGCCAAACGTATGCTATGTTACGAATTCTAGCTAGGTGGCTAACGTTACGTATTGTACGTCTTGCAAAATCGTAACATATTGTACATTTTGTAAATTCGTAACATATACAAATTGGTAATTCGTAACATTTAATACGAAATGGATGATTGACTTCACAAATTAATAAATACCATACAAAATGTAACCTATCATACTAATTTGAGTGTCCTGGATTTACATTTACTATGTTACGTCTAGTCTATGAGACCAGGCTGGTTAATAATATGTATCAATGTAGGCCTATGCATGTTGGTTTCCGTTATGTTGAAGCAAAGGAGAAGCGTTGTTTTGTTCACTGTTTGATGCTATTTTGACCTATTGGACCTCTGCTACGTTATGGTAATGATGGGTCACTTGAGGGTGGTTTCCTAAAGCTGTAGGATAGATATACTATTAACAAGTTGTTGTTTTACCAACATTCACCACAGCATCAAGGCTTCTTGAGGCAGAAAGAGGTTAGGGAGGAATTTAAGGTATGATCAGTAAATTATGGTGCATTTTAGTGGTCGTATTAGACCCAGGTGTTATGATGGAGAAATGGTAAATGGACAATCATTAAACTTTGATTGCAGCCAACACCCAACTGTGTTTAGCTTAGGCTACCTGTAGTTACTTTAGTGAAAGTATTACGGTTCTGATTATGATAATCATTTCTAGATTCATGTTTTAGCTAAATAATTGGCAAGTTTATCACTTGAATATGTTAAGCAATTTCCAAAGTTTCTCCATATAGGCCTAGCACTTGTAGATAATGGATAGATGGAGTGATTGACATCCTAGCACAGATTGGTGTGTTAGTGTACTAAACCTTTATGAGAACAAAGGAACAGCAGGTTCATTAGTAGCCCATCTCTAATCTGTGCTGTATTGACCAACAGTAGAAGTTGATATATGAACAGCTTTTCAAGTGATAGGCCTATAGGCTACTGTAGACTGACATTGAATATCTGTTTCCGTTTGACTACCTCTGCTAATGTATTTCCAAACTTCACTCACCTTTCCATTTAGTTTCACACTAAACATGCTTGGTATGCAGATTGGTGACTTGGTAATCATTTGCATGCCCTTACTGTTTTTATGTAGACAGATAGGTATAGGAAATTATGATCAAATTAAATATCCATAATTCATGGGATTTCTGGATTGCATTTGTGTAGCTCAATGTGTCAAATAAATTAAATCGTTATCTTCTGCACGCTGAAATTCTAATTATAATGGCAGATTATTATTGTCTCACGTTGATTTACAATTCAAAGTACTAGTGTCAGGAAGACAGTGACACCGTCTGCATTTAAACCACACTTAATTCCCCCACCCTCATTTACATAGTTTGCATTTTAATGAGTGGTTCAGTGAATTAAAGCAAGAGACAACCAAGGAGAACCTCATGCTGATCATAGGCCACTTTCTGCTACGTGTAATCTATCAAGGTTTATAACAGCAGCTTTACATGATTATATTCTATTAGTGGACGTACTGTAGTGCAGCTTCTTACTGTATCTTTCTGAGAGCCTAATAATCTTCTTACCTTGGCAGACCATACAGAGAGGGGATACAGTGGGAAAGGGAACTGACTATGGGCCTAACTGAATTGATTGGTGGTTTGGGGTCAGATGTGCAAATAGTTTTGGATAGATCTGACATTGTATTTCTTGTGGGAAAGCTTCAGGTTATTTTTAATGTTCATTTTACCCATGCGGAGTTGGCTAAATGTGTCATTTGTGAAGCCAGTTAATTATTTCTGGAGGGCTTAGCTTTTGTTTGTTTGTTCAATATTTACATTGTCACATGTAGGAACTTGAAACCTTATATCCAGGACTAAATCTGTTCATCTTATGAGTGTTGAGCGTGAAAAACACAGCAGCGTTGCAGTTCTTGACACTCAAACCGGTGAGCCTGGCACCTACTACCATACCCTGTTCAAAGGCACTTACATATTTTGTCTTGCCCATTCACCCTCTGAATGGCACACATGCACAATCCATGTCTCAATTGTCCTAATACATTTGTTCAGTAGCTTATGTCCAGTCTGCTGGCAAGATTGTATACTCAATTAGGTATACTACCATTCTTGTTAATCTCCTATACTCCGTATTTGTCTATTTGATTTGGAAATGTTAAATTTCAGATGGAGACACATCCGTGTGAGTCTACCACTCTGTCTCCTCCCGGCTTTCATTTCAGCAATTAGTCTATGAACTGACATGAGAACCTGAGTGGGAGGAAAAAGTTCTTATAGGGTATGTGACATCTGATGTGGATGATTTGGACATGTTCTTTGTTCACTAACCAACCCTTATCCCCAGGTCCCTACTCATTCAACTACAGGGTGCCATGTGATGGCTAACTGTCAATACTGAAATTTCAAAGAAATGGTAATGTTCTATTTTTGCTCATCCTGTCAACGTTTGTGCCTTTTGATTTGAGTCTCTAAGAGAGTCTCTCTAGTAGTTATTAGCTAGCTATTTGTTATAGGCTATGTCTACCAGTGGTTGCTGTTGTGCGCCCATCTGTTCAGAATGATGTTCCAAGGAGGTCGTGGGTGTTATTCAGTCAAAGCTGAATAGCCTCCGTAACACACCACCCATTGCTCTGTGCTGTATCCAAACACTTGGTACTGTAATATCCCATTGGGCACACACTGGTTGAACCAACGTTGTTTCCACATAATTTCAATGAAATTACATTGAACCAAGGTGGAATAGATGTTGAATTAACGTCTGTGCCCAGTGGTATGGGTCTGTACATAATTAGTTGAAATACTCTAGTGTTGCAAACAGACATTTTTTAATCTATTTTTTAAATATATTGTAAAGAAAAAACACTAAGTCAAAAAATCTTTCAAAAAAAGAAACAAATTTGCTAAAATCTTGGAAAATGGGTGTGCTTTTTAATTGGCTGTAATGTATTTGAGGGGAGTGTTTGTGTTTAACTTAAAGTACACTGAACTGCATGCATTTCAAGCCAAAGGAGAGGTGAAATCTCTCACTTTTACACTGTTAACGCTGTTCAGTGCTTACATTATTTCAAGTTCAATGTGGATTCGCTCCGTAGGCCACAGCGATGCTTGCTATCTATTTATTTTGTCCATCATAGACAGTATTATGTCATGACTTTGCCAGTGTATTTTTGTAATAAATACTTTGAGGATAAACTGTGGTTGTTTTGTATTGAACTAGTTGTATGGGTCATATCATATGATTTTAATCACTTTTTGACTGCACTTCTTTTGATTTGAACGAAACCTTCCATACATTTGCCCAAAGTAGAAGTGGTCAGAAAGTGACATGTTGGACCTGAATGCCAAAACATTCAGGAGTTAAAGGTAATCAAAGTTGACCCATTTTGCATACCCCACCCTACCATGAGAAAGTAATGTCTTCATTACTGAAAAAGATAAATTTGTTGAAAGCTTACAAACAAGGTTGTCAAACTATTTTCTAGTTAATTGAAAAAAGTTTTCATTAAAATTGTCATATTTGAACCTTTAGCGTCAATTAGCTAAAAATACGTAACTTCTAAAAATGCGTAAACTTTAAAGGTTCATATGCACAGTGTACAAAATATTAGGAACACCTTCCTAATATTGAGTTGCACCCCTTTTTGCCTTCAGAACACCCTCAATTCATTGGGGCATGGACTCTACAAGGTGTCAAGAGTTCCACAGGGATGCTGGCTGATATTGACTCCAATGATTCCCACAGTTGTCAAGTTGGCTGGATGTCCTTTGGTTGGTGGACCATTCTTGATGCACACGGGAAACTGATGAATGTGAAAACCCAGCAGTGTTGCAGTTCTTGACACTCATACTGGTGCGCCTGGCACCTATAACCATATCCCATTCAAAGGCACTTAAATCACTTAACATTTGTCTTGCCCATTCACCCTCCGATTGGCACACATACACAATCCATGTCTCAAGGCTTAAAAATCCTTCTTTAACCTGTCTCCTCCCCTTCATCTAGACTGATTTTAAGTGGATTTAACAAGTGACATCATTAAGGGATCATAGTCAGTCTGTCATGGCTTAGACCCAATATGACATCATCAGAGGGGTTTGTTTTGTGCCCACCATCGGTTTAGACACAGCATGCTCTTGAATACAGGGTGGGTGTCATGTTTTGGCTGATAAACACTAAAATGTGAATACAATTAATATGTCACTTTTCAAATGGTATCACAAAGATGGTTGGAGGTCCACATCCGATAATGTTGACTTGAGTGAGAATATCAATTGTTTAAATTAAACTGTCAATCTTCCTTATTGCCATAATAGAAATAGAAATAATAGAAAGACATTAACTTTCAAGTTGACATTTGACGGTGGGTGGACCGGCAGCCATCTTTCTGGTAGTAATTGGAAGTTTACATTTAAATTTAAAGTGTACCTGCTAAATTGGAGTGGTCTGAAGGAATAGGTCCATTCAATGAATTCTGTTTCTATGATTGAAATGACACCCACCCTGTATGCAAGAGTATGCTGTCTCAACCAATGATGGCACAAGACAAACACCTCAGGTGATGTAAAGTAGGGTCTAAGCTACAATGTGAAAATGAGAAAAATCTGAGTTTAATGCGTTTTTAGATATTTTATGTTAAATGTAAATATATATACACTACCAGTCAAAAGTTTGGACACACCTACTCATTCAAGGGATTTTCTTTATTTGTACTATTTTTTACATTGTATAATAATAGTGAAGACATCAAAACTATGAAATAACATATATGGAATCATATAGTAACCAAAAAAGTGTTAAACAAATTGTATGTTTGAGATTCTTCAAATAGCAACCCTTTGCCTTGACAGCTTTGCACACTCTTGGCATTCTCTCAACCAGCTTCATGAGGTAGTCAACTGGAATGATTTTCAATTAACAGGTGTGCCTTCTTAAAAGTTAAGTTGTGAAATTTCGTTCCTTCTTAATGCATTTCTGCCAATCAGTTGTGTTGTGACAAGATATGGGGGGGGGGGGGGGGGGTGGTGTACAGAAGATAGCCCTATTTGGTAAAAGACCAAGACCATATTATGGCAAGAACAGCTCAAATAAGCAAAGATAAATTACAGTCCATCATTACTTTAAGACATGAAGGTCAGTCAATACGGAACATTTCAAGAACTTTGAAAGTTTCTTCAAGTACAGTCGCAAAAACCATCAAGTGCTATGATGAAACGGGCTCTCATGAGGAACGCCACTGGAATGGAAGACCCAGAGTTACCTCTGCTGCAGAGGAAATTGCAGTCCAAATACAGTGGGGGAAAAAAGTATTTAGTCAGCCACCAATTGTGCAAGTTCTCCCACTTAAAAAGATGAGAGAGGCCTGTAATTTTCATCATAGGTACACGTCAACTATGACAGACAAAATGAGAAAAAGAAATCCAGAAAATCACATTGTAGGATTTTTTTAGCAAATTATGGTGGAAAATAAGTATTTGGTCAATAACAAAAGTTTCTCAATACATTGTTATATACCCTTTGTTGGCAATGACACAGGTCAAACGTTTTCTGTAAGTCTTCACAAGGTTTTCACACACTGTTGCTGGTATTTTGGCCCATTCCTCCATGCAGATCTCCTCTAGAGCAGTGATGTTTTGGGGCTGTCGCTGGGCAACACAGACTTTCAACTCCCTCCAAAGATTTTCTATGGGGTTGAGATCTGGAGACTGGCTAGGCCACTCCAGGACCTTGAAATGCTTCTTACGAAGCCACTCCTTCGTTACCCGGGCGGTGTGTTTGGGATCATTGTCATGCTGAAAGACCCAGCCACGTTTCATCTTCAATGCCCTTGCTGATGGAAGGAGGTTTTCACTCAAAATCTCATGATACATGGCCCCATTCATTCTTTCCTTTACACGGATCAGTCGTCCTGGTCCCTTTGCAGAAAAACAGCCCCAAAGCATGATGTTTCCACCCCCAGGCTTCACAGTAGGTATGGTGTTCTTTGGATGCAACTCAGCATTCTTTGTCCTCCAAACACGACGAGTTGAGTTTTTACCAAAAAGTTATATTTTGGTTTCATCTGACCATATGACATTCTCCCAATCCTCTTCTGGATCATCCAAATGCACTCTAGTAAACTTCAGACGGGCCTGGACATGTACTGGCTTAAGCAGGGGGACACGTCTGGCACTGCAGGATTTGAGTCCCTGGCGGCGTAGTGTGTTACTAATGGTAGGCTTTGTTACTTTGGTTCACAGAGTTCAAGTCACAGACACATCTCAACATCAACTGTTCAGAGGGGACTGTGTGAATCAGGCCTTCATGGTCGAATTGCTGCAAAGAAACCACTACTAAAGGACACCAATATTAAGAAGAGACCTGCTTGGGCCAAGAAACATGCGCAATGGACATTAGACCGGTGGAAATGTGTACTTTGGTCTGGAGTCCTAATTTGAGATTTTTGGTTCTAACCGCCGTGTCTTTGTGAGACGCGGTGTGGGTGAACAGATGATCTCCGCATGTGTAGTTCCCACTGTAAAGCATGGAGGAGGAGTTATGGTGTGGGGGTGCTTTGCTGGTGACACTGTCTGTGATTTATTTAGAATTCAAGGCACACTTAACCTTCATGGCTAACACAGCATTCTGAAGTGATACGCCATCCCATCTGGTTTGGGCTTAGTGGGACTATCATTTGTTTTTCAACAGGACAATGACCCAACACACCTCCAGGCTGTGTAAGGGCTATTTTACCAAGAAGGAGAGTGATGGAGTGCTGCATCAGATGACCTGGCCTCCACAATCCGGACGGCAGAGTGAAGGAAAAGTGCTCAGCATATGTCGGAACTCCTTCAAGAATGTTGGAAAAGCATTCCAGGTGAAGCTGGTTGAGAGAATGCCAAGAGTGTGCAAAGCTGTCATCAAGGCAAAGGGTGGCTATTTGAAGAATCTCAAATATAAAATATATTTTGATTTGTTTAACACTTTTTTGGTTACTACATGATTCCATATGTGTTATTTCATAGTTTCGATGTCTTCACTATTATTCTACAATGTAGAAAATAGTAAAAATAAAGAAAAACCCTTGAATGAGTAGGTGTGTCCAAACTTTCGACTGGTACTGTATATTATTAAAGGTCCAATGCAGCCGTTTTTGTCTACATATCTAATCATTTCTGGGTAACAATTAAGTACCTTACTGTGATTGTTTTCAATTAAAATTGTCAAAAAGAAACAAAAATAGCTTCTTATCAAAGAGCAATTTCCCAAGCAAGAATGTATTTTGCTAGGACTGTCTGGGAGTGGTCTGAGTGGGGAGGGGAAAACTGAAAACTAGCTGTTATTGGCAGAGAGGTTTGGAACTCTTTCTTATTGGTCTATTAACCAATTTTTACCGGCTGGTGATGTCACCAGGCAGGTCAAAGCTCCATCCCACCAAAACAGGCAGAAATTTCAGGCAGACTTTTCAAACGGCTCTTACTTTAAAATGGCATTATCCACATTTTAGTATTATTCCAACCTCATAGTGTGTAAATATATAAAACAAATCAAACGGAAAATCACGTTTTTGACTGTACTGGGCCTTTAAAAAATGTTTTTTCAAGAAATTATAAAATAATTTGACAACCCTGTTTGTAAGTTTTCAAATGATATCAAACTCAACTGTTTATATTTTTCAGTGATGAAGACATGGATGTCTCATGGTAGGGTGGGGTATGCAAAATGGGTCAACTTTGAGCACCTCTATCTCCTGATTGTTTTGGTATTCAGGTCCAAAAAGTCACTTTCTGACCACATCTACCATGGGCAAACATGTATGGAAGGTTTTATTCAAATCAAATGGGATGCAGTCAGGAAGTGATTGAAACCATATCGAACGAGCACTATCAATTTTGGGAAATTGCAGCTAATTGAGTTCAATAGCACTGTAAATTTGAGATTTCCCAAACTAATTCTTGAAGAACGATCTTGCCTTAATGGCCATGCACTCTTATAATCTCCACCCGGCAAAGCCAGAAGAGGACTGGCCAACCCTCAGAGCCTGGCTCCTCTCTAGGTTTCTTTCTAGGTTCCTGCCTTTCTTGGGAGTCTTTCCTAGCCACCGTGCTTCTACATCTGGACTGCTTGCTGTTTGGGATTTTAGGCTGGGTTTCTGTATAAGCACTTTGTGACATCTGCTGATGTAAAAATGGCTTTATAAATAAATGTGATTTGATTCAGTCGAGATAATTAGGGTATATCAAGAGAATTGCTTCTCATTTAGAACAAGAGCTTCCCATGAACTAGCTCTCTCTGGGACAAAGACAGACCTTCTCTCCTGTTGTAATTCATAGTTTAATCCTCCCAAGTTCCCAGCCCGTTACAATTCATACCTAACAATGCAGTAAACTGATAAACTAAAAGTGGTCTGCCCAGCACTTAAGGAACTACAAACCAATAGCAAACTCCAAACAACGTATCAAAAACAGATTTGATTATGTACTCCCAAAATGTCCCAACATAATATTTTGGTGCATGGTCTAGCCTTCATTACTGGACCTCCTGCCTGAAAGCGGCAATCTGAAATTACTACATCCATTTTTGGACTTTTAAATGAAAGACATGTACCCATTGATTCTTAAAGAATATACACTATATATACAAAAGTATGTGGACACCCCTTAAAATGAGTGGATTTGGCTATTTCATCCACACTCGTTGCTGACAGGTGTATAAAATTGAGCACACAGCCATGTAATCTCCATAGATAAACATTAGCAGTAGAATAGCCTTACTGAAGAGCCCAGTGACTTTCAACGTGGCACCGTCATAGGATGTCACCTTTCCAACAAGGCAGTTAATCAAATTTCTGTACTGCTAGAGCTGCCCCTGTCAACTGAAAGTGCTGTTATTGTGAAATAGAAATTTCTAGGAGCAACAAATGCTCAGCCGCGAAGTGGTAGGCCACACAGAACGGCACCAGTTGCAACACTCACTACCGAGTTCCAAACTGCCTCTGGAAGATCACCATGTGCAATGCCAAGCGTCGGCTGGAGTGGTGTAAAACTTGCCGCCATTGGACTCTGGAGCACTGGAAACGTGTTCTCTGGAGTGAGGAATCACGCTTCACCATCTGGCAGTCCGACGGACAAATCTGGGTTTGACGGATGCCAGGAGAGCGCTACCTGCCCCAATGCATAGTGCCAACTGTACAGTTTGGTGGAGCAGGAATAATGGTCTGCAGCTGTTTTTCATGGTTCGGGATGGCCCCTTAGTTCCAGTGAAGGGAAATCTTAAAGCTACAGCTTACAATGACATTCTAGACGATTATGTGCTTCCAACTTTGTGGCAACAGTTTGGGGAAGGCCCTATCCTGTTTCAGCATGACAATGCCCCCTGTGCACAAAGCAAGGTCCATACAGAAATGGTTTGTCGAGATCGGTATGGAAGAACTTGACTGGCCTGCACAGAGCCCTGACCTTAACCCCATCGAACACCTTTGGGATGAATTGGAACGCCGACTGCGAGCCAGGCCTAATCGCCCAACATCAGTGCCCGACCTCACTAATGCTCTTGTGGCTGAATGGAAGCATGTCCCCGCAGCAATGTTCCAACAACTAGTGGAAAGCCTTCTGAGAAGAGTGGAGGCTGTTATAGAAGCAAAGGGGGACCAACTCCATATTAATGCCCATGATTTTTTTATGAGATGTTCGACGAGCAGGTGTCCACATACCTTTGGTCATGTAGTGAAACTTATAAATTTACATTTACATTTACATTTTAGTCATTTAGCAGACGCTCTTATCCAGAGCGACTTACAGTTAGAATGCCTGATTAGTTTAGTTCAATTGTCATACCCCATCAGAACCAAAAATATAAGCTTGCTTTACTCCATTGGTTTTTAAACAATGTCATTGTAAACAAACACTGCATTGCCTCAAAACATGGTTGAAACTATACTTTATATATATTGGATTGTAAGTCTTTGCCTCCATAGCTCTGTCTATGAATTTGAGAGTGGTTACATTTCTCCAGCCCCATCCCTCAGCTTTTTACCAAAACGGGCAGGGTGCCGCATTGTTATTGTTTCTACTGCAGATTGTCGTTTTAAATTCTACCACAGAAACGACATGTTAAATATGGAAATCCAGCAACATGGGTGGTCCCAATCTCATAGTGGTAACACTAGTTTTGAAGGGAAGAAGCAAGCTGACTATTTCAAGATGCT
The DNA here is from genome assembly GCF_964263955.1 of Coregonus lavaretus. Lineage (NCBI taxonomy): Eukaryota > Metazoa > Chordata > Actinopteri > Salmoniformes > Salmonidae > Coregonus > Coregonus lavaretus. The sequence continues at coordinate 7,533,305 of NC_140024.1, read as the reverse complement.
AGCAGTGTTCTTTTCAGGTTCACATTTAGGCTAATTCAAACCTGGGCTCACAGACAGTGTGGGGGTGTCCAGCCAATATTAAAATGCATATGAGCAGAACAAATTGATCTGGAATTGAAATCAATAGGGAAGCTTTCTTTTCATATGGTTGTACTTCTCCCCTCTAAAGTGCGGTAAGCCCGGACTGCTAGTGCAGTGATAAGCAGGGGATGGATTCTCCTCATTGGGAATAAGAATGTCTGCTTCTATAATCCCTTCATTTTACATGAAACCCTGACTGCCTCTCAGAGCAGCTAAGAAAAATCATTTCACCAACTCACTCGTTCACAAGATCAAGCTTTTACCTAAACCTTTAATGGGCCCCGTGAAAGTGGAGATCAAGACAAAATTGAAAAAAATCTAGAAAAGAAGGACTCTGGACTCACACTCAATTCAAGTGACTCTTAGGCCTTTACAATTGTGTAACATTTAGATCCCAAATTGCCAAGCTCTAAAAACTCTGTTTTGTGTTCAAGTAAGTAAAAAGAAGAAATCACAGAGAAGTTTCTATCCCATGGCTTAAGAATTCCAATAGGGTCTTCTGGGAAAGATGGAGGCTTAATTTTAATAGGCCAAGACCTTAGTCTTACTTCTTGAACTCAATTCCCAGAGATGGCATGAGTGGGTTGGGGAATTGAGAGGAGAGGGAGAGAGTGTGCAACCTACTTTTCCTTGGTGCTTATCAAGAAATAAACCAAGACAAACAAGCACCTTCCAAGAAAAAAAGGAGAGCCATTAAACATTTACGCTTTTCTTCCCCCATAATCCTGTGCGCCTACAAGCAGGCCTGCCAATTTATTTTCTTAAATCTCTTTGATAATCTTCAGCCCTTTCATGTCAGTTGCTGCACTTTCTATTTTTTCCAATCTGGATGCCCAGAGATTTCTCTCTTGTCCTCTACAGTGTCTGTTATCGCAAAGAAATTCAATGGGGTCTCCATACAATGCAATGATTCAATTTGGACCGGTTTACTCCCCATCTTGGAGTGACAGAACTTGATCTTTAAAAATGTATATGGCACAATGAATTATGGAGTGGTCATTCTTTCAGATTGATGCAGTGATTATTGGGTAATTTAAGTACGAGATGTATTCTAATGGGGACTTTCAGATGAAAATAACAACCAGGTCAAAGAATAGGCTATGCACTGTCCTGGGGTTTATGGAGAATTCATTTTCACCCATGGTGATGTATTCATTTTAAGTATAATAAAGATGACATGCAATTGAATGAACTATTTTCATAAGAAACTGGTCCAGTATTTAATAATAACTACCCAACAATACACAATACAAAAAAATATATCAATATCAAACTGAAAAACTTGCCATTTGCAACCAATAAATCAATGAGTGACATACACGGCTGACAGTCTTTGATCTAAAATTGATGACGGTGTGCAGAATCTGTTGCATGAAGTTGTCAGATGCCCGAGGACCCAATGTGGGTCTTTAGCAGCTTCCCCGGAAGCTGATAGTGGTGGTGGTACTTTGTATACATTTTACAGCCAGAATGTAGCCTAACTGTTTACAAAGGTGAGTTGCTGTCTTTTTTCATTGTTGTTGACATTCAGGTTAATAATAAGCTATTCGATTACCACGTGGCGCTGTGCTATTGTGTGTTCTATGTATCGATTTTTATAGGACCAGAATTATTCATATTCATTTATGTATTAATTTATACATAAAAACTAGCCGTTTTCCATCTCTGCATATTAACCAAATCAATGTTTTACTCGTTGTAGGCTACATAGAAGGCGCCGGGTCTGAAAATTGGCTACATTGTTTCAAACCTGTGTTCGACTGAACTAGAGACTACGCATGTATCGAGTGTCCGTGGGAGGGAGAGAGGAGAAATCATTGGACATCCGATAAGGGATCGCAAGCACTGTTGAGGGTGAGGCTTAAATGTATGAACAAGTGTAATGAAATCCTTTTTGTTGCTATCAAAAGCGACATTCACTATCGAGCGAGCATGAAACCGATGCCGAGGCTGTCCATTCGAAGAGACCGAGATTAGCGAGTGATGCGATCTGATATTTTATGACATTCTAGCAGCGGCGTGAGTAGGAAATGCCGCTGCAACCCAGGCCTGTGTGAATGAATGAAAAAAGCGAATTAATGAAAAGCAAGAGACAATTGTGGTTTGTTTGCGGTTTTTCACGGCTACCACAAAAATGTGTTTGTGTTTAGTTGTTTTTCTTTTTGCAAAACTGTAACGGTAGCATAGGATGATTGAGACTCGACACACTTTCGATAGATAGTCAGTCACTATTTGATGACATCAGGGGACATGTTGAGGAGCAGTCTGTCCCATGGGGTAACGGTGTAAACATTGCTGTTTGCTGTACAAATTAAGTAAATAGCACCTATAAAATGATAAATACAAGAGATGCTTTGCTTTATACTCCTGGTGTCCATTATGATTCCAATTCCATAGCCTATATAGGATAGGATCTCATTGGACAATAGCCTACTGAAGGAGGCAAGGAGCAACTTACAGCCTCCCAGCGTCATACTTTGATGATTTTTAAACTGGTCATTTTCTTATTGTGTGTGAATGGGTGGTTCCCTCTTAGCATGTTTTCCATTTAAATGTACTTTCTACTCTGTGTGGGTGTGTGAATGTACATTCTTAAACACTTACTGTGTACCTATGTTTGTCCTCTGTTTTTGCTTGCCTTTGTTTGCTGAAATCCATACTTTTGATTAAAATGTTAATCAAATACAACTACAGACTGTTTCCTTGTTTAGATTCAATTGGCAGATGTGCATTCGCGCAGAGTTGCTATATTAGAGCAACAGCAATGAGGAAACAGTCTGTGGTTGTATGAGGAAACAGTCTGTGGTTGTATGAGGAAACAGTCTGTGGTTGTATGAGGAAACAGTCTGTGGTTGTATGAGGAAACAGTCTGTGGTTGTATTTGATTAACGTTTTATTAAAATGTATGGATTTCGGGCAAACAACGAAAGGCATTCAACAACAGAGGACAAACATAGGTACACGGTAAGGGTTTAAGAATTAACATTTTTGAAGTATCGGTGCAAAGCGAGTAGAGACTCGGAGTCGGAGATTCATTAAAAAAACTCTAGTCTGCTCTCAACTCCGTGGAGGAGTTGAGGTACTTGGCAGTGTGTGTGTATGTCCCTATCTTGTGTGGAAGACTAATAGCTGCCCCTCCATTTTCAGTGAGCCACCATGACTGCCCTTAGGCAGAGGAAGGGCAGCAAGGGAAGTAAGGAGACTGGTCCAGAGGTCCTGAACCAGAGGTTCAACTCTTCAGCAGAGCACCCAGAGAGGACTTCAGACGGTTAGTGTCATGCACAGTATTCATATCACCATATTGGACCAATCCCTGTGTGACGGCCGCACCGCGGACTGCACAGCGAAAACCCTGCCTTACAGATATCATATATGCACGTTAACACTCACTTTACACAATATGTAATGGAGTTAAGAACGTAACGTGAGCTCACTCCACAGCTAGCTTGAAATGTCGCGGATGGAGCCATCCAATTGGTATTTGGGTGGCTCAACCCGTTGGAACGTTGTCAAGGAGGACCGTCACGTGTGTTGCGAAGAAGAGGTTCACTGGTTGGAGCTCAGTATGGGGCAGTCGGACAGTGGAGGAAGCTAAGCTGTTAGCAGCACACCGACGCCTTTTACAGTGGTGCCGTGACCCGGGTTGGCAGTTGGGCTCAGCTCAACGGCAGGGGTAGCTCGCTGTGTAGTGAGTTTAGAAGGGGTGAGTGTAACGGAGTTAAGAATGTACTGTGAGCTCACTCTACAGCTAGCTTGAAATGTTGCGCCTGGAGCCATCCAATTGGTACCTTTTGGGTGTCTCAACCCATTTGAATGTTGTCAAGGAGAACAGTCACGTGTGTTGCGACGCAGAGGATCACTGGTTCAAGCCCAGTATGGGGCAGTCGGACAGTGGAGGAAGCTAAGCTGTTAGCAGCACAATGACCCCAGTTACGTATACACATGGCGATACACATAATATATAAATAACGATGCGACATTGTTTTTGTTTCTTATATACCATACCTCACTTTATTTACTTGCTTCATAGTTTACATTGTAACAGTCACTGGTATAATTTAACTCCATCTAACTTTAATTTAACCATTATCATTATCAACGAACAGTAAAAGTTCTATATCATTTGTAAGTCGCTCTGAATAAGAGCATCTGCTAAATGACTTAAATCTTAAATGTTGTTTACCGCCTTGTCTCTGTGGTTACCGGCACCATGTCTGCGCAGCGTGGATGCCGGCTGTGTTCTGGGAAAGGAGGTCCGAGCGGAATTCCGATACTGAAGTATGGTTCCGGAGGGGCGTTGGAAAATACCACCCCTCTATTCACCGCGGGGGAACTCTTTTCTCTTGACTTGTTAAAATAGCAAAGTACCTTTCATTCATTGAGTTTGTGTACTGCTAATGCAAAAATAACTATGTATTTAAAATCTGATCAATACATTTAAACTTTATATCATAATGATGTGTATTTAAAATGAATGTTTTGTGAACCTCCCTTCAGGTAGAGAATGGAACTGGCCACTCCCCATATATTCTCTCTGTCAATCCACTTTCTTGCCAGTTAAGTTATGTACGTTCTGTTCCTGCACCTTAGATCTCCGTTTTTTAAAAAAGATGAGACTTTTCATTTCAAATAATTTATCCAGTTTGTCTTCATTTGTATTTGCAAATTTGATAAATAAAACCCATACATTGTTTGCACCCTATCTCAGTGTCTCTCGTTGCCCCCTTGGTCATCCCTAACATATGGTGGGATGACCAGTAGAGGGCAGTGAGTAGCGGTAGTTTAGTTTAGATTATTTTAATCTCTTTATGTTTTTGACAAAACAAGACAACCAAACCATGGGACCGAAAAGGGACAAAGACAAATCAGGATGGGCACCACCTCTCCATGTGGAAGGTGTGTTTGAAGGTAAGGCTGAAGGAGGAGAGCCCATACCAGACAATCCAGGTGTGACCTCATTGGAGGAGTTGACCCTCCTGTTCAGGAGTGGCCTTGAAATGCAGTAGATGTGCGACATAAGGCTGGATCGGGAGGCTGAACGAATGGAGCAAAGGTGGAAAGCAATGCAGCACCAATTCAGGCTTCTGCAGCTGGAGGTCGAGACCAGGAAGTCCCCTGTCCCTGACCACGCACTAGGTGGCTCTTCCGAGGCCGATGACAGGGACACTCTCCTAGGAGCTGCAGACTCCCTCCCCGGCGGCCCTCTGGGCCCTGATGACCCAGAGACCTACAAACAGCGTTTCCACTCCAATGAGCTCTATGTCCTTTTGAAGGACTTTTATGGAAAGTGTGTGTAGCCCACCAACAAGACCATGAAGCCGGAGCTGCATGCGTGGGTCAGGGAGCATGACCCTGCAACCGCTGCTGAATATGCAGCCCATGCCAACACCTTGGTGGCCGCCCTATGCCGAGCCCAACCCTGGAATTATGCCAAGTGGCAAACAGCCAAAGAACCCAGGATACAACAAACACTGTACTTCCAGACCCCAAAGTCCACACCAGCCATGGTTAACCCTATCACTCCTAGAGACAGTCATTTTAATCAAAGCCCTACCTCTAGGCCCGCAGACAGTTACAATTTGTTACCAGTGTGGTCAGGAAGATCATACTAAGCCCTTGTGCCCCAGGAACAATGCCAAAGTAGCCCACGTGTGTTGTGCCAAGGCCCAAAGTCATTGAGCAGGGTGAGAATCCCCCTTTGCAGGACATTGCTGTTTCACTCAATGGCCAGGCGGTCAGGGCACTGGTAGACACTGGCAGTATGCAGACTCTGGTGCAGAATAAGTTGAATCCTACCCACATGTGGGACCATGGTGACGAGAAACATTACCCCACAGCCGAGGTCTACTTGAAAGTGCAGGGGCAGTCTTATCTCCTGTTATCCATCTTTTCAATAAAATAAATCGACCTTAGTTTTGGATTAGGTTCTGCCTGTTCTTTGGACATTTCCAAATGTATTGAACATTTTACATGGCCCATTCCATGATTGCGCATGAATGACCTTTTACCACATGACACGACACATCTGTTTGGTGAGGAGGCTTACTATAGTGTTTTTCCTTGTAACTTGTTTTTTAATGGTGTAATCAGCAGTTGATACATCCATTTTTTTATTTATAAATTATGAATGATATGTGCCCATTTTGATTCTTAAAGAATATCACTTTAAATGCCCAATGAGTTTAGTTCAACTGCCGTACCCCATCAGAACCCAAAATATGTTTTTTTACTCCCAATATTTTTATACAGTAAATGTAAACAAACACTATATAACCTCAAAACATGGTTGACTTTAATGTCGATATCATGGATGGTCAGTCCTTGCATCCATAACTTTGAGAATGGTTAAATTTAGCTTTGTTGGAGGTCACTTTGTTATTGTTTATATTGCTGATTGCTGCTTTAAATGTAATCTGAAAGCAAAAGTAGTCTATTCTGTATTATAAACCGGGTGGTTCGAGCCTTGAATACTGATTGGTTGACAGCCGTGGTATATCAGACCATATACCACGCGTATGACAAAACATTTATTATTACTGTTCTAATTACATTGTTAACCAGTTTATAATAGCAATAAGGCACCTCGGGAGTTTGTGGTATATGGCCAAAATACCACGGCTAAGGGCTGTATCCAGCCACTCCGTGTTGTTTTACATTTACATTTGAGTCATTTAGCAGACGCTCTTATCCAGAGCGACTTACAGGAGCAATTAGGGTTAAGTGCCTTGCTCAAAGGCACATCGGCAGATTTTTCACCTAGTCGGCTCGGGGATTAGAACCAGCGACCTTTCGGTTACTGGCACAACGCTCTTACCCACTAAGCCACCGGCAGATTTTTCACCTAGTCGGCTCGGGGATTAGAACCAGCGACCTTTCGGTTACTGGCACAACGCTCTTACCCACTAAGCCACCTGCCGCCGTGTTGTGTCGTGCATAAGAACTTAGCCGTGGAATATTGGCCATATACCACGCCCCCTCTGGCCTTAATGCTTAATTAGATTATTAGGTTGAACCAGAACTATACTGTATATAGAGAGAGTTAGGCCAACGCAGTTGAACCTTCCGAGAGCGCCTCTTTCCCCTCCATAGCCGTTGCTAAGTGATAATTCATGCTTCCGCGTTGTGCTGTTTATTTCTGATAGTTTTCAAAAATGAGAAGAAAAAAATCCAGAAAATCACATTTGTAGGATTTTTTATGAATTTATTTGCAAATTATGGTGGAAAATAAGTATTTGGTCACCTACAAACAAGCAATATTTCTGGCTCTCACAGACCTGTAACTTCTTCTTTAAGAGGCTCCTCTGTCCTCCACTCGTTACCTGTATTAATGGCACCTGTTTGAACTTGTTATCAGTATAAAAGACACCTGTCCACAACCTCAAACAGTCACACTCCAAACTCCACTATGGCCAAGACCAAAGAGCTGTCAAAGGACACCAGAAACAAAATTGTAGACCTGCACCAGGCTGGGAAGACTGAATCTGCAATAGGTAAGCAGCTTGGTTTGAAGAAATCAACTGTGGGAGCAATTATTAGGAAATGGAAGACATACAAGACCACTGATAATCTCCCTCGATCTGGGGCTCAACGCAAGATCTGGATGATCCAGAAGAGGATTGGGAGAATGTCATATGGTCAGATGAAACCAAAATATAACTTTTTGGTAAAAACTCTACTCGTTGTGTTTGGAGGACAAAGAATGCTGAGTTGCATCCAAAGAACACCATACCTACTGTGAAGCATGGGGGTGGAAACATCATGCTTTGGGGCTGTTTTTCTGCAAAGGGACCAGGACGACTGATCCGTGTAAAGGAAAGAATGAATGGGGCCATGTATCGTGAGATTTTGAGTGAAAACCTCCTTCCATCAGCAAGGGCATTGAAGATGAAATGTGGCTGGGTCTTTCAGCATGACAATGATCACAAACACACCGCCCGGGCAACGAAGGAGTGGCTTCGTAAGAAGCATTTCAAGGTCCTGGAGTGGCCTAGCCAGTCTCCAGATCTCAACCCCATAGACAATCTTTGGAGGGAGTTGAAAGTCTGTGTTGCCCAGCGACAGCGCCAAAACATCACTGCTCTAGAGGAGATCTGCATGGAGGAATGGGCCAAAATACCAGCAACAGTGTGTGAAAACCTTGTGAAGACTTACAGAAAACGTTTGACCTGTGTCATTGCCAACAAAGTGTATATAACAAAGTATTGAGAAACTTTTGTTATTGACCAAATACTTATTTTCCACCATAATTTGCAAATAAATTCATTAAAAATCCTACAATGTGATTTTCTGGATTTTTCTTTCTCATTTTGTCTGTCATAGTTGACGTGTACCTATGATGAATATTACAGGCCTCTCTCATCTTTTTAAGTGGAAGAACTTGCACAATTGGTGGCTGACTAAATACTTATTTTCCCCACTGTATCCACATAATTTTCCTTCCTCATGATACCATCTATTTTGTGAAGTGCACCAGTCCCTCCTGCAGCAAAGCACCCCCACAGCATGAAGCTGCCACCCCCGTGCTTCACAGTTGGGATGATGTTCTTCGGCTTGCAAGCATCCCCCTTTTTCCTCCAAACATAACGATGGTCATTATGGCCAAACAGTTCTATTTTTGTTTCATCAGACCAGAGGACATTTCTCCAAAAAGTACGATCTTTGTCCCCATGTGCAGTTGCAAACCATAGTCTTTTTTATGGAGGTTTTGGAGCAGTGGCTTCTTCCTTGCTGAGCGGCCTTTCAGGTTATGTCGATACAGGACTCGTTTTACTATGGATATAGATACTTTTGTACCTGTTTCCTCCAGCATCTTCACAAGGTCCTTTACTGTTGTTCTGGGATTGATTTGCACTTTTCGCACCAAAGTACGTTCATCTCTAGGAGACAGACCGCGTCTCCTTCCTGAGCGGTATGGCGGCTGCGTGGTCCCATGGTGTTTATACTTGCGTACTATTGTTTGTACAGATGAACGTGGTACCTTCAGGCATTTGGAAATTGCTCCAAAGGATGAACCAGACTTGTGGAGGTCTACAATATTTTTTCTGAGGTCTTGGCTGATTTCTTTTGATTTTCCCATGATGTCAATCAAAGAGGCACTGAGTTTGAAACTAGGCCATGAAATACATCCACAGGTACACCTCCAATTGACTCAAATTATGTCAATTAGCCTATCAGAAGCTTCTAAAGCCATGACATCATTTTCTGGAAATTTCCAAGCTGTTTAAAGGCACAGTCAACTTAGTGTATGTAAACTTCTGACCCATTGGAATTGTGATACAGTGAATTATAAGTGAAATAATCTCTCTGTAAACAATTGTTGGAAAAATTACTTGTGTCATGCACAAAGTAGATGTCCTAACCGACTTGCCAAAACTATAGTTTGTTAACAAGAAATGTGTGGAATGGTTGAAAAACAAGTTTTTTAATGACTCCAACCTAAGTGTATGTAAACTTCCGACATCAACTATATATGTCATTTAGAAGCTTTGTGAATATAAAGTCACTGTAACTTTAGATGGCTGCACCAGACCATTTGGTCTAATTATTTCTCCATGGTTCTGACTTGACTTGCTCGTTGCGCATTGCCTTGTATCAATCTGTGCGTTCGATAATCCGGGTACAGGTATGGCCTACTTAATGATGATTGACGACCATTCGAACATTAATGCATTCATGATACCAGCTACTTTTGAACTGATTAGCCCTTACTGTAAAATTCTAAATAATATGGGGGACCACTCAGATGCCCCCCCCCCCTCTCCCCCCAACCCGTTGGCTGGTTGAGGGAGTGCCAGGCAAGACTCGTAAGTCTAAGAGGCAAGATAAGTTCAAGCGCGCAGTTGCCAAACCTCAAGAAAACATGTCTAGACGTACCCTTAGGCTTTAGGGTCCCTAGCAACATTGTAGAGCAACAGAAACAAGACAAAAGTACTGGGCCCTCTGTCAACAGGCCCTAGTGAAAGAGCAGTCAGGCCAGGCTAAGGCTGAGAGTAGCACTTAGGAGGGTTACTACCTTCACAATGGAGTGTTGTACCAGCAGTTGGCTGTCCCAGAAGAGGCCTGTGAGCTAGTACTTACCTTACGTCACTCCATCCCTTGGGCAAACCATCTGGGAAAGCACAAAACCACAGACTGTATTATGCGCCACTTCCACTGGCCAGGCCTATGGACTGACATTGACGATTTCTGCAGGAGGTTCCAACAGACCTCAGCCAGAGGCCCAACCAAAGTACTCTTGCATCCCTTACCTGTCATTGATGTAGCATTTAAGTGGATTGGAATGGACATTGTGGGTCAAGTGGAGAACAGCAAGTCTGGGCACCATTTCATGCTTGTCATCAATGACTATGCTACAAAGTACCCATAAGTCTTCCCCCTGAGTAGCATCACAGCCCGGTCAGCAGCCTTCTGCCTAGTTCAGTTATTCTCTAGGGTAAGTTTCCCCCAATAAGTTTTAACTGACCAAGCCCTTGACTCTGCTGAAAGAAACCTGGGGAGGACACAAGCAGGTGAGAGTAGAGCCCCAAAATGCAATTTCCCATGAGCAAAAAGGCCAAAAGACCTGGAGTGACCAGTCAGTCAGAGACAGAAGGTGCTCGTAATGCTCCCCACAGAAAACAGCAGTTTGCTTGCCAAATGGCAAGGCCTTTTGAGGTCACCCAAAAACTGGGGCCTACCACGTATGAGAGCCACATCTGGAGAGGCACGCTCACACAGTGTCCTGCATGTGAATCTCAGGAAGAAGTGGTTTACAAGACCTGAAAAGCAGACAGATGGGAAACGTGTTAATGATGAGGGCAGTGGAGGATGAGGAGGATTTGGAAGAGCAATACCTCCAGCTCCATCTTCAGCAAGCCCAGGTGAGAGCCTTATGTGATCCAGTTATTTTCCAGTAAGTGCCCAGCACACAGACCTGGTGGAGTACGACATAGTGCTGAAAGAAAATGCTCTTGCCAGACGCATGAGCTACTGTATCCCTGAGCACCTCCTGGTGGCGCTGAAGAAAGAAATTGACCTGATGTTGTCAATGGGAATCATTGAGGGGTCATGGAGCAAGTGGTGTAGTCCTGTGGTTCCAGTTCCGAAGGATGGCACTCTCAGGTTCTGTGTTGACTTCCACTACTTAAACTTAGTGGGGTCCCGAGTGGCGCAGTGGTCTAAGGCACTGCATCGCAGTGCTAGCTGTGCCACTAGAGATCCTGGTTCGAAACCAGGCTCTGTTGTAGCTGGCCGCGACCGGGAGACCCATGGGGCGGCGCACAATTGGCCCAGCGTCGTCCAGGGTAGGGGAGGGAATGGCCGGATGTAGCTCAGTTGGTAGAGCATGGCGTTTGCAACGCCAGGGTTGTGGGTTCGATTCCCACGGGGGGCCAGTATAAAAATGTATGCACTCACTAACTGTAAGTCGCTCTGGATAAGAGCGTCTGCTAAGTGACTAAAATGTAAAATGTAAATGTTAGTGTCCAAGTTTGACTTCTATCCAACCCCCCGCAATGACGACCTCATCGAATGACTTGTGTAAAGCTACTGGCAAGTTCCCTTGAGAACTGACAGCGTTCAGGACACCTGGCTCCTGTTCCATTTCACGGAAATGCCATTTGGATGTCACAGAGCCCCTGCAACCTTTCAGCAGCTCATCGATCAGGTACTATCCGGTCTGTCTGATTTTGCTTCTGCCTACCTCAATGATGCTGTCATGAAGGTGGTCTTTCAGCACATTCAGGCAGCCGTTCTCACCATCAACGCATCCAAGACTGAGTACCTTGGGTATGCGTTGGGAAATGCCATCCCTCTATTCACCGCGGGGGAACTCTTTTCACTTGACGTGTTAAAATGGCAAAGTACTGCTAATGCTAAAATAACTTTATGTATTTAAAATCTGATCAGTACATTCACACTTTATATCATGATGATGTGTATCTAAAATGAACGTTTGCAAACCTCCCTTCAGGTAGAGAATGGAGCTGCCCACTCTCCATATATTCTCTCTGTCAAACCCCTTCTTGTCAGTTGATTTATGTACACTACCGGTCAAAAGTTTTAGAATTTTTCCAGTTTTTATTGAAATTCACACAGTTGTTAATGTCTTAATGTACTATGAAATATTCTAAATATTCTAAGTCTTCTAAGTAGACCAAATAAACAATTGGAGACAAAAAATAAATAATGTAATCATTTTGTTGAACAAAATGTAATCTACATTTCTGACTCATCATAGCAGCCACCTTTTGCAGACATAACAGCCAAACACACTCGTGCTATTCTTTCTACAATGGAAATCAAAAATTGTTCGGAAAGTTCTTCCCAACACTGCAGAAGTTCCCACAAATGTGTTGCACTTGTAGGTTGCTTTGCTTTCACCCTTCAGCCCAGTTCATCCCAAACCAGCTCAATGTGGTTTAAGTCTAGAGACTGTGCTGGCCATTCCATGATTTGAAGCCTACCATCTTGTTATTTTCTTCTAAGGCAGTTCTAACATAGCCTGTAGGTGTGTTTTGGGTCATTATCTTGCTGTAGGATGAACCCCTGACCAACTTTGCCATCTTAGCAATGGCTTTCTTACTGCCACTCGACATGTCAAACCTGCAGCTCGAAGTCTTCTCTTCACAGTTGAAACTGAGACTTGCTTACTTCGACCAGTGTTAAGCTGTGCTTGAAGCTATTGTCCTGTGAGCCGCCTATCACGCAAGCTGTTGACTCTCAGAAACTTGTCTTCTGATTCTGTTGTGGCTTTGGGTCTGCCAGACCTCTTCCTGTCAGTTTCCTCCAGTTTCCAAGTGCCTTTTCAGGGTGTAGGAAAACTGTACTCACTGACACCTTGGCTTTCTTTGCAATTTCTCTAAAGGAAAGACTGACACTTTTAAGGGTTATAATGGTCTGTCTTCCTTTGTTAATTGCCTTTTTCTCACCATTATGATAGCAATATACGACTTCCTGCAGTACAATACTGTCCAGATAATGCTTAAGAGGGTGTAGTAACACAGTCTGTTCCAACACTGCTTTTATACAGACAGAGGGTTTGAAAGTAATCAACAACAGTTGGGACACCTGTAGGAATTGTTAGCATCAACTTTCAAGGCTTAATTAACTTCCAATGCTGCAGAACAGCTGTAAGTTGTTAACCCATTACTTGTTCCCTGAAAAAGGCATTTTTTTATAACTCTGAAATGTACATTATCATTCAGTTTTTGGTAGCCACATTTTTTTTATTTTTTTACATCTGGCATTTTACCGCTTACCTTTGTACCATTTCAGGTTATTCACTGGACTTGAACTGCTTAAATTTCAATAAAAACTGGAAAAATGGGGGTGTTCTAAAACTTTTGACCGGTGGTGTACGTTCTGTTCCTGCACCTTAGATTTGTTCTTTTTTTAAATTGAGACATTAGGACAGTCTGTTTTTCATTTCAATTAATTTATCAATTTTGTCTATTTTTAAATCACTTTGGTTTATTTTCTCTTGTCATCATTTGTATTTAGCAAATTTGAGAAATGAAATCCCTACATTTTTTGCACCCTATCTCAGTATCTCTCGTTGCCTCCTCGGTAATCCCTAACCCCCTGTTAGGCATGGTGTCACATTGATCAACGTAACATGCTTATAGTTGCCTCATAATGCATACATACGAGAACCTTGTTTAGAGAAAGGTGTATAGGCTATCAATGGAGACATTAATATTGTTTTGTGTTATGTTATTCTCTCTTCAGGTGCATGGACATGGAGGACAGTGCTATGGGTTGCCATAGGTTGGATTGTGGGAATTAGTCTTGGCATGCTGTGCTGCATCTATGTGGCTACTCTCCATGAAAATGACCTGTGGTTTTCCAACATTAAGGTGAGAATCCCCAAAGATTACCCCAAATATGGCCTCATTGTATGACCATTGTTACTTGACTGTCCTGCACCCCACCCCGCATCAAGTTCACGTTGGAATCATATAGTCAAGTTGTTGGCAGTAATGAATTTGGTTTAGAAGGTAAGATCTTCATGAAGTGTAATTTATATCATGAGTTATGATCTATTTCCTTTGTTGGATTTCCTAATGTCATAAACACCTCAAGCTGGAACAGACAGATGGAGTCTCCCCATGTCTCTCACATAGGTTTGTTTTTCACACCTTTTATAACCAAAGTCCTGAAATTCAAGCCAACGGTTGTTACCACATCCACCCTGAGCCTTCCAAAACAGTATAAAAGAACATATGATTCTGGCCAAAAATATTCTGTCATGTTCAATCTGAGGTGAAGTGCCTTTCCCGTGGTCTGGGTCGTCATTAAATGGACCACATTTTGAGCTTATTGTCAGGCCTCCCTCCTCAATAATTCCCAGGTGTTGATTTTGTCTGGAGCAGTGGTACTCAACAGGTTTTCCTCACAGTGCTCTCTTCTCACGGTGCTGTGTTTTGTCTTTGAGAGTCCAGGTGTATACCTCCCACACAAATGCACAGCGCAACTCAGCCCACACACGCATCCAAGCTGTGAATAATTTGCTAGTGTGTCATGGAAATCAAAGTGCGCACCTAATTGAGCTAACCTGCATGGATGCACATATTTGATTATATTCTGTTTCTTTGTCTTTGTGTTGTTTCCCCCTTCTTTGTCTCTCTGTGAACGTAGAGTAGGTAGACAGATGTTCTCATTTATAATAAATACGGGTCACTTTGCAGAGCTGGCAGCAGCGACTCCCCTGTATTCAAACACCATGTGTTTATTTAAGAGAATGACATCACTGCACATTGTGAGCCCTTCAGTTTCCCAGAAAAGTGTGTGTGTCTGTGTGTGAGAGAAGCCTGATGCCTGTTAATGCTATTCTAGTCTTGGCTTTCCAAGAGATATTAAATCCACACTGTGGAAAAAGCAACAACACTGAACAGCCTAGACGACTGTGGTATCCTAAGACTACTGGTACAACCTTATATGATTCATGCTTTGTTCTGACGTCGGGTAGAGATGACCGTGACTGGGATAAGCAATGCTCTCAGCGCTAAGACATGATCCATGATCTCATCAGCTTTCCTCAGGAACAATGCCAGTGGTGATTGGTTGTTGCAGTTAATATATTGTGACTTCAGAAGGCTGCATGGGAGAACGCCGGCCATGTCTGCTTTGTTTGGGAGTCTGCTCGTTTTGAATGAGACCGACTTTAATGAATCCATATGTTTTTTTAAGCACCGTCCACATGTTCGGTCAGTTTTGGCTCAGCGTTGACTGAATGTTACGGTAGCGTTTCTGAAAGGCAGGCATGTCTTTTAGTTATTTCCTATGGGACATCGCTGTTCACAGGGAGGCAGCTGCATCCGGGCCTACTAAATTCATCACGTGTAAAGTCATGTCCATGACAGTTATAGCACCTACCGGAGCTTATTTCAGACCACTTCTCTCTCACTCCACTTTTAGAAATATATAAGCTGTCTGACAAACGGTCTCAGCATTTTCCAAATGATGTTCCAGGCTTTCTTTCTACGGCTTTTTTCTTTCTCTCTTTTTTTTCTAGATGTGCCGAGAGGTCACCAGTTGTGGTTGTGAGCTGATTCGCCTTCCCTATCCGGCAATTTCAGTTGTCTTCCAGATCACGGACCGAGCTGGTCCCTCTGACATGTTGGCTGCAGATTGTTTTGCTTTTTAATGGCTTTTTAATGGCCTTGTAAAACTAATGTGATTGCGTTCTTTTCTTTTTTTTAATCAACTGGTTATTAGACAGAGATTGGGCAGTGAAACAGAGCGACTGAGAAAACAAACACAGTGAGAGAGAGGCCTGTTTTTCTCAGACTGTTTGCTGGACCATGAGAGGAGTGAGCTTGGGAGTAAGCCTTGGTCACATGGAGAGATTGCTATTATGACTCATGCTGGGTACTTTCTCATCAGTGGGTGACTACTGGATGTTAGAGGCAAGACGTGCATGAGTAACCCTGCATCCAGACATGGAAATACGCAAGAGAGGACTGAGCAAGCTGGAGAGTTACTGGGGCATCTCTCAGGATGATGTGTCTGCTGAAAGTTGCGGTGGAGCAAGAGGGGGTTTACGGGTCAGTGAAAGAGAAGACTCTGGGAGAGATTCCCAGAATTGGTACCGTCTGAGCATTCCACCTCTGTGGCCTTGGCAGTCTGTTGTCATATCAGCAGGGTTGGTATTGGCTGTGCTTACTGGGCTGGCTCATGCCTGGTGTGTTTACTCCATACATGAGAACCTGCTGTGGTTCTCTCACCTCAAGGTAAGCTGTGCTCTGCTGATGTCATCAACCCTGACAGGGAGCCCGGTACACCCCTTTTGTTTAATGGGATGATGTTGGCTTTTCTGAAAAGTCCTTGCAATACAGGTTAATCTTCTTTAAAATATTCAATTTGTGATTTAACGTTAATTGAGAAGATAATCTTGGTTAACCCAGAACTAATATCTTGTGTAATGTGGTTAGATGCTCGATTTGGTCAGATGCTCGACTACGGTACCATTTGTGCTAATGCCCTCGAAGCCGGTGTTTGGAAGATATATTGGCACGGGTGTTGTTAGGCCCAAGACAAAGCCTCTCCCTTGTCCGTACGGGGGTTGCAGCGATGGGACAGGGACTGTAACTACTACCAATTGGGGAGAAAAAGGGGGTAAAATACCCCCAAAAAGAAAAAAAAAGTTTCAATTTTAGGCCCACTATTGTTTTCACTATATATTTTACCTCTTGGTGATGTCATTCGGAAACACAATGTTAACTTTCATTGCTATGCGGACGACACACAGCTCTACATTTCACTCTTCTGTCTGCGGCTATGGAACCCTGACCTGTTCACCGGATGTGATACCTTGTCCCAGACTTGCTGTTTTCAACTCTCTCTTTATTTCAACCTCTAAATGCCCGGCTATGAAAAGCCAAGTGACATTTACTCCTGATGTACTGACCTGTTGCAACCTCTACAACCACTGTGATTATTATTTGACCCTGCTGGTCATCTATGAACGTTTGAAAATCTTGGAGAAAAATCTGGCCTTAATGGCCATGTACTGTTATAATCTCCACCCGGCACAGCCAGAAGGGGACAGGCCACCCCTCAGAGCCTGATTCCTAGGTTTCTGCCTTTCTAGGGAGTTTTTCCTAGCCACCGTGCTTCTACATCTGCATTGCTTGCTGTTTTGGGTTTTAGGCTGGGTTTCTGTATAGCACTTTGTGACATCTGCTGATGTAAAAAGGGCTTT
Source organism: Coregonus lavaretus (assembly GCF_964263955.1). Taxonomy (NCBI): domain Eukaryota; kingdom Metazoa; phylum Chordata; class Actinopteri; order Salmoniformes; family Salmonidae; genus Coregonus; species Coregonus lavaretus. The sequence goes on along the minus strand of NC_140024.1, from coordinate 7,516,042 downwards.
ATAAATACAATTTGATTGATTGATTGTCCACGAGATTATTGGGAAGATGGCAGGGGTTGTATTGCGGTTATTTTTTTGTTGCTGTTTTTCTTTTTTGAATTCTATAATGAAGTTATAAAAAGGTGTAATCTCTTTTATACTCTTCCCATGTGCATCCATTTGCAGGCCTCCTACTATTTTGCTCTTTTGCAGTATCTCTATTTGCACATAATCTCTTGCACATCTAGCATTCCAGTGTTAATACTAATTGTAATTATTTTGCACTATAGCCTATTTATTGCCTTACCTCCATAACTTGCTACATTTGCACACACTGTATATATATTTTCAGTTGTATTTTTTTACTTTGTTTTTTTTACCCCATATGTAACTCTGTGTTGTTGTTTTTATCGCACTGCTTTGCTTTATCTTGGCCAGGTCGCAGTTGTAAATGAGAACTTGTTCTCAACTGGCTTACCTGGTTAAATAAAGGTGAAAAAAAAAAATTATAATCTGTCATTTCCCACAGGACATCTAATGTTGTGTATCCAGCATGATGTCTCAGGGGAGGACGTTATACACTGCTCAAAAAAATTAAGGGAACACTAAAATAACACATCCTAGATCTGAATGAATGAAATAATCTTATTAAATACTTTTTTCATTACATAGTTGAATGTGCTGACAACAAAATCACACAAAAATGATCAATGGAAATCAAATGTATCAACCCATGGAGGTCTGGATTTGGAGTCACCCTCAAAATTAAAGTGGAAAACCACACTACATGCTGATCCAACTTTGATGGAATGTCCTTAAAACAAGTCCAAATGAGGCTCAGTAGTGTGTGTGGCCTCCACGTGCCTGTATGACCTCCCTACAGCGCCTGGGCATGCTCCTGATGAGGTGGCGGATGGTCTCCTGAGGGATCTCCTCCCAGACTTGGACTAAAGCATCCGCCAACTCCTGGACAGTCTGTGGTGCAACGTGGCGTTGGTGGATGGAGCGAGACATGATGTCCCAGATGTGCTCAATTGGATTCAGGTCTGGGGAACGGGCGGGCCAGTCCATAGCATCAATGCCTTCCTCTTGCAGGAACTACTGACACGCTCCAGCCACATGAGGTCTAGCATTGTCTTGCATTAGGAGGAACCCAGGGCCAACCGCACCAGCATATGGTCTCACAAGGGGTCTGAGGATCTCATCTCGGTACCTAATGGCAGTCAGGCTACCTCTGGCGAGCACATGGAGGGCTGTGCGGCCCCCCAAAGAAATGCCACCCCACACCATGACTGACCCACCGCCAAACCGGTCATGCTGGAGGATGTTGCAGGCAGCAGAACGTTCTCCACGGCGTCTCCAGACTCTGTCACGTCTGTCACATGTGCTCAGTGTGAACCTTGCTTTCATCTGTGAAGAGCACAGGGCTCCAGTGGCAAATTTGCCAATCTTGGTGTTCTCTGGCAAATGCCAAACGTCCTGCACGGTGTTGGGCTGTAAGCACAACCCCCACCTGTGTACGTCGGGCCCTCATACCACCCTCATGGAGTCTGTTTCTGACCGTTTGAGCAGACACATGCACATTTGTGGCCTGCTGGAGGTCATTTTGCAGGGCTCTGGCAGTGCTCCTCCTGCTCCTCCTTGCACAAAGGCGGAGTTAGCAGTCCTGCTGCTGGGTTGTTGCCCTCCTACGGCCTCCTCCACGTCTCCTGATGTACTGGCCTGTCTCCTGGTAGCGCCTCCATGCTCTGGACACTACGCTGACAGACACAGCAAGCCTTCTTGCCACAGCTCGCATTGATGTGCCATCCTGTATGAGCTGCACTACCTGAGCCACTTGTGTGGGTTGTAGACTCCGTCTCATGCTACCACTAGAGTGAAAGCACCGCCAGCATTCAAAAGTGACCAAAACATCAGCCAGGAAGCATAGGAACTGAGAAGTGGTCTGTGGTCACCACTTGAAAAACCAGTCCTTTATTGGGGGTGTCTTGCTAATTGCCTATAATTTCCACCTGTTGTCTATTTATTTGCACAACAGCATGTGAAATGTATTGTCAATCAGTGTTGCTTCCTAAGTGGACAGTTTGATTTCACAGAAGTGTGATTGACTTGGAGTTACATTGTGTTGTTTAAGTGTTCCCTTTATTTTTTTGAGCAGTGTATTTCACTTTCCCATTCTTAACCACGCATTTTTAATGCACCTGTCTATTATAGTCAACATGTTTATGGCCCAGACGATATTAACGGCTGTGCATGCATTAAACATACAGTTGAAGTCGGAAGTTTACATACACTTAGGTTGGAAAACTCATTTTTCAACCACTCCACACATTTCATGTTAAATAACAAACTATAGTTTTGGCAAGTCGGTTAGGACATCTTCTTTGTGCATGGCACAAGTAACTTTTCCAACAATTGTTTACAGACAGATTATTTCACTTATAATTCTCTGTATCACAATTCCAGTGGGTCAGAAGTTTACATACAGTAAGTTGACTGTGCCTTTTAAACAGCATGGAAAATTCCAGAAAATGATGTCATGGCTTTAGAAGCTTCTGATAGGCTAATTGACATAATTTGAGTCAATTGGAGGTGTACCTGTGGATGTATTTCAAGGCCTACCTTCAAACTCAGTGCCTCTTTGCTTGACATCATGGGAAAATCAAAAGAAATCAGCCAAGACCTCTGGGGGAAAAAAATTGTAGACCTCCGCAAGTCTGGTTCATCCTTTGGAGCAATTTCCAAATGCCTGAAGGTACCACGTTCATCTGTACAAACAATAGTACGCAAGTATAAACACAACATGGGACCAAGCAGCCGTCATACCGCTCAGGAAGGAGACACGTTCTGTCTCCTAGAGATGAACGTACTTTAGTGCGAAAAGTGCAAATCAGTCCCAGAACAACAGCAAAGGACCTTGTGAAGATGCTGGAGGAAACAGTTACAAAAGTAACTATATCCACAGTAAAACAATTTCTATAACGACATAACCTGAAAGGCCGCTCAGCAAGGAAGAAGCCACTGCTCCAAAACCACCATAAAAAAACCCAGACTACGGTTTGCAACTGCACATGGGGACAAAGATCTTACTTTTTGGAGAAATGTCCTCTGGTCTGATGAAACAAAAATAGAACTGTTTGGCCATAATGACCATTGTTATGTTTGGAGGAAAAAGGGGGCTGCTTGCAAGCTGAAGAACACCATCCCAACCGTGAAGCACGGGGGTGGCAGCATCATGCTGTGGGGGTGCTTTGCTGCAGGAGGGACTGGTGCACTTCACAAAATCAGTCAGGAAGTTAAAGCTTGCTCGCAAATGAGTCTTCCAAATGGACAATGACCCCAAGCATACTTCCAAAGTTGTGGCAAAATGGCTTAAGGACAACAAAGTCAAGGTATTGGAGTGGCCATCACAAAGCCCTGACCTCAATGTGTGGGCAGAACTGAAAAAGCGTGTGCGAGCAAGGAGGCCTACAAACCTGACTCAGGTTACACCAGCTCTGTCAGGAGGAATGGGCAAAAATTCACCCAACTTATTGTAGGAAGCTTGTGGAAGGCTACCCGAAACGGTTGACCCAAGTTAAACAATTTAAAGGCAATGCTACCAAATACTAATTGAGTGTATGTAAACTTCTGACCCACTGGGAATGTGATTAAAGAACTAAAAGCTGAAAGAAATAATTCTCTCTACTATTATTCTGACATTTCACATTCTTAAAATAAAGTGGTGATCCTAACTGACCTAAGACAGGGAATTTTTACTATGATTAAATGTCAGGAATTGTGGAAAAACGGAGTTTAAATGTATTTGGCTAAGGTGTATTTTAAACTTCCGACTTCAACTGTACAGCCTTATTCCTAAATTCATTACATATTTTTTTCTCTCATCAATCTACACACAATACCCCATAATGACAAAGCAAAAACAGGTTTTTGAAATGTTTGCAAATGTATTAGAAATAAAAAACATACCTTATTTACGTATTCAGACCCTTTGCTATGAGACTCAAAATTGAGCTCAGGTGCATGTTGTTTCCATTGATCATCATTGAAATGTTTTATACAACTTGAATGGAGTCCACCGGTGGTAAATTCAATTGAGTGGACTTGATTTGGAAAGGCACACACCTGTCTATATAAGGTCCCACAGTTGACAGACATGTCAGAGCAGAAACCAAGCCATGAGGTCGAAGGAATTGTCCGTAGAGCTCCGAGAAAGGATTGTGTCGAGGCACAGATCTGGGGAAGGGTACCAAAAAATGTCTGCAGCATTGAAGGTCCCCAAGAACACAGTGGCCTTCATCATTCTTAAATGGAAGAAGTTTGGAACCACCAAGCCTCTTCCTAGAGCTGTCCGCGCCCGGCCAAACTGTGCAATCGGGAGAAGGGCTTTGGTCAGGGAGGTGACCAAGAACCCGATGGTCACTCTCACAGAGCTCTAGAGTTCCTCTGTGGAGATGGGAGAACCTTCCTGAATGACAACATCTCTGCAGCACTCCAACAATCAGGCCTTTATGGTAGAGTGGCCAGACGGAAGTCACTCCTCAGTAAATGGCACATGACAGCCCACTTGGAGTTGCCAAAAGGCACCTAAAGGACTCTCAGACCATCAGACTGATGAAACCAAGATTGAACTCTTTGGCCTGAATGCAAAGCATCACATCTAGAGGAAACCTGGCACCATCCCTACGGTGAAGCATGGTGGTGGCAGCATCATGCTGGGGGGATGTTTTACAGCGGCATGAACTGGGAGACTAGTCAGGATCGAGGCAAAGATGAACGGTGCAAAGTACAGAGAGATTCTTGATGAAAACCTGCTCCAGAGCATTCAGGCCCTCAGACTGGGGTGAAGTTTCATCTTCCAACAGGACAACGACCCTAAGCACACAGCCAAGACAACGCAGCAATGTCTTCGGGACAAGTGTCTTAATGTCCTTGAGTGGCCCAGCCAGAGCCCAGACTTGAACCTGATCGAACATCTCTGGAGAGAACTGAAAATAGCTGTGCAGCGACAGTCCCCATTCAACATGACAGAGCATGAGAGGATCTGCAGAGAAGCATGGGAGAAACTCCCCAAATACACATGTGCCAAGCTTGTAGTGTCGTACCCAAGAAGACTTGAGGCTGTAATCGCTGCCAAAGGTGCTTTAACAAAGTACTGAGTAAAGGGTCTGAATACTTATGTAAATGTCATATTTCAGTTTTGTATTTTTTATAAATTTGCTTAATATTCTAAAAACCTGTTTTTGCTTTGACATTATGGGGTATTGTGTGTAGATTGATGAGGGGGAAAAAAACAAACAATTTAATCAATTTTAGAATAAGGCTGTAACGTAACAAAATGTGGAAAAAGTCAAGGGATCTGAATAGTTTCCGAATGCACTGGACCTGTTGTTCATATGGAGAACTCATCTTTGTGTTTTATATTGTTTCATGTTTTGTAAATGTATTTCTATCTCTACTTATATTTCAGGAAGTTGAGCGTGAAATCTCCTTTCGGACAGAATGTGGCCTGTACTACTCGTACTATAAACAGATGTTGAGAGCTCCCTCCATACAGCAAGGTATGGTACGATGACCGCTATTCCCTGAACGTCACAGTAGATATATGCTAGCCCCCCCTACTCCCACATTCCCCCCAGGTTATTCTACTGGTCATGTAAGCCCCGTGTAGCTCAATTGGTAGAGCATGGCACTTGCAACGCCAGGGTTGTGGGTTCGATTCCCACGGGGGGCCAGTATGAAAAATGTATTCACTCACTAACTGTAAGTCGCTCTGGATAAGAGCGTCTGCTAAATGACAAAAATGTAAATGTAAAAATGTAATCTCAGGGGAAAGAACACAGAGTCCAATGAGAATCATAAACTTTTATGGTCACAAGTGCTCTTTCAGAACTCAATGCCCTGGAAATGAGCCCATTCACTTTTTAAAAAATGTCCTTCGCTCTGAAACATTGGACAGTAATCTTTTCGCCCTCATTAAATTAATTCCCCTTATTTTAATTATACAGCATTTGCTGAAATAGGGGTCCTTAAATAGCGAGACAGCGGGCATTGGCATACCCCTCGGTCCACTTGTCTGTCTGGTCGGGTCCCTTCATCATAATGTAATGGGAGAGCTATTTGACCAATGGCTTGTTATGTAACCATGGTAACAAAGCTAGTTAAAAGGGAGATGAAGGAGAAAAAAACTCTGGCGTTGTAAGTGACCTGTGTCGTACTTCATCTTTAAACAGGACCTCTCAGGATGGGGTGCTGTTGTATTTATGCATGGATATATACAGTGGGGAAAATAAGTATTTAGTCAGCCACCAATTGTGCAAGTTCTTCCACTTAAAAAGATGAGAGAGGCCTGTAATTTTCATCATAGGTACACGTCAACTATGACAGACAAAATGAGAAAAAAAAATCCAGAAAATCACATTGTAGGATTTTTAATGAATTTATTTGCAAATTATGGTGGAAAATAAGTATTTGGGCAATAACAAAAGTTTCTCAATACTTTGTTATATACCCTTTGTTGGCAATGACACAGGTCAAACGTTTTCTGTAAGTCTTCACAAGGTTTTCACACACTGTTGCTGGTATTTTGGCCCATTCCTCCATGCAGATCTCCTCTAGAGCAGTGACGTTTTGGGGCTGTCGCTGGGCAACACAGACTTTCAACTCCCTCCAAAGATTGTCTATGGGGTTGAGATCTGGAGACTGGCTAGGCCACTCCAGGACCTTGAAATGCTTCTTACGAAGCCACTCCTTCGTTGCCCGGGCGGTGTGTTTGGGATTATTGTCATGCTGAAAGACCCAGCCACGTTTAATCTTCAATGCCCTTGCTGATGGAAGGAGGTTTTCACTCAAAATCTCACGATACATGGCCCCATTCATTCTTTCCTTTACACGGATCAGTCGTTCTGGTCCCTTTGCAGAAAAACAGACCCAAAGCATGATGTTTCCACCCCCATGCTTCACAGTAGGTATGGTGTTCTTTGGATGCAACTCAGCATTCTTTGTCCTCCAAACACAACGAGTAGAGTTTTTACCAAAAAGTTATATTTTGGTTTCATCTGACCATATGACATTCTCCCAATCCTCTTCTGGATCATCCAAATGCACTCTAGCAAACTTCAGACGGGCCTGGACATGTACTGGCTTAAGCAGGGGGACACGTCTGGCACTGCAGGATTTTAGTCCCTGGCGGTAGTGTGTTACTGATGGTAGGCTTTGTTACTTTGGTCCCAGCTCTCTGCAGGTCATTCACTAGGTCCCCCCGTGTGGTTCTGGGATTTTTGCTCACCGTTCTTGTGATCATTTTGACCCCACAGGGTGAGATCTTGCGTGGAGCCCCAGATCGAGGGAGATTATCAGTGGTCTTGTATGTCTTCCATTTCCTAATAATTGCTCCCACAGTTGATTTCATAAAACCAAGCTGCTTACCTATTGCAGATTCAGTCTTCCCAGCCTGGTGCAGGTCTACAACTTTGTTTCTGGTGTCCTTTGACAGCTCTTTGGTCTTGGCCATAGTGGAGTTTGGAGTGTGACTGTTTGAGGTTGTGGACAGGTGTCTTTTATACTGATAACAAGTTCAAACAGGTGCCATTAATACAGGTAAAGAGTGGAGGACAGAGGAGCCTCTTAAAGAAGAAGTTACAGGTCTGTGAGAGCCAGAAATCTTGCTTGTTTGTAGGGTGACCAAATACTTAGTTTCCACCATAATTTGCAAATAAATTCATTAAAAATCCTACAATGTGATTTTCTGGATTTCTTTTTTCTCAATTTGTCTGTCATAGTTGACGTGTACCTATGATGAAAATTACAGGCCTCTCTCATCTTTTTAAGTGGGAGAACTTGCACAATTGGTGGCTGACTAAATACTTTTTTCCCCACTGTAGCTCAGTCATATTGCCTGGCTCTAATCAAAGGCATACTCAAAATTGTGATGACATTGCCAGGCCTGGAGCGAAACCTCAGATCTTGGTTGCTATTTACGAGGTACTGTTTGCTCAAACCAAACGTAATTCAATAATGCTCTTGCCCAACAGACTGGAAACATGATGTAAGTCGCTCTGGATAAGAGCGTCTGCTAAATGACGTAAATGTAAATGATCACACTTTGTTTACATGACTCCATCTGCTCAAGTTAGGGTGATCTTATCCCGGAATTATAACTCAGCAGAGTTTATATTAGATCGGAGTGAAGCGTCACGTTTTTTACATTGTCACGCAAATGTGGCATTAGTATCTCAGACCCTATAACTCCGGAGAAGTTAGAGCCTATTTAGTTTGAATGAGTTGCTGTATTACACTACATACTGAAAGTGGACCAGTCACAGAAAGTTTAAAGTAACTGTCCAGTGAAATCTCACTTTTAAAAGTTACAGACCGTTTAAAAAATGCTTGCTATTTCCTCATAAGGGATGATGACATCCTCCTGAGGAGAGGAGGATGAGCTGGCCAATCAGTTGTCTACTCGCATTAATATTTTTTATGACCGGTTTACGCCTACACCATAAATTATAATTATACTAATAAAGTCCAATTTAATCAACAAATATTTTAAGGGTACAAGACTGTGTACATATCTGGCTGTGTTGGCAAAATCACTACATATCCCATCGAGCCAAACGGGGAGAGGCTGCCCATTGTCAAGATTCCAAGACCAGTCAGAAACATCCAGCCAATGATGCCATGTTAAGTAGAAATGATATCCTTTGCCACCATTGTCTTACAACATGACAGATAGCTCAAACCAGTCATGGCTATTCAACAAAACAATACATAATTTTGAAGTTTCTTTCCAGCGAATTTCTTAGTTACATGATTGTACGTATAACTAGCAAATACGTTTTGAAGTTGAGTGTGCAGTATTTATGAAGTTTGGCAATGAGGACGATAACTAGTAGCATAGTTCAGCTAGTTTAGCCAGGGAAAACCGGGGGAAACGAGCTCGGGACAGAATATACTGTAGCTGGGCGCACATGTGCACTAGGCTAATTCAGGGTATAGATTGTCGTTTTTATTCCCTGATATCAGGAGCTGGCGGCGAAAAGTTTGATTAAACAATTCAGAGACTGAAACGAATACATAAGATGACAAATATTTAAGGAGAGCGAATCGATATCCCGAAATCAGCTGTCAATAGTAAAGCAAAGCTTAAAATTATGTTTGTGTGAACCTGAATCTAGAAAATGAATGGTGAAGTCGCTTCCGGACACGTTAGACTCCTCTTCCTCACCATTCTGTTCCGTTGTTGGTGTACACCTACACCATTCCAACACAGAAAAGCTGCTTCTTAACATTTAATTACAATTTTCTGGAAGGAGAACCATTTCACTCATATTGTAATTAATTGGCAGATAGATTTAATAAAAATCTTGAAACCCTGGACAGTTATTTTAAGAAAGAACCTTCTTTCTGTCTGTATGTGATCAGGTCTTTCAGAACTCATCAATGATAATGCCACTGAATCCAAGAGAACCATCAACCTCCTGCAACGCATGAACATCTATCAGGAGGTGTTCCTAGGTGTTCTCTATAGGATTCTACCCATACAGGTAATACAGAGACCACACTTGTCTATTTCAAATAATAATGGAGATAATTGGACATTATTTCATGGTCTGTGTGTGTGTGTTTATTTCAGGCCTACCTGGAGCCAGTGTATTTCTATATCTACACAGTGTTTTCCCTCCAGGCGGTGTATGTCATTGCCCTATTCATCACCAGCTGGCTGCTCAGTGGCTCCTGGCTGGCAGGGGCTCTCACTGGAGTCTGGTACATCCTCAACAGGTATACATCTCACCACGCACACCCAACTAATAATTCATTAAAAGGCTAAACGTATTAGCCTGGTCCCAGATCTGTTGGCGCTTTTGCCTACTCCATTGTCAATGTCAAGCTAAACATGACACAAGGAGTTGGCAAGAGAGCAGAACCAAACTGGCATACAGGTTATACAATTATAGCTACTGGACAAACTTGATGTCCTACTGCAAGCTGTCACAAGGCCATTCCTAAAACACCCACTTTGACCTAAGATCTGAATGGAAAATGAAATGCTGGTGGTCTGAGCGTTCCATGTGTGATTTGTGTTCCAGAGTGGACACAACGCGGGTGGAGTTCACCATCTCTCTCAGGGAGAACTGGTCCCTTCCCTTCTTCGCTCTCCAGATAGCTGCCATCACTTGCTACCTGAGGCCTCACCTCAAAACCATCCAGCAGGTAGACACTCACCTAGCAGAGGACACCATCATCTCCTCTGTTCTCTACACACATATACATACGATTAGACCAGAATAGGAGAATGAAGAGAAAATCTGTTGAAATGGATAATGAATCACTATCAAATGAAGTATCTTATCTTAGAAGTTGTTTTGGAGTCAAGTGGCTGATTATAGGGGCGGCAGGTAGAAAAAAAAAAAATTATAATAAATATGTCGATGTGCCCTTGAGCAAGGCACTTAACCCTAATTGCTCCTGTAAGTCGCTCTGGATAAGAGCGTCTGCTAAATGACGTAAATGTAAATGTTATAATGGGGTCTGTGTTGTTCTGTCCACTCCTTTCCTGTGTGCAGAAGGTGGTGTTGTGGCTGATGTTCCTGGCCACGTTGTGTTTCTGCCTCACCTGGCAGTTTAATCAGTTCATCCTGCTGGTTCAGGCTCTCATCATCTTCACCCTGGACTGTCTGGACCTCATCTCCACAGAACAGGTCTGTGACATCATTAATCTCTCATCATGCACGTCACAGCATTCAGCCAAATATGTGATGTATTATTTTGTTCCTAAAGTGTCTTTGGCCGAGATTCAATCTGTCACAGATGAAGGACCTGTGAATGATGATAGAGGATGTTGTGGATGGCAGCTCAAGCAATCAGGTTGAGGCTAGGGTTAGGACTGAACCGGGATGTGCACATGAAGCTAGGTTTAGGGTTTGGTTCAAATACTATTTTATTTGTCACATGCGCCAAATGCAACAGGTGTAGACTTGCAAATAGTAACACAATAAAATAACAATAATGAGGCTATATACAGTACTGGTACTGAGTCAATTTGCAGGGGTACGAGGTAATTGAGGTAATATGTACATGTAGGTAGGGGTAAAAGTGATATATAATAAACAGAGTAGCAGAAGCATGTGTGAAGAGTGTGAAAGAGTGTGTGTGTGTTTTGTGCATGTGGGCGTATGTAGTGTGTTTTGGAATGTCAGTGTAGTATGTGGGTAGAGTCCAGTGAGTGTGCATAGAGCCAGTGCAAAAAAAAAAGGGGGTCAATGCAAATAGTCCGGGTAGCCATTTGATGAACAGTTCTACAGTCTTATGGCTTGAGGGTAGAAGCTGTTCAGGAGCCTTTTGGTCCCAGTACAGCTTGCCATGTGGTAGCAGAGAGCGAAGTCTGTGACTTGGGTGGCTGGAGTCTTTGACAATTTTTAGGGCCTTCCACTGACACCACCTGGTACAGAGGTCCTGGATGGCAGGGAGCTCAGCCCCAGTGATGTACTGGGCCGTACGCTCTACCCTCTGTAGTGCCGTATGTTCGGATGCCAAGCAGTTGCCATACCAAGCGGTGATGAAGCCAGTCAAGATGCTCTCATGGTGCAGCTTTATAGCTTTTTGAGGATCTGAGGGCCCATGCCAAATCTTTGAGGCTAGGGTTAGAGTTGAGCCGGGATGTGGACATGAAGTTAGGGTTGAGGCAGGGTGTGGACTTTGTAGCTCAGTTGGTAGAGCATGGTGCTCGTAACGCCAGGGTAGTGGGTTCTATTCCCGGGACCACCCATAGGTAAAATGTATGCACACATGACTGTAAGTCGCTTTGGATAAAAGCGTCTGATAATTGGCATACTGTATATTATTATATATATATTATTATTATATTATTACCGATTCCTCTCTCCAGGTGACCTGCCTGTACCTAGTCCAGGTAAGCAGCCTGCTATCGGTGTGGCTGCTGCAGTTCTGTAACTCCATGATCCTGGGCTCTCTGGCTCTCAGCTTCATTGTGGCCGCTCTCTTTGTCAAGCACTTCCAGGTGAGCCCAAACACATACTGCATGTTCCTCTTAATACCCCAGGGATTTGACTGGTTTATTTGACAGTCGTGATATACAGTAAGTGCAATGTGGTCATGACATACTGAGATACTGTTTGTATGTTTTGAAAGCTCTTTGTCTTTTTGCCTTGTGTTCCATGGAGAGAGGGCTGAAGACGGGAGGTCTTGCAGCGCGGCTGGGAAAGCTGCTCCTTCACACCGTCCTCGTCCTTGCACTTACATTCACTATTAATTATTTAGCCAAGGTGAGCCCTGAGACTTGTACTACATCCTCCTCCTGTCACCAGGAATGAATAAGAAGTCCTCTGTGTGTTATGAGCTGTGGAGAAGCCAGGAGAAAGGCGCACAGGAGTTGGGAGGACATTGTGAAAACATTTATTTCCAGCTGTTTCAAAATACAGCATATAACTGACACTTACATGGGAATAACTATGCATCTGTAATGTACATTATGCTAACTTGCATCTAAGGAAGTTGTTTTTAAATGTCTGGCTCTTTCATGTTGACTCAGACATACATAACCTGATCTCTTTTTCCCTGTGTATTTTCATGTTTGGATAGCAAGCGTTGCAGCTCCGATCTGATGAACACATCTTTAAATTCATAAAGTCCAAGTTTGGCTTGGGGCCTACGAGGTAGAGTATACACTGAGTTATTTTACCATGTTTTAATGACTCACTAACTGACACTTCAGAAATTACCTAGTGTAGAATCCTGTGATTATAAAACCCCTTTCATTAATCGCATATTCAATATAATTTATACACCCAGAGGAAATGTGCTGTAGTATTTCAGATTAAGTATCCAACAAACTGAGGGAAACAACTGCTATGTCAATACTCAAAGCCACAGTGTAACAAGAGCTTGCCAACATCTATCTCTCTCTCTCTCTCTCTCTCTCTCTCTCTCTCTCTCTCTCTCTCTCTCTCTCAATCTGTCTCTGTCTCTCTCTGTCTGTGTCTCTCTCTCAGAGATTTCGATGCCAGTCTGTACCTGTGTGAGGAAGCCTTTGGGCTGCTTCCCTTGGACACGTTTGACCGCTTGGCTGGCACTCTGCTGGCATACCCTTACGTCGTCACCCTGATTGTGCTCCTGGTGATGCTGGCGCTGGTAACACTGGCCAACCTCTGGTAAGTTGGATCTCCTCCTGTGGCTATGGACTGAGAATGACATTCGGACACAGTCCACATATGGTTGAGTCATGCCCCGGACATAACGGGTCCCTGGCTTCCAAGCGCTATCAGCCTTAATCCCATGTGCATATTGCAACGCTTATCCACATTTTGTTGTTTTCATTTATTTTGTTATTCTGTTTCCTTAAATTCCCTCACCATCTGTCATGCTGACACCTGTCTTATCTGGCTACAAAACACTGAGATAGAGTAGAGTTCAAGAGGTTGCTTGTTGGTAGCCCACACATCTATCACATAATAATTATTTGCAATTAGTAATTAATTATTGTTCTTAATAATTAGTAAAGAGGCTCTCCTTTTTTGTATTTGTATATGCTTTATTTAGATAGTTTAGCAACTGACGGTGAGGTAGATGAGGAGGAGAACAGGGATTGAACCCCAGTCTCTGGGGTCGTGGTACATGATGTACTTAGAGCCCACTTACTACTCGACCACAGTCTTTGCACATATAATAATGATTTAGCCACTCATATACCACTGCTGTCTGTTAGTTCCGTTATTCTCTAGTTGTGTGGAGACATAATAGAACATATTGAGGTAGTGGGTGGCAGGCAGCATCACAACAATCCTCTTGAGTCCTCTCCCTAAGGCCCTGTGAATATCTGAGCATGTCACGTCTCACTGTGTTGTCCCTTCCCTGTTTGATGAGAGAGAGAGAGAATCCTGCTCCTATTCTTTTGTCCCCTTCTCATTCTAGTTATCAGAACCCTGTCTGGACCCCCAGGCACTCAACCCTCCCACAAGCTAATCATTACAGGCTCATTGCAGATACACCAGTTAACCTTTTGGAGGAGAGCGAAAGACAAACGGAATAATCTGCCTAATGTCACCAGCCCTCGGCTTTATGTATTATGCATCAATGTTTTTCCTATTCTCAGTGAGTCTTCAGCGGTTGGGCGGCCGCTGAAAGGCCGATGCGAGGAGCGGCCGATCTGTATGCGGGCAGATGTCGCCTACAATCTGTTACACACTGTCTTCTTCGGCCTCCTGGCGTTCAGCACCATGAGGTGAGCACCGCTGCTTGTTCAAGATGATATCTCTCCAGACAGGTCTGGAATTATGCTGAATAACCAACATCTACTTTCTTTATCTCTCTCTCTCTCTCTCTCTCCTTATTCTTTCAGTTTAATCTACCCATCTGTCCTCCGTTTGAGTTGGCATACCCCTGTTCTTCTCTTGCTCTCTCCAAACTGCTCTTACCTTATCTGCCAAATGTTTTGATCAAACACCATTTCCAATTAGTGATGTTTATTTTGCTGCCCCGTAATATAAGGAGAACGCTGCTGATAATATCCTTATAATGCAAAGTACATTTTGTTTAAGAAAAGGTTGTTCTGATCTTTTAAATACACTGCTCTTCTCTTCTCTCCAGAATGAAATATCTGTGGACTGGCCATATGTGTGCCTTTGCTGCCTATGGCGTGTGTGGCAAGGAGCTGTGGTCCCTCTGCCTTAACATGATCCGCTGTAACACTAAAACAAAGGTAAAGGCAACAGTTCAGATCCCTAAGGTTTCTTTTACAGAGGAATGAGCACAGTTAGCAGGTTCTGGATTCCACCATGAGATGGCCCAGTCCTACACTGAGGCAGTAGGAACACATTGGAATGATAGCCTGCTTGTTCTGAACAGTTACAACCTAATCCAGTAGGTGGCAATATGGTAACAACCAACTGACACCAACATGTCTGTAGAGAGAAACTAAATATCACAACAGATTGTAATGTTCACCCTGGTTATTTTCTCTCTCATTTTGCAGCTGAGGCTGATCAGGTACACGGTTCCACTTGTCATTCTGGGCTTTCTATATTACAAGGTGAGACATTTCCCTTGCTATTTCATCACAATTTGCAGTAAAATATTTTCTCACCCACAGAAATTGCAGTTACTGTGAACTGGGATGGAGTTAAAAATGGAAGCAGCTACCGGCTGGTGACTAGTGTGTTAAGGACTTTGGCTCTCTCCTCTCCTCACTCTATCAACAGTATAGAGGAATTGGCAGTCATTGGGATGTGTGAATGGATGTGTTTGGTTTATATGAAAGTGATTATCGTGAGCTGATGTGTTTCTGTGGAGTTTGGTTATTTAGAGTATTTGTCTTTGTGCTATTTCTCTATAGTTCTGGCCCAAACTGATGACGGAAGTATCAGAACTGAGAGAATTCTACGACCCTGACACTGTTGAGCTGATGACCTGGATTAGGTAAAAATCCTCTGGACTTCTGCTTTAATGTGCGCACATACGCACACATACATACAGGCGTAGATGTCAAACAAACTCAAATCAGGTTAGCTTTGTTCCACAGATCAAGTTCCACCATCATTGCTTGTGACTGCATGTGTTAATGTGAAATGGAGATTTGGTGAGCTGTGGTGCATGAATAAGACATGGTGGTCTGGAGAGGAGGACCCAGCTGTTGGCAGTGGTTCATCCCATGGCCCAGGCTCCTGTGGAAGGGTTTTATTAAGCCAATCAGTCCTGATGTGATCAGAGATGGAGGTGAATTTTGGCGTGGCTCCTTGGCTCTGAGAGAGACTGACTGTGGAGGACAGACCTTAAAAAGACTCACTCTGTGAAATGACACAGGTTCTCTGCCTCCAGAGAAAATCCAATTTGCTCGGTGGATTAGCGTGTAGAGTTACCTTCTCTGGTGCTGGCACATTAAGCCTCTTGCCATGCGCTAATTACATTTAAGATGAAAGAGTTAAGCAGGGATCGTGTTTCATGAGACTTGGGCATAGCAAAGCTGCTCTTGTTTGTAGACTATCACAAATTCAGAGTGAATGTGAACAAAAAACAGGGAACATATATTTCTGTCTCATTCACAGTATTTACATGAAGTACTCATTGGTTTGTTATGGTAATCTTGCTGGGGAATGTACTTGAACATACAATGTATCCATGGGCACTTTTTAAAATAGTTCCATTGTGATAAATCTGCAGTTCAGGAGATTTAATCAGTGCAACAGAGACATTAAGGAGAGAAGAGGAAACAACATACTGCTCCAGACTTTCTTGATGAAACTGGTTTGCTGACTGTTTCTTTTTCAGTTAAAGCTGAGTCTGTAATTGTGAGTCCTTCCAGCTTCCTCCTGCTAAATGCACATTCAGAAGTCAGTGGAAGCTCACCATTGTGTATGAAAATGCTTGATAATTTCTCTCTCTTGACTTTGCTGGCTCCACGCTTGACGGTGCCCTTTAAGTTGTGCTGGTGTCTTGTCATTACGGTCTTTGACAGCATTGTGAGGCACCGTCATCACAGACACCCTTATCATTTAGAGCATTGGCTGCCATGCAATTAATTTCCCCTCTTTTGTTTGGTGGTTAATATTGTCACGCCATCCTTTGATTCTGAAAAGCTGAGTTATTTCAGAATGTTGCCTTGTTTTTGAATAATGAAGATAAATGAAGCTTTTGTTTTCCCTGGGAAACTTCTGCAGCTGTAAGAGTGGCTGTAATTTCTTTTCACCACTGGAACAAAGAAGACGTTTTCACGCTGTAAACTGTGGATTTCTTCATGTTTTTGACACTCTCATATCCTCCACTTTCACTCCTTGCTAATTGTCGTTCTGTCAGCTTGCCTTTTCTCTTCCTTGTATAAGTTGTATTTATTATACATAGTCCCCAGAGGATCTCAGTAGCAGTAAGTCATACTCTGTCTATCCTTGTATGAACCACAGTTATTTCCCCTCAGGATATTATCAATAGATAGCTTATGACTGTGAAATTGCATTATAATGAAATTTAGCCAACTCTCCCTCTCTCAACCGATCAGTCAGTCAATCAATCCTCATCACCCTCCACTCTGTCTCCAAACTCCGTGGCGGTTGAATTGGCCGTTATAGTGGCTGGTTGGTGTAACAGCCGATATCTTTGCTGATCCATCTCTTCTAACTGTGAGCAGAGCAGTCAGACAGGATGAGCAGAGCTGTAGGATCTTAGGATGGACTTGACAGGCACATCTCTGTTTCTGTCTCCATCTCTGCCGTACCTGAGCTCCTTACAAATCACAACCGTTAGCATCTCAGAGCTGTTAGCATCCCCCTCCCTCTTTTGGACTCATGCTGTGTAGACATTAGTAGGCTATCCTCCTCCTTTACTATCTGATTCATAGACACTGAAACGTTCCACCTATCTGTTCTCTTTCCCTCTCTGCCTGCACCACTACCACTTTGTGTAGCGTAACTAACGCACAGGCACAGTCATGCATACCAATTTCACACTTAGTCACCATCCGTGTCCTCCTCCACCAACTATTAACAGCATTAATACATTTTTATAATGTCACCGGGGCGGCAGGCATTTACATACCAGAATATAAATCTGAAATGAAATATAAATCAGCTGAGGAATCCCACATGAATATGCAGTAATTAAAAGCAAACTCCCATGGAGAGGAGGAAGTGACCCGGAAGAGCAGGTCAGAGGTCAGTCCCATCACCCCATCACACACAGCCCAGGGTGGCTGGCGATTAGCCCCGCAAGCTGCTAATGTTCCTAGCGGGGGCGTCCTATCGCTCCCCCCCGCAGCCCAGAGGGAGCCAGCGGTCTCAACATATCCCCCTTCTCTGTAATGTGGATTTGAATGGCAAATCAACATGTTTGGAGGAGGAATTGAGGAAATAATAGTTGCTGTGAAAGAGGCTCTGCTATGATCTCTTACAGAGTTAGTGAGTGATTTGATTTCCTTTTCTAATATAGATAACACAATGGCTCCTCCACCAGGGAATAGTCAATTAAACTGAAATGATTTAATTCTACCTGTGTGTGTGTGTTTGAGAAAAATACCTTTTTCTTATGCTCTTTTGTGCTGTTCTCGACTGCCTAAATGATTTGTGAAATACCTGAACAACAGCTCCACAGGTGGTTCTCAACCAACTATGCACACACTGTGCTGCTTGTTTCTGCCTGAAATGACCTGATTCCTCAGTTGTTACCAACAATTACCACCAATATATTTATTACTGGAAATGGGTGCTATGAGTGGAAAGTGCCCTCTCTCCACACGAGTGTATCCATGCAATCAGACTTGCCGGGTTGAGGGAGAGTGTATACAGCCCAGACTGTAAACATAACAATTGTTCTTTCCTCTGAGTTGTGGCTCATGTTGAGTAAAAAATGCCCCCAGGTTGTGTAGCATGTCAGAGGCTGTCTCAGGCATGTACAGGTGCAGGATGAGTCATTGTCTCCATGAGCGGTGATCAGTGTTATGAGACAGAGAAGGCCAAGGTCGGGCTGTGGTAATAACAAGGCTCTACTTAGAGTCAGTCTCTCTAAGCTGTACTAATACAACACATTCCACACTGGGCTTCGTCCTTCCTGTGAGTCCTCACTCACCACCTCTCTAGAACACCTTGAGAAAGATTCCTTTGCGAAAGAAAGAGATGTGGTTTATTTGTCTGAGAACAATTCTATGTTCCCAGCAGCCTTTGAAGGCTGTCCTTTCACTAGGCTTAGAATCTCTCGTTGAAGTTGTGCCTCCGCAAAACTTTCAAATGGCGTGTACAGTATTTGTTACTAATAGAAGAAAAAAAGTGCCATTGTAGCTGTGATGAAAAAATGTAATACATCTGCAAAGATTATTGTAAAAGAACTTGATGGCATTGAGTAAAGAATACCTGCAGTGTCCAAGTACAGATATCAGTATGTTACTAGCTTGCTACTGAGTCATGAGAAACCAACAACAATAACCCTCCTTGTACACTGGCTCTACAGCATGTTAACGTCTTCTACCCAGGTTTGAGAAGCGGCTGTAGCATGCTGACGGGAAGCTTCTGTAGTGAATAATGCTCACATGCGTCATTGCCCTCTGTGTAGCATACAACAGTATAAACGCTGATCTCCCAGAAAACACTTCTTCTTCCTTGTCTTCCAGCTCAAAGACCCCCAAGAAGGCTGTGTTTGCTGGGAGCATGCAGCTGCTGGCTGGGATCAAACTGTGCACAGGGAGAGTCCTGACTAACCACCCACACTATGAAGACCGAGCCCTGAGAGAGCGGACCAGACAGGTAAAACAAACCCTTTATCCTGATCCTACTTCTATACTTTACTTAATTATGTTTCTTTTTTACACAAGACCTGACCTGAGATTAGAGCAATATGGAGAAAACAGTACACCTGTAAATATGTGACGACCAGGGTTGGGGGTCAATTGCATTTGAATTCAGTCCAAACAGGGAATTAAACAGTCCACATGGAAAAGAAAGGGCTGTGTTCAAATCATCTCCAGAATTGTAATAGAATTGACCCCACTCCATTGATGACGCTATCAAGGAGAGGACACCACATCCATATACCTGTGCTGTGATATTAGCATGGAGGGGACGTCAACCGCGGTGGGGAAATGGAGTCACATAAACCTCAACATGAGAGCATGCTATCAGTCACTTTTATATTTCCTGTCTGGCTTTCCCCTCAGTTTTACAGAAGCGTGCGACTTTATCAGCCAGACAACGCCATGTTTTCATCTCACCCAGGGATAGCAAGTAGCGTTTGTCAGATGCAGAGATTAATTGTGGTGGTGTGAACCGTCTCTAAAGCTTGTTAGGCAGTGCAGAGCGTGGGGCTAGGTGAGGGGGAGGCAGCCAGCCAGACAGGCAGAGAGGAGATGGTGCAGGGCTGCTGGATGGTTGGGTACAGAGCGTTCTGCCACTCTGTGGGAGGTGCTCTACGGCTTGTGGTGCTGTGCCGTGTGGCGGTGTGGGGCTCACGAAGCTCTCCAGGCAGAGCTCTGACTAATGAAGCTCTGCAGCTGTGGGAGGGCTCCTCAGGTTGGGGGCTCTGGGGACGTGAGCAGAATGCTCCCTCCACATCACCCTGCTGCGTGGCTCTCTGCCACTCAGCCCCCCAGCACCAGCACGGCCCACTGTTAACCCTCATGGCAAGGCCTCTCATAGCCCTCGATCTAATCCCCAAAGTCATGCCTGCCTGTGTGTGTGTCAATCTGAGCCCGATGTTGTTTTGTGCTGTATTGTCCTCCATGTTTACAGGTGTGTGTGTGTTATCCCCTAGGTGTGTTTCTCTCCTCCTGGTTAATCTCTGTGTGGTTTCAGGTGTATCAGATCTACGCCCAGCAATCCCCAGAGGAGGTCCACAGGATCCTGCGTGCGGCGGGGGCTGATTTCGTGGTGATGGAGGACAGCATCTGCTACGAGAGGAGGCATGGCCGGGGCTGCAGGCTCAGAGACCTGCTGGATCTGTCCAACGGACATGTAGGTGTTGTTTCTGTTCTGTAATGACAGGGGATGGGATTCTGTGATGCCAGCTCTTTCACAAATGTATGACTGTACGTGCATGCATGTACACGTGTGAGTGTTTGATGGGTAAGTGTTTGTTTGACCAGGAGGCAGATTGTTTGGTTAAAATATAGTTTTTTTAGAAAGTTTATATGAGGAATATTAATTGGACTGCTTCAGTATAAGAGAAAGGGTGTGAGGGATAGATTCCTTGGGTGTTTGTGAGAGTGAGATGGGGAGGGTTGTTTGGGTGTGTGTGTTTGCATGTGCTCTCTATAAATCACGTTGTCTGTCAGCCTCTGTCACTCAAAGACACTTCAAAGTATGATTGCTTTGAAAGGGCTCAATTACAGGCAGCATTGGGTCTCGAGATTCATCCTCCTCTGATCTGCGTATCACCTCTGGTTGAAAGATATATTTTCTCTCCTCCCGCTTTTGATACTAGGAATAAATGAGTCACTGGTTATTTGGATTTCCGGAGGCATGCTTGCCTTGCATACACAGTCTCTTCCTTCCCGAGTGGTGTATGTAGGGCTGGCAATGTTTCACTGCATGTGAACCCCACATCAACATCACGTAGAGATTGGCGCAACTCTAAGAAATCTTTATTGAGAGATTTTTTTGTCAATTATTTAATTCCCTGGATCCTTGTGGTTTGTTATCCCCATCTTACCTACAAGTACAAATCTAACTCAAGGGTACTATTTACTTATGACAATACATTATGTCTGACAGTTGAATGCATCTAATGTGTTTTTGTATTAGATCATGGATGGCCCTGGGGACAACGACCCAGACTTGGTCCACGCCTCCCACCCTCGCTTCTGTGAGTCCATCAAGACAGACGGCCCTGCCTACACAGCCCTCTTCACCCGCGTGTTCCAAAACAAGACCTTCCACGTGTACAAGCTGAAGAAGGGCAAGAAGAGAACCAAGGCAGACAGAGAGCCGGTGGAGGATAAAACCCAGTAAGAAGACCCTGGGTACCCCATAAACAATCCCCACCCACCCTTATCCAGCCGCACGCCCAGTCTCCGACTCAGCCTCCTGCTCCCTGTCATGTTGAAAACCTGATGACTGCTCTGTGCTCCCTGCTCTCTGGTCTACCCGACTTCATCTGGAACCATGGCTGCACCCTCCCTCCCGTCCGCCGCCCTCCCTCCTTCCGTCCCTCCCTGCGCCACGCCAGCCAGAGGCAGGTAATCACGGCTGGCTGACACGGCGCTGATTTGAGCAGCGTCTGATTGTGGCGGGCGAGCAGATGAGCACATGCATATCAAACCAGGGCTTTGTGTCAGGAGGCTCATGTTTAAACAGGAGAGGAGGGATGAAGGCGCATCACAACAACGGCTTTCACCCAGACTGAAGGCAGAGCAAAGAAGAAAGAGGAGAGGGACCTTTGAGAGGGGGCTGATTGAAAGCTAGAGCAGTGTGGGTCATTATTGCGAAGGCCAGTCTGGTCTCTTTGGTGGCTGGGTCTGCAGCCTGACTGCACAGCTGCACCCTGTGCCATTTCCTTATTTTTAAACCGTGCCATGTCTCGTCTCCACTTGTTAATGAGGACTCGTCTTTTGATACTCGCTCACACAAAAACAAAGTTCTGCATAAGTTGTCAGTTGTGGTGAATCAAGGGGAAGTGCCATTCTCATTGTAATGCATAACAGTCATATCACTGTGAAGAGTATTTGCTTATTCATTCCCTTGTATTGAAATTGGATGTTTAATTTAGGAGTTGGCTGAGAGTTTCTTCCACGAGGGAGGAGTAATTCCATTATGTTTGCCTAATAAGTGAATACTAATGTAGTTGTTGAGCATTGACATTGTTAATTTTCATATTTATTAATAATTCAATTTAGATGCATTGGTCATTTAAACCAACAGTATTTTAATGGAAATGAAATAAGGAAATGTTAGAGCAGATCATTCATTAACTGTGTGTATTCACTCAAAACTCAACACCACATTATTATGTAGAAGGACTGCATTGTGGGTAAACCATGACCACTGGCCAATGTTGAATTAGGTGAATGGTTAACATATTCATGGCAACTGGTCTATGTAGATTTTTTTCACATTTTGGTGCGTTACAAAGTGGGATTGAAATAGATTTAATTGTGATTTTTTATTTTTATTGATCTACACAAAATTCTCCATAATGTCAAAGTGAAAAAAAAAAAATATATTTTTTTAATACAGATTAATAAAAATGCAATAACTAAAATATAGTTGTTGCATATACGTATTCACCCCCTTTGTTTAGGCATGCCTAAATGAGTTCAGGAGTAACATATGGCTTAACAAATCACATAAGTTACATGGACTCACTCTGTGTGAAATAATAGGGATTGACATGGTTTTTAATGACTACCCCTTCCTCTGTCCCCCATACATACAACATTCGTAAGGTCCCTCAGTCAAGTATTGAATTTCAAGCACAGATTCAACTACAAAGACCAGAGTGGTATACTACAAGGCAAGCTACAGTCGATCTACTCTGGGTTTTCTAAAGCTAGCCGGCTTCTGTTACTTTCCCATTCCAGCTCAGGCTTCATCCGTACTACGAATGGGGATATTGCTTGTCCGTCTGTCGCTAACTCTAGCAGGCTTGTATCTGCGTGTGCAAATCGCACATGGCTAGTCAAACACCAAACCTTTCATTGAGACAATGCTGAAACATCAATCCATGGGAAAGTCGGTGCCATATTTTCATTTGTGCCGAAATCAAAATGAAAGAAAAGTGATCTAGCAAATTCAGCAGGCTATTGTGTGAAATAGACTTTTAGAAGTGCTGTCTTTATTTTATTACTTTGGTGTGGTTATCAACACCTTTCCCCCACTCCTCCTATTGATCATATATTTGTATTAAGTCATACAAATGTTTTACTGTGCATGAAGTTTCAAATGCATTTGTCATTACTAAATGTGTAATGTGATAGGTATTTTAACATAGTCACACTTTATTTGGATAGTCCGGATAGTCCATCTGTAGATGCTCTACAGTCATACTGTCAATATGCTATCAAACATGGTCATACTATCTGTTGATAAGCAACTGCGGTTACGGTTAGGCTTATGGTTATGTTGCGGTTAGGGTTATGTTACGGTTAGGGTTATGTTTAGAATAAGGGTTAGAGTAAGGGTTAGGGTTAGTAGCTAGTCTGTTGAGCATCTGTAACATTTCAAGTAACTCATCCTCTCCTTTAAAAAAATTAAATAACAGTTTTTCCAAAACTATAGTAATACTGCAACAACAACAACAAAACGGCAAAGGAGTACACTTTTTGGCCTAAATGCAAAGCCTTATGTTTGAGACAAATCCAACACAACACATCACTGAGTAACGTATTTTCATCATGGTATGGGTATGCTTGACATCAGCAAAGACTGGAATTTTTCAGGATAAAAAGAAATGGGATGGAGCTAAGCACAGGCAAAATCCTAGAGGAAAACCTGCTTCAGTCTGCTTTAAAACAGACACTTAGAGAGTAATTCACCTTTAAGCAGGACAATAACCTACAACACAAGGCCAAATCTACACTGGAGTTTGTTACCAAGAAGACAGTGAATGTTCCTGAGTGGCTGTTACAGTTTTGCCTTAAATCTGCTTGAAAATCTATGGCTAGACTTTAAAATTGCTGTCTAGCCATGAAAACCAACATCTTGACAGAGCTTGAAGAATTTAGAAAAGAATAATGGACAAAAATTGAGGTGTGCTCAATCCAGGTGTGCAAAGCTCTTAGAGACTTACCCCACGAAGACTCACAGCTGTAATTGCTGCCAAAGGTGTTTCAAACATGTATTGACTCAGGGGGATGAATACTTATCTAATCAAGGTAAATTAATATATATTCTTACTCTTTTGACATTACAGAGTATTTTGTGTAGATACAAATAAAAATGAAATACATTTGAATCCCACTTTGTAACACAATAAAATGTGAAGAAATCCAAGGGGGGGTGAATACTTATGATAGGCACTGTAGTCTGAATCCTGATGTAAACAAATTCAGACTTAACAGGGTAATGTCAAATTATTCAATACTGTAAATGGTTTGTGTGTTATTTTATTGCGTATTGGCAATGTGGATTGCATCATGGTATTAGTAAAAAATTTAACAACTTTAGAGTATGAAAGTGCCTTCAAAGTTGTCTTTCATCTCTGTTGATGTAAAATGTGTCTAATGTTATTGAACCTAACAGTTGCTTGCAGTGCTGAAAAGGGAAATAAAAAATTGTACACGTCATTTTCATAGTTGTATTTTGCATGATTTAAGCTTTATGTCAACTTGAAACTTTACAGGGCAAAATCTTACGGGGGGTTTAAATATCAAATGGGCATAATTTTGGGGATTGAATGCAGACTGTTTACATGCATGTTTCCAATATTCTGTCGACCGCATCAGATTTGATACCATCTGAAAATCATTCAAAGTCATGATGACAATTTTCTATGGCCCAGTCTTCTGTATTACTTCACACTGTCTTTAGTCTAAAAGACACCCTTCTGCTAATCTGGTGTTTGTGATATTTCCTCTCCAATTGTTCTAACTGTGTCTGTCTGTTCACCCAGTAAATGGGTTGGTCCTGTTTGATGTGCCTATGGAGAAATTGCACTAGTTGGTGTGGCATATCATGTTTTATGTTGTTTCATCTTCCTTGTGAATGCAGTTTGCCATTGATCAGTGTTCTATGTTCTTATCGAAAGGGACTTTGTTTTCTCTGTTGCTTTGTATAAAAAAAGTTTTCACATTTGGTATTCTGCTGTCATCATGTGTCCATTCTTTTGATGTTCACACCAAAAAAATAATTGGCAGACAGTATGAATGCAATGATTGAGATTCCAAGTCCAAAAACAATAAATATTGCAGAGGCTTTCACTCTCTTTCCTGCTCCTGTATACCAAAACCCAGGCATCATCAACTAGATTCAGCCGCGGGCCGATTATTATTTTTTTTTTCTTGAGTGGATGGTCGGGGGGCCAGAACATAATGACAAATCATTTGTAGTTTGCAAATTGACCGCAAGAAGCCCAAACAAATATAATATTTAAAACCTTGCTTACATTTGTATACGATCAAATACTATTATGCGTGGGAATACTTAGGTACAGATTTCCAAAATTAAAATAATTTGGAGCTGATTTCCAGGTGTCTTTACAGTTTTTTTTTATGGCAAACAATGACATTTCAAAAACACTTTATACATTTTTTTGCTCCGAAAACTTGGGGTGTAAAAATAAAACCACACGCGGGCCAAAAAATTGGCCCGCTGGCCGCCAGTTGGGGAACCCTGCCATAAACTCACATCATGCTGTATGCAAACAATCAGGACAATTACTGATTCAAATAAATGAATCTTTATTGAGAAAAAAAGATTGATGCAAATACAAAACACCAATATATCTATATTCAAAGCTGGTCATGATAATGATAAAAAAGATAAGTTCACTTTTTCTTAAAGAAGCAGTACGTGATCCATAGTTCTTCCATTGACACATTAAAAAAGCAATGACTTCATTTATCTTTCTATATACAAATGAGGTAAAAACATAAAATGCCACAATATGTCTGTATCCATTAGACAATGTTGAAGCCATTTATGATACAAATTAAAGTATAATCTCTTCTCTCAAACCCAGAGAGAAATCCTGTGAATCCCAAACACAATCTTCACATTTTAATCATTATTTTTACTAGCTCCTCTATAAGGTTCCTGGCCAACCGTGCTCGGAGGATGAATCATAACTCCATCCCTCGAGGAGCTTTTGATGTCTAAAAAAAAGCATTGCATTGCGGCAGCATTCCATACCCTCACATCCCCATCCTATTTTAAACTCATGTTGTTGCTGCCTTCAGAAAATTGGCACGTTTGAAATCCATAATCAGAATGTCGACTTCTCAATCGACTTTTAAAACTCCCATGATCCTTTGGTTTACAGCATGACAGCGCTGCCATCAACTCCCATTAGGATTAGTGCTCTGATGTGTTTTAACACACTCCTACCCTTTACTGTTGTGCCGTCACGCTCAACATGCAGCATCTCTGCACTGAAAAAATAGAAACTAAATCAAAATAATGAGAAGGGTGTACTGATGCTATCTCGAAATACATGAAATACAAGGTTGGCGTTTAGTCTATCGCAGAGGGAGGTTACATTACTTTTTATTTATTCCATTTGCTGTGCAACAAACCATTTCCAAAACCCTTTCCCGTCCCCTTGTCTACGCCCCATGGAGCTTCACAGCTCCTCACACAAGCACATTTAACTCAGAGTCCCAGAGGTGCTTTGAATGAGCCCAAACCCTCCCTCCTTTCCACTCTTCCTCCCTTCTGCATTCTATGGCTAATTTCACCTCCACTCTGCACTCCTCTCTCAAAGCAGAGGTGAACAACACAAATGCAGTGAACGCTGGCTTCTGAAGGGTTTTTAGTTTGGGCAGATTGGTCCTGGTTGATATGATAGGAGGGGAACTGTTTGTGGGGGTAAGTGCATCAACCAGCTTTGGGGAAGATAAATAGCTGAACCCCCCTGGGTGAGATCCTTAGTGTGAATACCCATGTAGCTGGATCATTTCCCTTCGATCGTTCAAACTGCTGGGCTCATACTGCTGGGCTCATACTGTTTACTGTGAAAGTCCCCACCACCTCTTTAACACAACTGGTAAACATTCCCTTTCAGACATATATCAGTGAATACAGTAAACTATGGCTGCCTCTACTATCACAACACCATGGCAACAACAGCAAAGGTCAGAGGGTGTCCACTGTTCATTCTATAGGAGGCTTCGGTGGGACCCTCTGTACTTTTCTCACCTTGGACAGCCATTCACAATGAATTTGTCATTTGTATTCATAGCATGGTCTTCAGCTGGAGTGGTGGCGTTCAGAATGTTTGGTATTCCTGAGAAAGAAGGTTAAAGCTGAGAAACAGAAAAGGAATTTCCTCGGCTCCTATGTGCGTTCTTTCTTTTCTACTCTCCAGCTTGATTTCTGAGCTCTCTCCCTCCGGTGAATAGCAATGAATGGAGGGGAGAGTGGAGTGAATAGAAAACCAAATAAAGTAAGGAGAAGTTTAAGTATAACTTATGAGCACAACTGGTAACTGTTGACTGCACACCCAACAAAGTGATTTTAGAAAGATAGCCCACTGGAAGGCCACAGAAAAATCTTCCTGTATCAAATGTCTAAGCAGTTTTTAAAACACTGATGTATTACAGACGTAGAGAACGGAATACGGTATATCAAGGTCCAAGAGGTGCCAGGCAATCATCGCAATTCATTTCACTGACAAATATAATAACATTTTCACCCGAATCATTGTCAACCGCAAGTCACTACAATAGGGCTGTGTGCCATGCTCGGTAAGTGCCATCATTAATCTGTCCATGTCATTGATTGGCAGCTCCCATTATCCAGTGAACAGTGAGTCTCAGCTATAGGCCCGGTTAGGTTAACGTCAGTCCCAGCCTCAGCCTCGCTCTAGGCCCGTTTAGAGGAAAATCCCTGTGGAGAATAAGTCACTCCCAGAGGAGAGAGGCCAAGCTCTCCATCAGTCTCTCTCTCCTTCCTGCACTTCTCTCTCTCCTCCTATGCTTCCAATTAGTTTCCTGTAGCTCTGTAGTTTTCTGCTGTTTGGTGGTCTCTGCAGTACGGTAGCTTGGTCTGTCTCTCTCAGCGTTCAGAGGTCGCTGGCCTCGGTTTTCTCGTAGAGGGCTTTGAGTTTCTCGAAACGTGGGCCCCAATCCTTCAGGGAGTCTTGGCCCCTAGCCGTGTCCTCTTCCAACCCGGCTGAGCTGAAGGAGCTGAGGGACCCGGCCAGCGAGCCTCCCCCCTCCGTGGAGAACACCTGCAGGGAGTCGAAGGGAGCCGTCTCTGGGGCCTGGTCAGCGTCCCGGATGATCTCACACAGGTAGCGGGCCAGGTCCTGGCTGGAGAAGGACAGGCTCTTTCTGGCCAGCAGGAGGGGCCTGCTCTGGCCCTGGGCGGGGGTCCTGGTGGGGGGCACGTCCCTCCGCAGGGTGGTGGTTGTGGTGAAGGAGGAGGGGGCGGTGCTGGCGCCCAGCCTGCTAAGAGTGTCCTGGGGCTGGGGATGTTGGTGCTGGGTGTGGGGGTGGTGATGTTGGTGGATGGCTCTGGAGCGGCTGTACTGGACAGACTGGGCCGGACTGGGCTGGAGAGACTTCTGTAGCTCGGCCATATCATAGGCATTCTACACACACACAGAGGGAGAGAGGATGGAATGTCAAAATAGAGAATGGAAAGGAGGAACAAATGGACAGATGTAGCAATAGAGAGTATTTCGTATTTTATTAGGATACACATTAGCGGTTGCCAAGGCAGCAGCTACTCTTCCCGGGATTGAAACAGAAATAAAACATCACATCATAGAGCGTGATGGTGAGTGAGGAGACAAACGCGAACATCAGAGCTTCCTCAGCATCATCCCTTTTTCCGTTTGCTCTACCTGGCTACGTTAACACTCTGTCTTCATCTTCTCCCTTAGTGAACAAAATCCAGATTCATTCTCTGCTAGTGGAGAGCAGACAGACCGTATTACCAGAGTACACTAAGTAATCTGAGGGAATGTGAAGGGGGCGAGGGGAGTGTTTCACTTCAACAGAGCACAGGCAAATATTGGACGAGGGCTAAGAGAACATCCATTTTTATATAACACATAATCACTTCAACATTCATTTGATTCAGGCGAGACTGATTCACCCTCGTTACCACGGCAGCGCTTCACTCTGGAGAGATGGAAGCCCGGGCCCTGGAGGAAAGGAGGGTGGAGGAATGGTAGAGTGGAGAAGTAAATGACGTGTGGGTGTGCTCTGTAATTGATTACCTGATGAAAAAAATGTGCAAAGCCTGTGTGCTGAAGCAGCTCTCACATCTAAAGATTCACCAGAAGACCTCTTAAAAGGATTGCGGCATCACCAAGCATCTGATAATCATATTATGTGTCATTGTGTGTAAGGAGATCATGAATATACAAGCACTCCACTAGTTTCTTTCTAGTTGGAGTAGGAGGTGAACCAGAGTGAGAAGGTGTTACAATGGCATGGTGGGGAAGAGAAGTGTGCTTGATTGAGCCAGTGTAGGCCTCAGAGGAGTGTGCTTTAGCTTGTGTAGTACCCATAATGCCTAGCCTGGAATCCAACCTGAATTGTTTCACTTCACAGATTCAGTCTGGAACTGCCTTAATTGACACCATTTGTGACAAGGGACCAAAATGCACAGTATCCCATTGTAAGTGTGTAGGAGACATACTGTAGATGTGTTGGCTTTTACCTGGTCCTCCTCTCCTCCTCCTTCCTCATCGTAGTTGAGCACGTTCTCTCTGATGTCCTCCCAGCCGTCATTGTGAGCTGACACGTGGTAAACGCCCTCCTTTAGGCCCTTGTAGCTGCGCCAGCGGGTGTACAGGAAGATGCCCAGTAGCAGCACTAGGGGGCGCCGGAGAGCACAGAAGGAGGAAGAGACAGACGCACACAGAGAGAGAGAGAAAGTTCCTAGTTCAGTTTGATTAGAAGTGACTGCGTGACCCGTTTCCACTGCGTTGATTTGACATTGCATTATCAGCATGATGGCTGTGCTGAGAGGCCTGACAGGTGGACTGCTGGCTGACTGCTGGGACGGCTACTCAATAAGGGCTCTCTCTGCAGAGCGGCAAGTGGTGCTCTCAAAATCAATCGTCCCCTATAGACTGCTGTGACCTTTAGAGTATATTATCTACCCATACAGTACTTCTCCATAAATCTCTCTATACTGTACCCTTCCCTCCCTCCCTCCCTCCCTCCCTCCCTCCCTCCCTCCATCATGCCTTATTTGACTCAACCTCTGCTTTTATCATTCCTCAGATGTCTTCCTCCCCCTCCTGCATCTCTCTCTCTCTCATCTTCAGTTTGTTCAAATTCCTTTTTGCTATCCCTCTCCTTTGCAAATTGCCCTTATTTGTTTTGGTTGTATCTATTGGATGTTGTGGGCTCACCTATCATTAGTTTGATAAGGTGTCATTTAGCAAGGGGACCAGGTCGACAGGCTGAGACAGATCGAATTGAAATCTCCCAATTATCAGGGCAATCTCTGAGTGAACTCTCACTCTTCAGAAGTTAGGTACTGGTGTACCCAGCCAGAAACAAGCTGCAACACCGGCAAAAAAATCAATATCAATTTATGAACACAATGTGTCACAAGCAAATTAAGTGGCTTTTAGAGGGCTTTGTAGTGCTGGGTCTATTGCACAGGAATATGCAATCCCATGTCTGTCTGTTACTCTATTATTCCTGTGAAATGTTGCAACTGTCTTTAGAAAAGACATGTTCATCTAGGTGAGAGTGGTGTTAACAAAGTCTCAGAGATTGACACATGATTCTGTTCTAGCTGTGTGTTATCTTAAGGCCACCGGCTCTAACTCTAAAACACAGTGTTTCAAATCAAATCAAATTCTATTTGTCACATGCGCCGAATACAACAGGTGTAGACCTTACAGTGAAATGCTTACTTACGAGCCCTTAACCAACAATACAGTTTTAAGAAAAATAAGTGTTAAGTATAAAATAGGTAACTAAAAAATTAATAAATAAAATAATTAAAGAGCAGCAGTAAAATAACAGTAACGTGGCTATATACAGGTGGTACCGGTACAGAGTCAATGTGCGGGGGCACAGGTTAGTCGAGGTACTTGAGTTTGTGTATGACTGTCTGTCATCACTTGGATTGAGAGTGTTGTGTGATTAAGAAAAAGGTTACTCTGAATTTAGTTCAGGTCAGCTCTCATAGAGACTTCCCTATTGGGTTGTATGTCTTCAAAAGCCCTCTCCGATTGACAGATGTGTGTCTGTTCTCTCCAGGAGCTGAACTGTTGCTCTGATTACTAAGCAGAGGAGGTCTGAGTGGCTGGCTAGCTGCAGTCTGCCTCCAATACTTTTTTTTCTCTCTTCTCCTCCTCTCCTCTCCTTCTCTCTTCTCCTCTCATATCAGAACCCTACCAAAGCCTGCACTATCGATTGCATCACCCAACTAACAACCTCACACAACTAACAACCTAACATAACCCTAAGATACACAACATGCATCCCAATGTCTAACACACAACACATTCTATACCAGGTTATGGAATATCACTAAAGATGATTGATTCTGTCTGTACCACACCAATACAAATGCAATATAGACGCTGTAACTGGCATGTGCATCATGCTGAGTCCTGTGATGCATTCATTTGGAGTAGAAAAAATCTCACTGAAGAATGATTTGTTTGTTTTTCTGCACCACTTGGGGTCTTTTTGAGTGGAAAAAGGTTGCAGTTCACTAGTCATGAAATACCTAATTATAAGACAAGTGTATAATTCAACCAGCAGCAAAGCATACTGTTTTGCATACCGTATGGCAAAATACTGAAACAGTTACATTTCTGATTTCAGCACTAAAGCATAGTGTGTAATGATAGCTAGATTCTGTATACAGTAATGCATGAGGACAGTATATAGTGTAGACTTGTCTTAGCTCAGACCCATATGAACGTGGATAAAGGAAGAAGAGCCTGTTTTCCTCTCTCCTCTGTTACACCATAGTGAGAGCATCCCTGTAGTGAGAGCATGGGGAGATGAGAATCTCTAAATAAATCAATCCTAGCCAATAATGAGCAGGCTCAAGGCCATCAAACTATAATGCTGTTTACTGCAGCGAGCCTAGTAAAGCCTGCTCTCGCTCCCTCCATTCCTTCCTCTATTACTCAGTGTGTGTGTGTCTTTCCATTTCTCTCTCCCTTTCTCTCGTTCTCTCCCTTGGACCTCTAATCCCATTTGCTGTCTTTCGCTGTCTGTGTACCTCTCCCTCCCTGCCATCCCTAGTTTCTCTGTCATTCGCTCTCACTGTATTTCTGTCCTCTCTCATTGACTCTCTCTCTGCTCCATTTTTTGCCCATCTGATACCTCTATTGGTCCCAGGTTATCACTCACTGGCTAAATGGTTTGCCATATAACTCTCATTCCATCCCTAGCAAAGAGCCAGCTGAGGCTCCAAACCCACTGTGTACACTCTTAGAAAAAAGGTTTCCAAAAGGTTTTTTCCGGTTTTCCCCATAGGAGAACCATTTTAGGATCCAGATAGAACCCTTTTTGGTTCCAAGTATAAACCTTTTGGGCTCCGTGTAGAACACTCTGTTGAAAAGGTTGTACATGGAACCCAAAAGGGTTCTACCTGGAACCAAAAGGGTTCTTCAAAGGGTTCTAGTGTGGGGACAGCCAAATACCCTTCAAAGGTTCTGGATAGCACCCTTTTTTCTACGAGTGCATATTCTACTCTCACAGTCACTGTTAGAGACAACATTGTGAACAGCGACAGGTCCAGAGACACCTTTAAAAGGCTCCAGCCAACATCAACGTGTAACAGCTGTGTAATTTATTCCTGTCACCGTGGAAACTAATCCGGATACAGGCGGGACAATAAAGAGGAGACATAAAAGAGGGATATTCCTCTCTCTGACTGAGACTACTTTTTTAACCCCACCTCACAACAGACTCAGACTTTAGGATGAAAAGCTAATCTAATCTGGAACCGTGTGCAGGACTGAAGGGATTAGGCCGAGCCTACACTGCACACACACACACACACACACACACACACATACACACACACAAAAGCACACACACACATACACAAAAGCACACACACATATTCAGACCCCTTGACTTTTTCCACATTTTGTTACGTTACAGCCTTATTCTAAAATTGATTAAATAAACAAAACCCTTCAGCAATCTACACACATTACCCCATAATGACAAAGCGAAAACTGGTTTTTAGACACTTTTACAAATGTATTACAAATAAAAAACTGAAATACCTTATTTACATAAGTATTCAGACCCTTTGCTATGAGATTCAAAATTGAGCTCAAGTGCATCCTGTTTCCATTGATCATCCTTACGATGTTTCTACAACTTGATTGGAGTCCACCTGTGGTAAATTCAATTGATTGGACATGACAGGATTGTGTCGAGGCACAGATCTGGGGAAGGGTACCAAAACATTTCTGCGGCATTGAAGGTCCCCAAGAACACAGTGGCCTCCTTCATTCTTAAATGGAAGAAGTTTGGAACCACCAAGACTCTTCCTAGAGCTGGCCGCCCGACCAAACTGAGCAATCGGGGGAGAAGGGTCTTGGTCAGGGAGGTGACCAAGAACCGGATGGTCACTCTGACAGAGCTCTAGAGTTCTTCTGTGGAGATGGGAGAACCTTCCAGAACGACAAACATCTCTGCAGTACTCCACCAATCAGGCCTTTATGGTAGAGTGACCAGACGTAAAAGGCACATGACAGCCTGCTTGGAGTTTGCCAAAAGGCACCTAAAGACTCTCAGACCACGAGAAACAAGATTCTCTGGTCTGATGAAACCAAGATTGAACTCTTTGTCCTGAATGCCAAGCGTCACGTCTGGAGGAAACCTGGCACCATCCCTAAGGTGAAGCATGGCGGTGGCAGCATCATGCTGTGGGGATGTTTTTCAGCGGCAGGGACAGGGAGACTAGTCAGGATTGAGGCAAAGATGAACGGAGCAAAGTATAGAGAGATCCTTGATGAAAACCTGCTCCAGAGCGCTCAGGACCTCAGGCTGGGGCAAAGGTTCACCTTCCAACAGGACCACGACCCTGAACACACAGCCAAGACAATGCAGGAGTGGCTTCTGGACAAGTCTCTGAATGTCCTTGAGTGGCCCAGCCAGTTTTGCTTCGTCATTATGGGGTATTGTGTGTAGATTGATGAGGGAAAAAAAACAATTTAATCAATTTTAGAATAAGGCTGTAACCTAACAAAATTTGAAAAAGTCAAGGGGTCTGAATACTTTACGAAGGCGCTGTACATACATACACACACCCACTGGGAAGTGAGACTGAACAGTCTCACTTCCCAGCGTGTGTATGTGTGTGTGTGTCTGTGTGTGTGTGTGTGTATACATGCATGTTTGTGTGCGTGTGTGTATGTGTGCATGTGTATATGGTGGAAGTCAGTTATCCAGAATTATCAATCAACAGCTTGAAATAGTGGAGAACCAAGCTGTTCCATTCCTTTCACCATGCATTTTCAGTGTGTAGCCTCACCTGCCAGGTTTACAATCTCTTATTAATGTACCTGTTGTTATACACAGCTAGTAGACGACACTCAGTACCAGTGTAGTTAGCAACCAAAACATCCTCTCTGTAGCCTTATAGCTTAATGATGGATAATGGATAATGTATCTTGTTAGAGATCAATAGATTTTACATTTAGTCAATAACAGGTTTACTGTGAATTATTGGACAAACAATATAGGTTATGCAGACATCAATCAACAAGCAGTTCAGTAACAAAGTAGGAAGAAGACACAACATAAATATTACTGATTAAAGACAAAAGAAACCTTAAGAACAAAGGTTAAATCAGAACAATGAAAATGAGAGAGGAAGAGGAGGATATGAGTATGGAAAACAAATGATGAAGACAAAGGGATTTTGAGAATAGTGTTTTATTATAAATATGATTAAAATATCTTATGGCACAGAGCTTTACATAGGGATAAAAGGATGCTTGTAATTCACTAGTAATTTCCAAAGTACATGGAATAGTATCACTCTACTCTAACATTCGTCCAACATATTTATATATTTATTTTAAAAAATGTAATTCTATACACCATACACAGGTAGCCTTTTGACAAGTATGGGGACATTTGAGCTGCGTCACAACAACATTTGAGCTATTTGGCAGTGGCATAAACAGAACCACTTGTTGGTTCCCTGATTTCAGCCCTGACCTCTCCATTTTGTTTATCCTCGCACTGACATAACCATTTGGGGATGCCGCTGATTAAAATACACTCTCACCATTTTTTTAATAAATGTCTTACTAAGAGATTCAGGTAGCAGTTGGAAATGTGTCTTGCTATATGCCTTCATTTAATAAAATGTATTGAGAAGTACATCAATCTCTATTTCAGATAAGACGCTGTGTGCATTGTATTGTGTGGATTGCCATGCACATTGTGCTTCAAGTATAGTGACTTGAGGTGCAATTTGGTTTAATTAGCATTAATAGGATGATGATTGTGAGGCCTCTCCACATCTCTCTCTCTCTGTCAGACCCAGTGGTAGGCTGGTTCAGAGTTCTGACTCACTGTGTTTATATAAGGAGCCCTGGCGTGAGGAGGAGAGGAAGCTGTAAGACACTGCTCGTCAATTCACTTCCACATCAGCAACCATCAGTGTTTTCATGGATACACAACCCCCAAACAGAGCCTGGCACCACATGGCCCAAGCAGTCCAGCTCAATGGGTAGCTAGGCTTTTCTCACGGATGGAGAGATTAGGCCGGCAACCACAGCCTGGTACCAATCAGCTACCACCACTATGGAGTCAAACAGGGATTTATTCTGTACATTCCACCATGTAGGGGGTTCTTTCTGTAAATTCGGATTTCTGTACATTGTGGACTCTGTGCCTTTGCATTTGTCTCTTATCATTGAGATCACTGGACAACCTTGAAACATCTGCAGACTAACAGATGACCATACTCATACAGTAGATGAGGTCATTATACTGTACTAATTTATGGTGCCCATGACGAGCCCTCTGGCACAGTCGTGTAAAGCCAGAGCACAAGCTCCTGTAATCACAGGTTAGAGTCCGCCAGATGGCTACGGGACATACTGAGACATACAAACAAACATAGCCAGAGGAGAGGCTGCAAGTCTGCAAAAAACAAGGCATTATTGCCTATTCACATTGGGGGAATGACACAAATATCAGGAGGTATCTGGAGAGATGTCCTCTCTGCCCCTCAATATAAGGCACCTTGGCAGCACACACATGGTGCACTACACCTGATAGTATCTCTGTGGCTCTATGGGCCTGAACAGATCCTCTAGGTCTACACACTCATCTTTATTTAGGCATTGATCATTGATCTAACAGCAAGACCTAAAAGCTGGACCCTTAAACTGAGCTGAGCACCACCATCCTACAAAGGAACACCTACACACTGCAGTCTAAATGCACAGCTTATTCCCAACAAAAATAATTCTGATTTTAGTCTATGACAGCAAAACTGAACATTGGGTAATTTTCACTGATACAATTCTTCCCTCTCCAATATGGTTTTGGCAAGCTTTACTGAGATCTATTTTTCGGACAAGGGGAGTAAGCCTCCTGCTATTTCCTCACAGCTGTAGCTAGCTGAGAACATGTGAGACAGTGGAGAGGTTCCTTCTACATCCAGCGGAGGAGGGAGGTGGGTGAGAGGAGGAATTGGAGTGGGTGAGGAGGTGGAGGCGTATAGCATTCACATCATGCCATAAACCTATTAACCATTAAGAAAAGGAAGCTTCAGAATGAGATGCTTTTTGCTCTGCATACTGTCAAGAGATCCAGAGCCCTTTACACTCCCAGTTATTCAACTGCTTGGATTTACTCCAAACATACTAGATTGAATGCAGCTGGGAAGAAAACCTCTCTCTCGATACTTAAGTTTCTGTGCGTGGAATGCTTGGCCAATTGAAATTCTATCCAAAGTCCTAGTGCATTGATCTCAATTTCTTTGGGCTTCAGTAAACAGCACATTGTGCGCCTACAAATCAAGTAATTAACACTTAAAAAGCATCAGTGGCTGTGGATGACCAAGGTCATGTTGCCTTTAAAAATTAAGCAAAGGTACGAGAGGGGAAATTATCATTTGAACTTAGCAATTGTTTTTGGTCTGCTTGGAGTGACGGCTGAAGCTGAATGCCCAATGAGGATAGAGGAGAGGACAGCGGGAGACGGCCAGCACATTGACACCTGATCTAGTGACTGACTATGACTGGCTGACACTAGATTGACCAGAAGGCACGTATCAAGGTGGACTACTGAGGACAGGTCAAAGGTCAAAGGGACTCATTTTCATTGCCTGTTATGACTATAGTATAAGTTTGCTACCATAGCATTGTCCATAAGCTGCCCACACACTGTCACTGTTTGACTCAGGCATTTCTACTAGACCTGTCAATGGACTTACAGTACAGTGCTCTACTTCAGCTGATAGAATGATAGGGGAGATGGACATGACAAGACGTTGAATAGGAAGAGGAGATGAGTAAAGAGTGAGGATTTGATGTCCAGTGTTACTATGGATATGACACAGACAGGCAGACAGAGAGAGACAGACGGATGGACGGGTGGCAGACAGACAGACAGACAGACAGACAGACAGACAGACAGACAGACAGACAGACAGACAGACAGACAGACAGACAGACAGACAGACAGACAGACAGACAGAGAGAGAGAGAGAGAGACAGACGGATGGACAGGTGGCAGACAGACAGACAGACAGACAGACAGGTGGCAGGCAGGCGGGCGGTCGGTCACCAGAGCCAGAGCAGGCAGTAGTTGGTATAGCTACCTAGCAGAGCCATGAAGCAGATGCAAATAGCGAACAGGGAGCTGAAGCTCAGGCCCACGTCATCTCGGTAGATGGCCAGCGCCACCTCGCAGTGGCGCCCCCGGTAGCCCTCGGGGCAGTGGCATGTGAACTTGGAGGGTGACTGTGCCACGCAGGTGCCCCGGTGGCATGGCCGACTGGCACACAGGGTGTAGAGGCAGAACTTCCCCGTACCGTTCACCTTCACCATGTGGCCAGGGGGACACCTAAAAAACAAGATGGAGGGAGGAGCAAGAGGAGACGTTAGAAATTTTGGTTAAAAGAAAGAGATAAAACAGAGGTTAGATCTCTCCTTTCTGATTTCCTGATTCTATTTTGGTCCTCCAATGTATTCTGAGGATAACACAGTGTATTGGTCAAAAGCTATGTATCTCAATTAAATAGTTACTTGTGATTTAGACAATTTTCCATGTTACCCTTATCTTGTTTCTCCTTCTGTGAAACAAGTGTTACGTTGTGGTAGCTCTGTGATTCAGATATGCACAGACACAGAGACACACATCGGCATACACACGTATGATGTGAAACCAGTTGGACTCCTTCAGAACTCACACAGAGCATTAACCAGGCTGATGAACAGCAGTGAGGATGAGCAGCCTGCAGGCTGTTGAAAAACAATGTATCCCTGTGTCTTTATACAGCCTCTTAAATCACCACCATTACCATGATCAGAGAGAGGAGCTAGAACAGGGGGCCTGGGTCGAATAGCTGCCCACACACTGCCTGTCAACATTTGACTCAGGCATGTTTACAGCCAGCCCTGCAGGACTGAGGTGTATCAAAGGGCCTGGTTTATCCAGGCCCCCTGCAGTGTGCCTCTGTGACTAATGGGGGATGAGTGGATGTTTGTCTAAGATTAAAGGCTGCGAGAGGATGAGCCACTGGCTTCTGAGGCTGTAGTCCTTGAAGAAGACAGAGAGGGCCTCATTGTGTTTGTATAAGATATAGAGAGAGATTTGATAATTGTGTTTGAGTGTGCATACCTGCACTCATGGACTCTCCAGAGGTCAACACAGGTGAAGGGGGGGCTACATTGGTTCCTCTTGCAGGAGTCGGAGGAGCAACCGATGGAGAGCCCCTGGGAGCTGACCACGGAGACCCCGTCTCTGGGCTGGCCATCCAGAGGCACGTATCGACCATTCAGCCTTAGGTCCCGCATGCAACCTTAAGAGAGAGGAGAGGACAGAATGATAATCAAGCACATACACACACACACACATACACACACACAGGAAGACGCTCTGACACACAAACACACACCACTTACTTTCTTTGCCATGCTCTGACACGCTTACAGGCTTTTAAAGTCCTTTTAATAAACACACACACTGTCTGTTTCTGCTTGAGGCAAAGCTGTCTGACCGCCCTTGTATTTTCACATTCTACTGTCTCTCTCCCTGCATGTCACATGCCATTTCCACAGCACTGCAGAGCACTGCACTGCACACTCTCATAGCCGCCTCACACTTTATCTGTCTCATACCAACCTCCCCTAGGGCAGCCATCATCCCCTAACTCTAAAGATGCATTTGTGTGAATTATTCATTCACCAGTCATGTGAATCATTTATAATCGGCAATACAATACTTTGTAATCTCACTAAAAAGGGGATTATGAATTGATAAAGCCCCTAATTCTGGCTGCACTTTATTAGAAAGCTCTGTACTCCATCTGTCACTAACTGTCTGCCTCGCACGCCCAGACTAGCCCTTTTCCCATCATGCCCCACTCCCTGCAGTCTCCTCACCCTGGAAGCTCTTGTTGGAGCCTGAGGGGAAGGCGTTTCCCAGCATCACCACTGCGGGGTCGGTGATGATCTCTCGGCTCCGGCCCGGCGCCGCGCTGGCCTCCCGTCTGCCCCCGCCCCCGTCCAGACGCAGGGTCAGCTCGTTGTCATGGCGATCCAGGTAGACCTCGTGCCACTCGCCATTGTCCAGGCGATAGGAGGGCAGTGTCAGGTTGTAGTCTCCGTCTCCCAGGTTATAGAAGACAGCCAGTAGGCCCTGGTAGATCTGGAGGAGAGGAGACAGTTATAGAAGACAGCCAGTATGCCCTGGTAGATCTGGAGGAGAGGAGCCAGTTATAGAAGACAGCCAGAGTGCCCTGGTAGATCTGGAGGAGAGGAGACAGTTATAGAAGACAGCCAGTATGCCCTGGTAAATCTGGAGGAGAGGAGACAGTTATAGAAGACAGCCAGTAGACCCTGGTAGATCTGGAGGAGAGGAGACAGTTATAGAAGACAGACAGCAGGCCTTTGTAGATCTGGAGGAGAGGAGAAGAGGAGAGGTGAGGGTAGAGGGGTTATTGACTTCGCATTGAATCGCAAGAGTCAATACTTTTTTATCGTTGAAGATTCCAGAGACCCCTCTTCAGTCCACCCCAACAAACCCTTATACACAACAACCAAGAGAGGTAAGATACAGTATACATGCAGAAAACAAAGCCAATAGCAGTTGGACAATCCACTCAATAAACCAACATAGCTCTTTTGATACACATGCAGAGGACATGAATGTGAGGGCAGACTAAGGAGATAGAGTGAAAGAAAAATGGCAGGAGGATGATGATTCTGTGACTCTGGTACCATGAGGAAACAGTATAATCATTGAGGGCTGGATCTGTTAAGACCCTGCCACACACTAACTGAATTAAACATACCGCCCCCGTAATTGGAAACATCAGGGCCTGGGGAATTCAATACGCCTCCATTTATTCAGCAACTCTCTTTTTAACTTTTCCTCTAGAGGGTGGGTCATCTGGGCTCTATGACATGCAATCACTTTCTGGGCTGCTCACATTTTCAAATAACTTCCTTTCTCTAGCATCTCTCTCTCTCTCTCTCTCTCTCTCTCTCTCTCTCTCTCTCTCTCTCTCTCTCTCTCTCTCTCTCTCTCTCTCTCTCTCTCTCTCTCTCTCTCTCTCTCTCTCTCTCTCTCTCTCTCTCTCTCTCAGTGCATGCTGGGAGTTAACTAATTTGTGCATGCTGGGAGTTAACTAATTTGTTGTTTCTTTCCTTGTTTTCTCTTTTTTATGGTGGAGGGTTAATGCACTGTTTGTTGTAGTGGTGCATGCTGGGAGTTAACTAATTTGTTGTTTCTTTCCTTGTTTTCTCTTTTTTATGGTGGAGGGTTAATGCACTGTTTGTTGTAGTGGTACCCACTGTTTTTTATTTTTCAAAGTTAGAGAGGAAGAGGACAGAGGTTTAGTTTCCTGGGGTTTTGAACGGTGAGGTGTGAGCGATGGCTTCGCAGCCTAGCGCGAAGGAGACGCTGTCGTTACGGCATGGATTCAGGTGTGTTCCCGATAATGGAATTAAGGTGGAGGAGGTTCTGCTCGCGGTGGGCGAACAGGTAGGAGCTGAATTTATACATTCCGCGTCCAGAATGAACAAAGCTGTGGTTGTGTTCATGAAAAGAGCAAATTTGGTGGGTAGGCTCATTTCAAGCGGAATATTTGTAAGGGATGTGTTGGTGCCAATTTCTCCTCTTTCTACCCCTTCGACCAGGGTGGTAGTTGCAAATTCGCCTCCGTTTATTACTGTCACGGATTCAGCCGAGGCTGCTCCTCCTCCTTGCTCGGGCAGGCTTCGGCGTTCGTTGTCCCCGGAGTACTAGCTGCTGCCGATCGATGTAAACTGTTTGTCTAGTTTAGTCTTTATTGTTTACACCTGTTCCCCATTATGTTTGATTGTATTCCCTATATTTACCCCTGTCTCTCATTTGGAATTTGTGTGTTATTGTTCATTGTTACGTGTGTCGTTGGTGAGCGGGTTAGTTCCTCCCTGTGTGGAGGTATTCTGTGTTGTGTTCTTTACTTCGTTTAGTAAAGTACGTTTCTTAGAGGTTCTGCGTCCTGCGCCTGACTTCTTCCACCGCATTACACTGACATTCGTGACAATTACGGATGATCAAATCAGGAAGGAGTTGAGTCGTTTTCGTAAGTTTGCTAGTGGTTTTCATGTACTGTCGGCAGGTTTTCAGGCAGATGCCGTCAAGCACGTTGTTTCATTCCGGAGACAAGTGTTCATGTTTCTGAACAACAATGAGCAACAGTTAAATGTGCACTTGAAAGTGAGGCATGGGGAGGGGCTCTACGCAGGTTTTGCCAGCACAGATAGTCTACGGTGTTTTGAGTGTGGGGATTTGGGGCATAACAGCTTTGCGTGCCCACATAAAGGCCATAGACAAGGTGAGGGTTCAAGCACCAGTGGGGGAAATCGAGATCAACGTGCAGGGGGCCATGAGACACAGGCAGCAGAGGCTGGGCCTAGTCATGCAACAGATGGTAGTGTAGTTAAGGCTGGGCCTAGTCATGCTATAGGTGGTGGTGTAGATGAGGCTGGGTCTAGTCATGTGATGGATGGTGGTGTAGCTGAGGCTGGGTCTAGTCATGTTATGGAGTGTGGTGTAGATGAGGCTGGGTCTAGTCGTGTTATGGATGGTGGTGTAGATGAGGCTGGGCCTAGTCAGGTTATGGATGGTGGTGTAGGTGAGGCTGGGTCTAGTCATGCTATAGATGGTGGTGTAGATGAGACTGGGTCTAGTCATGTTATAGATGGTGGTGTAGATGAGGCTGGGTCTAGTCATGCTATAGATGGTGGTGTAGATGAGGCTGGGTCTAGTCAGGTTATGTTAGTGGATGAGGAGAGTGTAGTGGGGAAGGGTAAGCGACTAGGAGGCGTGGAGGAGGGTGTCAAGCGGAAGAGGAAAAAGGGGGAGAAGAAAGGAGGTGGGAGGGCAGAGGCTGGTGTGATGAAAGGCACCAAGGAACCTTTGCCTGGTGCTGGGGGGGAGGCCCCGACTAGAGAGGAAGGGCAGGTGGTCGGGTTGCCTGGTGCTGGGGGGGAGGACCCGACTAGAGAGGAAGGACAGGTGGTCAGGTTGGGAGATGGAGATGAGGAGGAGGAAGGTGGGTCTGAGGAAGAAGCTGATGAGGATTTCTTTTCAGACTCCTCCTCAATGGGTCCAGAGCTGACAGCCAGTCAGTCAGAGGGGTCAAAGTACACGGTGACGGAACTGTCAAGGTTCCTGAAGGAGACTAAGGGGGAAAAAGTGAATCTTGAGGCTTTTTTTTTGCGATCCGGGAAAGTTAGTAAGATCAGTGCAACATGCAATGAAAAATGAGGGGCATGGTGTCCTCTCACCCAGGAAATGGTTTAGGTTAAGGAAGTGGGTCACAACTGTGCGTAAAGGTCTACCTTCAGACACTGTTTAGATGAAGGTTTTCTTTCTGGCACTGGAGCTTTTTGAGGTTTGCTATTGGTCTCTTTCTTTGCTGGCTTTTCTCCCACTTCTTATGGAGACTCTTTGGGTAGGCTCGCTTAATATTAATGGCGCCAGAGATGCGGGAAAGATGAGTGTGTTGGGTGAATATGTAAAACAAAAAAAAGTACAAGTGTTGTTTCTGCAGGAGACGCATAGCGATGTGGTGAATGAAGTTGATTGGGGGCTCTGGTGGAAAGGGGCAAGTGTGCTGAGCCATGGGACAAATGTTAGTGCAGGGGTGGCAGTCCTTTTTGTACCGGGTCTGTCTGTAAAAATGTGCTCCTCAAAAGAGGTGTGTACAGGTAGACTGCTTGTAGTAAAGGCAGAAATTAACAACAGGGGTTTTGTCTTTATAAATGTGTATGCGCCCAACACAGGGAGAGAGAGGGGGCTTCTATTTGGGTGTCTTAGAAAGGAACTCTCACAGGTAGCGCCTGAGGAGACGCTGGTGGTCGGCGGGGACTGGAACTGTATGATGGATATTACGAAATACAGAAATGGGGAGGAGCCTCATTCAGGCTCAGTGGGGGTGTTAAGGGACATTATTAATCAATTTGACCTAGTTGATGTTTGGAGAACTAGACATCCCAACACAAGACAATATACATGGGTGAAGGTCTTTGGGGCTAGGGTGAGTGCAGCCCGGCTTGATCGATTGTACATGTCCAGGAATCAGAGCAATAGGCTGTTGGGCGCTACCATTCTCCCGGTGGGTTTTTCGGATCATCACATAACCATGGCTCGGCTGTGTATTTCACCAGGGCCTCGGCAGGCATCCTATTGTAAGTTTAATGTAAAGCTCTTACAAGATGCCACTTTTTGCTCAGGTTTCCAGACTTTTTGGGAAACGTGGGGGCAGCGAAGAGAGGAGTATGAGTCTCTGAGTCAATGGTGGGATGTGGGAAAAGTCCAAATTCGGCTTTTCTGCCAACAGTATACAGCTCTGTCATCCTCAGAGGCTAGGAGAGTATTGGGGGAACTCGAACGTAGTATTAGTGAGATGGAGGTAGAGCTGGTGGGGCAAGGCAATGTAGGCCTCCAGGCTAATCTAGCTGAACTACGTAGGGACCTGGGCAGTTTTTTCCAGGTTAAAGCAAAGGGAGCACTTGTAAGAGCTAGGTTCTCCATGCTCAAGGAGATGGATGCTCCCAGCTCCTTCTTCTTTGGTTTGGAAAGACAGAGCGGTGAAGCCAAGGGTATGCATTGTCTACGGCTTTCGGATGGGCGGGTGACCTCTGTGGTGGGGGAGATGCGGGAG
The DNA here is from genome assembly GCF_964263955.1 of Coregonus lavaretus. Taxonomy (NCBI): domain Eukaryota; kingdom Metazoa; phylum Chordata; class Actinopteri; order Salmoniformes; family Salmonidae; genus Coregonus; species Coregonus lavaretus. Next base: position 7,471,622 of record NC_140024.1, on the reverse strand, counting down.
CGGACTGTGGAGTTTTATACTGAATTGTATAAGGCAGAACTGTGTGATCCTATGTGTGCTCAGGTTTTGTTTGCCAAACTCCCTAAGCTCTCTCTGGTACAAAGGGATGAAATGGACATTCCCCTGTTGTCCCATAAACTGGCAGAGGCCGTAACCCAGATGTCCCCCGGCCATGCACCGGGGGTCGATGGACTCCCAGTGGAGTTTTATAAAAAATTCTGGGGAATAATTGGACTGGACTTCTTTCGCGTGTTGCGTGAATGCGTTGGGGTAGGAGTGTTGCCGATGAGCTGCCGGCGGGCGGCTCTGACTCTCCTGCCCAAAAAAGGGGACTTGTGTGAACTTAAGAACTAGAGGCCTGTGGCATTGCTCTGTGCGGACTACAAGATATTTGCCAAGGTCCTCGCTAACAGACTAAAGTCCCATCTGGACTCTATAGTACACAAGGACCAGACATATTGCATACCAGGACGCTTAATCACGGACAACTTGTTCTTAATCAGGGACATGTTGGACTTGTCGAGAAGTTCTAATGTGAACTTTGGTCTGGTCTCTTTAGATCAAGAGAAGGCTTTTGATAGAGTGGACCATGAGTATCTGTTTAATGTGATGTCTGTGTTTGGGCTTGGGGAAAGGTTTTTGGCCTATGTGAAGATGTTGTATGCTGAGGCATCATGTATGGTTAAGGTGGTAGGGGGGCTCAGTAGGCCAGTCTGGGTGAGGTGGGGCATTAGACAAGGATGCCCTCTATCAGGGCAGTTATATACACTAGCCATTGAGCCTTTTTTTGGGCCTGCTACGCAGGAGACTGAAGGGAGTGTGCTGGACAGGCATAGCAGTGTCAGCGTATGCAGATTACGTTTCTGTGATGGTCAGGGATGGTCAGGATATGCAGGCACTAGAGAATAGTCTGAATGTGTACGAGGGAGCTTCGTCAGCTAAGGTAAACTGGGGAAAGAGCAAAGCTCTGTTATGTGGGGCATGGGGGGATAGGGCCCCTCCTCTGCTTCCAGGGGGGTTGCAGTGGGGTTGTGAAGGGATTAACATATTGGGGGTGTACCTGGGCTCGGAGAGGTGGGTCAGGAAGAACTGGGAGGGGCTGTCACAGGCAGTGGTGTCAAGACCTGCCAGGTGGAGGTGGCTCCTGTCCCAAGTGTCATATAGAGGGAGGGTGCTGATAATCAACAACCTGGTGGCATCTTTCCTGTGGCATAAACTGGCTGTCCTCAACCCCCCCCCCGCCGGGCTGCTCGCAGACCTGCAACGCAAGCTGGTGGATTTCTTCTGGTCGGGCCATCACTGGCTGAGGGCGGCAGTGTTGTATATGTCCGTAAATGAAGGAGGACAGGTCCTGGTGGAACTGGAGAGCAGGGTGGCTGCATTCCGACTAAAGGCGGCACAGAGACTGCTGTACCATACTGATGTCGGATGGAGGGAGCCAGCATGCGCGCTGCTGAGGAGAGCTGGCGGATTAGGGTTGGACCGGCAGCTATTCCTCATGAGGCTGGAGTGGCTGAGTACAGCAGGACTCTCTGATTTTTACTCTGCGGTGCTGAGGGCCTGGCAGCTACTAAGGCCCACACGAGAAGGGGGTGTGGAGCCTGGGCTGTGGGTGTGGGAGGAGCCTATCTTCCACAACCCAGTCATCCTTTTGAGATCGGTTCAGTCAGCCACCCTTTAAGAGGCGACTGATGGCAGCGGGATTACTAAGGCTGGGTGACCTGCGACTGCTGGGAGAGGATGGATGGAAAACCCCAGAAGTCCTAGCAAAACAAACAGGACTAACGTCTCTTAGGCTGCTGGAGAGATTCCTGGGGGAAGTCCAGGAGGCACTGTCTGAGCCGGTAAGGGGGGTGTTTGAGCAGCCAAAGGGGGAGGGGCCACCAATGTTTCCGCCACTGCACGTGACGGCAGAGACTGGGGACTGGCAAGGGGGTCTGGAGGACTTGTTAAATTTTAACACCTGGGGGAGTTTGAGGGGGTGGGAGGTAAAGCCCTCTACAACCTCTGCATTAAGGTAAGGAATATTAGGAGCCTAACAGGAGTGAAGGCACATCAGTGGCAGGGGGCATGTGGGGAGGAGAGTATGGTGGGTTTTAGATGGAGGGGGCTCTACAAACTCCCAGTACCAAAGAGGTCAGGGGACCTCCAGTGGAGGGTTTTACATGGAGCCCTGGCCACTAACAGCTGGTTAGCACGGGTTGAACCGGGAGTCAGACAGGGGTGTCCTTTCTGTGTCATGAGTGAAACTGTGATTCATGTGTTTTCTGTGTGCACCAGGTTAATGCCTTTAATGTCTCAGTTGGAATGTCTGTGTGAGAGGTTGGGGGTGGGTTTTACTGTCGGGATGTTTATAATGGGGTACAGGTATTCAAATAAGGAAAAGGAAAAATGTGTGTTGTTGAATTTTCTGTTTGCTCAGTCAAAGTTAGCTATTTGGATAACAAGGAGGAACAGGGTCAAAGGATAACAGACCCTTTACTATTATTTAATGGGATGGTCTCTGCGCGCCTTAGGGTGGAATTTGAGTTTTATTACATTTACATTTTACATTTTTAGTCATTTAGCAGACACTCTTATCCAGAGCGACTTACAGTTATACATACTGGCCCCCCGTGGGAATCGAACCCACAACCCTGGCGTTGCAAACGCCATGCTCTACCAACTGAGCTACATCCCTGCTGGCCATTCCCTCCCCTACCCTGGACGACGCTGGGCTAATTGTGCGCCGCCCCATGGGTCTCCCGGTCACGGCCGGCTACGACAGAGCCTGGATTTGAACCAGGATCTCTAGTGGCACAGCTAGCACTGCGATGCAGTGCCTTAGACCACTGCACCACTCAGTTTTATAAAATGATAAAAAGTGTGGAGATGTTTCAAGAAATATGGTGTGTTGGGGGGGCTGTCTGTATAGCTGAGGAAGATGGTCTGGATATACGGTTGTAGAGTTGGTGAGGTTTGGGTTATTGTGATGTGTGGTGTTGTTTTTGTAACATGGGGTAGAGGAAAAGGTGAGTATGCAGTACAGGGGATATTGGTAATTTGTTTATTTTATTTTAGGGGGTGGTGGGTGGGTTGAGGTTTTAATTAAATGAGGATGTACCATTAAAGAAAGTCAAAAAGTCTCTCTCTCTCTCTCCCTCGTTCTCTATCTTTCTCCACTCTGTTTCACCACAACAACAACAACAACAACAACAACAATAACAACAACAACAAGCTCCATTGATCTCAGTCCTAATCTCACTGGTAACTCCTAGCTCAACAAAAAGAGCATGACGAGACCAACTTTATCTTGTCTTCTGTTGAAGCTCACCTTTATTACCCAGGATCCACCAGGCCTGCCAGTTTTCATTAGAAAGCAGGATATACCAATGAAATGAAACAGACATTTTTTTTTATGCAACATGCTTTTCTCTTTCCTCAGATCTTGAAAAGAAAACGATTCCATTTCAGCCTGGCTCGAATGCTAATCACTTGACTTTCAGAGAGCAATATTAATTGAAGACAAACTGTTTATTTGCAGCCAGGCACGCATATACAACGCGAGGTGCTTGTTAGTGTTAGTCTATGGACCATTGCTATGGTGAGAAGCAGCCTTCATTTCAATTTCAAAAACTTCCTGCGAGGCTCCCACTGTGCATCATTTGCAAACACTCCATTTTACTTTGCCGCTGTTGTCGACGTAAACAGCGGTATGAGACGAGCAGAAAGAGAGGAGATGGGGAAAGAGATTCTCACGTATACCTCAACTACTATTCTCACGTATACCTCAACCCCCAAGCTAAAAGTCTAAAACTGTGAACTGTTCACCTCCCTATCCGCCTCCCCATCAGCTGGCTCAGACGCATGAGAAAAAGCAGTGAGCTCCACTAAGATGGCTCCAAGGTTGTTTTCCTGGTGAGAGATTGCTTATTTCAAGGTTTTCTAATGAACTATTAATTATCTTTAGACCTCAGTGGGATGGCGCTTTTACCAGACTAAGCGAGTGCTGCCGAGGCACCTCTTGTTCCCCCCAATTAAAGCTGAATGGGAATGTGCTCCGCTTCCTGCTCTCTCTCTCAGGTGGGGATGGGGGTTCGGGTTGCTCTATCGGGTTGTTCGGGTTGCCAATTCCGTCTACTGCACCCAGCGAGCGCTGCTCTGTCCCCAATCTGCATTAGTAAGAATACATTTAGATGGAGTCAAAATCTACTTGCAATAACCCCTATGGCCAGGATTCAGGTGGAATTAAAGTGTGAAGATGAAGCCAGGGTTTATAAATGGATGGGAATAAGGTCAGGGCAAGTTATTTTAACAAGTCTGTGAATGCTTTTGTGAAAGAACAGTTAGAAAGATATGGCATATAGAAGCAAACCTGATGGACATCATGAAAATGATCGGAGAGGTTGAGGGTAGAGGAAGTTCAGGAGTAAAAACAAACAAAACATAATTATTGTAAAATTGACTATGTCCATAAAATGTATTTAGTATATATAAGCTGGAAGTAGAGGCTTAAGCATTGTTGTTCACTAGTTTACTCCAATTAGGGGAGGGGTAGTGGGGTTGGAAAGTAATAAAGGAAAATATATTTTAAAAAAGGATGTGTATATATATGTATGTACAGTGGGGAGAACAAGTATTTTATACACTGCCGATTTTGCAGGTTTTCCTACTTACAAAGCATGTAGAGGTCTGTAATTTGTATCATAGGTGCACTTCAACTGTGAGAGATGGAATCTAAAACAAAAATCCAGAAAATCACATTGTATGATTTTTAAGTAATTAATTTGCATGTTATTGCATGACATAAGTATTTGATCACCTACCAACCAGTAAGAATTCCGGCTCTCACAGACCTGTTAGTTTTTCTTTAAGAAGCCCTCCTGTTCTCCACTCATTACCTGTATTAACTGCACCTGTTTGAACTCGTTATCTGTATAAAAGACACCTGTCCACACACTCAATCAAACAGACTTCAACATCTCCACAATGGCCAAGACCAGAGAGCTGTGTAAGGACATCAGGGATAAAATTGTAGACCTGCACAAGGCTGGGATGGGATACAGGACAATAGGCAAGCAGCTTGGTGAGAAGGCAACAACTGTTGGCGCAATTATTAGAAAATGGAAGAAGTTCAAGATGACGGTCAATCACCCTCGGTCTGGGGCTCCATGCATGATGTCACCTCGTGGGGCATCAATGATCATGAGGAAGGTGAGAGATCAGCCCAGAACTACACGGCAGGACCTGGTCAATGACCTGAAGAGAGCTGGGACCACAGTCTCAAAGAAAACCATTAGTAACACACTACGCCGTCATGGATTAAAATCCTGCAGTGCACGCAAGGTCCCCCTGCTCAAGCCAGCGCATTCCAGGCCCGTCTGAAGTTTGCCAATGACCATCTGGATGATCCAGAGGAGGAATGGGAGAAGGTCATGTGGTCTGATGAGACAAAAATAGAGCTTTTTGTTCTAAACTCCACTTGCCGTGTTTGGAGGAAGAAGAAGGATGAGTACAACCCCAAGAACACCATCCCAACCGTGAAGCATGGAGGTGGAAACATCATTCTTTGGGGATGCTTTTCTGCAAAGGGGACAGGACGACTGCGCCGTATTGAGGGGAGGATGGATGGGGCCATGTATCGCGAGATCTTGGCCAACAACCTCCTTCCCTCAGTAAGAGCATTGAAGATGGGTCGTGGCTGGGTCTTCCAGCATGACAACGACCGAAACACACAGCCAGGGCAACTAAGGAGTGGCTCCGTAAGAAGCATCTCAAGGTCCTGGAGTGGCCTAGCCAGTCTCCAGACCTGAACCCAATAGAAAATCTTTGGAGGGAGCTGAAAGTCTGTATTGCCCAGCGCCAGCCCCGAAACCTGAAGGATCTGGAGAAGGTCTGTATGGAGGAGTGGGCCAAAATCCCTGCTGCAGTGTGTGCAAACCTGGTCAAGACCTACAGGAAACGTATGATCTCTGTAATTGCAAACAAAGGTTTCTGTACCAAATATTAAGTTCTGCTTTTCTGATGTATCAAATACTTATGTCATGCCATAAAATGTAAATTAATTACTTAAAAATCATACAATGTGATTTTCTGGATTTTTGTTTTAGATTCCATCACTCACAGTTGAAGTGTACCTATGATATAAATTACAGACCTCTACATGCTTTGTAAGTAGGAAAACCTTCAAAATCGGCAGTGTATCAAATACTTGTTCTCCCCACTGTATTCAGCTGTGGAAAAAATTAAGAGGCACTGCAAAATTATCAGTTTCTCTGGTTTTACTATTTATAGGTATGTGTTTGGGTAAAAATAAAATTTTTGTTTTATTCTATAAACTACTGACAACATTTCTCCCAAATTCCAAATAAAAATATTGTCATTTAGAGCATTTATTTGCAGAAAATGACAACTGGTCAAAATAACAAAAAATATGCAGTGTTGTCAGACCTCGAATAATGCAAAGAAAATAAGTTAATGTTCATTTTTAAACAACACAATAGTAATGTTTTAACTTAAGAAGAGTTCAGAAATCAATATTTGGTGGAATAACCCTGATTTTCAATCACAGCTTTCATGCGTCTTGGCATGCTCTCCACCAGTCTTTCACATTGATGTTGAGACTTTATGCCACTCCTGCCGCAGAAAATTCAAGCAGCTCGGCTTTGTTTGATGGCTTGTGACCATCCATTTTCCTCTTGATCACATTCCAGAAGTTTTCAATGGGGTTCAGGTCTGGAGATTGGGCTGGCCATGACAGGGTCTTGATCTGGTGGTCCTCCATCCACACCTTCATTGACCTGGCTGTGTGGCATGGCGCATTGTCCTGCTGGAAAAACCAATCCTCAGATTTGGGGAACAATGTCGGAGCAAAAGGAAGCAAGTTTTTTTCCAGGACAACCTTGTACGTGGCTTGATTCATGCGTCCTTCACAAAAACAAATCTGCCCGATTCCAGCCTTGCTGAAGCACCCACAGATCATCACCGATCCTCCACCAAATTTCACAGTGGGTGCGAGACACTGTGGCTTGTAGGCCTCTCCAGGTCTCCGTCTAACCATTAGACGACCAGGTGTTGGAAAAAGCTGAAAATTGGACTCATCAGAGAAGATGACCTTACTCCAGTCCTCTATGGTCCAATCCTTATGGTCTATTGCAAACCTCAGCCTGGCTCTTCTTTGCTTCTCATTGATGAAGGGCTTTTTTCTAGCTTTGCATGACTTCAGCCCTGCCCCTAGGAGCCTGTTTCGAACCGTCCTCGCCGTGCACTTCACACCAGCTGCCGTTTGCCATTCTTTTTGTAGGTCACTTGATGTCATCCTACGGTTGTTGAGTGACATTCAAATGAGTTGGCGGTCATCCCGGTCAGTAGAAAGTCGTTTTCGCCCTCTGCCGGTCTGTAGCTTTGTTGTCCCCAATGTCTGCTGCTTGACCTTGTTCTTATGAACCGCCGTCTTTAAAATTTTAAGGATGGAAGCAAGCTGACGCTCACTGTATCCCTCTGCCAGTAAAGCCAGCATTTAACCTTTCTTTTCCTCACTCAAAACTTTCCTTTTCAACTCTTTTGGCATGGTCAATAGTTATTTTTTGATTAATATTACTTTGAGGTACTATTAGCACTGTTTTTGCCATCCAGCTGGTCCTATTGCAAGAGGATAGTGATGACCACAGCAGTGGTTTTTATACTTTTCCCCGTTAAATGAGATTTGGTTCAGGTTATCACCTAATCAGTACCTAATTCAGTAGAATGAGGTGTGCCTGTGTTGGAATTCAACAGACACTGGAATGGAATGGCTGTCATACATGTAGAGATGCTCATTTAAGAAAACTTTGCAGTGGTCTCTTAATTTTTTCCAGAGCTGTATATATATATATATATATATATATATATATATATATATATATATATATATATATATATATTTGCAAAAAAAACATATGCAGGATTGGAAGTGATGCAGACAATTACATTGATGGAAGTTACAATCTATCTGCAATATTAAAGCTGATCTACCCCCAATAAAAATAAAAATAAATCATAAAAATATTTTACAAAAGAAAAAAAAGGCTGTGAATGCTTATGTAACCTCTGTCTTATCACTGTGTACAGTACATTCTCTATGTGTCCTTCCAGATCAGCAGGCTCTTAATTCCTAAATGAAGTAGCTCTCTCATTATACAGTATATTGATCCATGCTACCTACCCATTCACACACAGTGTGTAGGCAGAGGTAGAGAAAACCATAGAGCTATCAGACAATCAGAAACATTTCTGATCTTGGATACACGTAGGATCCAGTGCATCTCTCATAATCTAAGGCATCAAGGCATAGGGAGAGAGTAGAGGACATGTGAAAGGTACAATATGTTCCTGAGTCTATATTCAGGCTACCAGACAAGAAGTACTAATTGAGAGGAGGGCTTTTGCTCAAGGCGTCTCCTCCTCTTTGTTGTATTGGTGTTAACAATGTTAAAATGGCAATTGTCATCACCATTGTCTTGCTATGCCATCACCAGGGCTAGAAGTGAAAATGTATTATAGCCTACCCATTGGACACAGACGTCAATTCAATGTCTATTCCAAATTGGTTCAATGTTATTTCATTCCACCAGTGTGTGCCCAGTGGGTACCCTTACAGATCAGAGACACCTCTCTCCCAAGAAACCCCAGGAGGCATCTGCTCTTTCCATCCCTCCATCAGGACGGAGGACAAGAAAAACACAGAGGGAATGAATAAAGAAGAGGGCTACCGCTATGAGGCTTCAACCACGAGTCACACTGTGAGCTGCGGTAATGAAATCTCTAACCTGCCACTCCAGAGAGCGAGCAGCACATCTCAGAGGTCTCCTCACGCCAGTCTGATAGCATACAAATAATTAATCAGTCACGATTTATAGAGGAGAGCAGAGAGAAAAACTCAAAGCTGCAATCAGCAATCTAAACACACCACTGTGAGGCAGGTGCAAAGAAAATCACTTTTTCCTAAAACAAGGAGTCCTTGGAGTGTGGGGCACATCTCAAGCTCCTTCTGAAAGCCTCTGCACGCTGAGCATACATTCAGCCAAGAGAAACGCATGCTAATGTAGGTCTGATTAAAAGCAAACACTGCGTTACAATGTTGTACTTCTGTTGTGGGTTAATATTGGAGGATGTTTGCAGAATTGGTGCATTTCACACTGGCTGCACACGGAAAACGGCTGACATTTATGTCCCTGTGATGAATCCACTCCCCATGTTGCGGCATTGTAGTAAAGATATGTGGATGATGGAGAAGGTTACAGGATGAGAAGAAATTCTATAAAAACAGCAGTATACATAGCGGATGACACTAATGTTATGATTAACCTCAATCACACAGTTGGAGGGGGGATGCTGAGAAAAATGTTATGAGCCCATGAAAGCATATTATGAGCTCCCATGGTCGGGACAAACAGAGATATAAAGACAAAAGGGTGAGTCAAAAGAAGATATAAAATCGAGAGAGAGAGAGAGAGAGAGAGAGAGAGAGAGAGACATACACAGAAAGCTCAGTCTCACCTCTAAGCGTAGGTATTCACTCTGTTCCTTGGACAGTAGGCTGAGGATGGCGCTGCCATGTTTGCGGGTCCGGACCAGAACCTGTACCTGGGTCCGCCGGGCTGGCAGAGGAGACGCCAACTGGTAATGAACATGACTCCGCCCATCAAAGGAATACTCTGGAACTTCTGCCAACAAAACATGGAGGACAAGACAATGTGTTAGCTAGACATCTCACCATAAACACGGGACATACTGTATACTGTAGGAGTCTGAACTGATATTCATCCAGAGTGAATTCAAGAGATACACATACTCTACTACGCCCATTCACAATACTGTTAGTCTAATGATACCCTCCCACGCCTTGATCTTAGATCAAACTCGTGCCCAGGCATTTCTTTCATCTTCTATTTGACTCCACCAGTCAATTAGTCCTCCCACACCACACAGACACACACATAGACACACACATAGACACACGCGCGCGCATACACATACACACACGCGCACGCACACACACACACACACACACCAAAGACAGTTTCTATCTACAAGCCATCAGACTGCTGAACACTTGAACTGGACTGACCACCTGCTCTGATTCTCCGCACCTTAGCACACATGCACTCACTCACACACACACACACACGCACACGCAGTGCATTCATGCTACACACACATCACAACAGCTGCTACCAGACTTATTATGATTGCGAAATACTGCACAATTTAAACACTAAATATTGGTCTATAAATTGTACCTTCCTGTATTATACTTATGCTAAAATGTTTATTCTGTTCTACTGAGACATTTACTTTATGTTCGTATTCTTATATTTTATTATTTCTTATTGTTGTTGCATTGTCGAGAAGGAACCTGCAAGTAAGCATTTCATTGGACTGTGTATACCATGTGTATCCCATACGACTAATGAAAGTTGAAACACAGACACACACCTTCCCCATGATAGCTATCTGACTGTACCCAGTCACTCATTAACACATTTGATCTCATTAACATTCATTTAATCTAATCTAACACATTTAATTCATCAATGCACTCACGCATGCACTCCAAACAGGAACTCATCATATACATGTTGGTCTCGGTGCTGGCATTGAGGTACGTACCCTGCTCACACTGATTCCCAGTGTACCCCGGTATGCACTGGCAGCTGAAGGAGCCCCACTCTCCATGGCAGCGCCCCCTAGGGCCACAGGAGGGGATGCCCACGTTGACACAGCTCCCATCCGTAGTCAGACAGCCTGGGGAGCTGCCCACAGAGTCAGCTGGAGTGCCCAAGTCATAGAACTGTGTAGGGGGGAGAGATGGAGAGAGGGCAGAGATGGATGGAGAGGGGGAGTAGGATATGTATGCCAGAGGGAGATATTTACACAGTACGGTGTAAGATAGAAATGGGAGAGAGCAGTAGACAGGGAGAAAGAGAGGCACAGGGATCGATACAAGTGAGAGAAGGAGATGGATAGAGAGAAGGAAAGAGAGAAGGACAGAACAATTGTTAGTTTTCTTAAAACTGAGGGCATGGTCACCGAAACTTGAGATTGCCCTTCAACACCTTTATGCATTTACCTTTCATGCAATTTCTTGGAATGTCAATAATTGGGTTTTCATAGGATCAAACCAATCTACAGGCACACAAAGGAGCTGTAGGACGGCAATGCTGTGAAAGGACAGGAAAACCTTGAAATCTTAAGCCCTGCTCACAATAGCATATCATAAAGGACATTAATATGTCCAATCTCCCCGTTTATGAGTTCCCACCGTTCAGCGGAGCTGGTTGCTCGTAAACCACGGCAGCCGTTGAGCCAATCTGCAACAAGGTACAAATTGGTTCTGACCTCACCATAGAGTAGGGCACTCTAAGTCTAAGCCTTCTTGAGATGGAGGTCAATACTGATTTACAGAGAGTTAATACACACACTCAAAGATCCTAAATGCATCTCTGTGTGTATGTGAGTATGTGTGTGGGTGTGTGTTTGTTGTGTGTGAGATGCCAATCATGATAAAATGTTTCACCAAACATAATTATCAGACTTTCCCAGTCATGAGTACCCGTCTCTGCCTCACTCAGAAATATAGAGATGGATAGAGCGAGTGGAACAGTGTTGGATAGATGTTGAAGACTAGATTTGCTAATAATTTCCGTATGTGTGGTCCTGTGTGCATAGCGCTTGCAACAGCAGGATTTTGGGTTTGATTCCCATTGGGCCACCCATATGAAAAATGTATGCATGCATGAATGTAAGTTGCTTTAGGTAAAAGCATCTGCTAAATGGCAAATGTTATATGCAATGTTTTCACAAGTTGTTTTTATAAAGAAAAGACAGAAAAACTAAACTGTTTTCATATACAGAATGCTTTTTTTTCATATTCATTTTACTGATCATTTATGTAATTCCCTCTTGAAAATGAAAACTGTTATTGCACGGTTGCAGACCCATAGTATAGTTAATCTGTCCCAGAGAGCAGAAGAGATTGAGAGAGAAGCGATGAGAGAGAGTAACATAAATCAACTGTGACAGGGTGGGAAGAAGTAGATTCAGAATAGAAACACAATTGAAGTCTAAAAATCTGCCCCTTCCCTTCTCTTGCCCAAACATTCACCCCTCCTTCATGCTTGAACAGGTTCAATGGCACAGACGTCCTCCTCTCTCACATGTTCCACCCACGCCCCCAGTGTTTCCACTCTACAATAAGAGGTCTATGAATATTGCATCGAACCTCAGCCCTACATTTTGTAGCCAGCGGGCGGGCAGGAGAGTGTTTTCGTGTCAAATACTTTTAGGTCCCCGTGTCACACAGTGTCATAGAGTCACATGGGCAAAAGGACCGCTGTCCTCCGCGGTGACGACTGTTGTCATAGTGGCATATCTACCAGTTCAGACTGTGTCTAGTAGATATGCGCTCAATGCTTTCCCGGAGCATACCTTTTCTACAGAAGTGTTGTTGGGACAATGTCCCTGACGAAGGTGTGAAAGTGTTTGAAAGCATTTAAGCGAGATGCTGTCTGCAGTTTTATAACACCATAATAATAATAATAATAATAATAAAATAATAATAATAATAATATGCCATTTAGCAGACACTTTTATCCAAAGCGACTTACAGTCATGCGTGCATACATTATTATTTTTTTGTGTATGGGTGGTCCCGGGGATCAAACCCACTACCTTGGTGTTACAAGCGCCGTGCTCTACCAGCTGAGCTACAGAGGACCATGCTGCCTGCAGTACAAGTGTAAGCGGTGTAAAGACAACTCTTTACAATGGAGATGTTAAGGTGTTGTAGAATAACTAAATTGCTTCCCATGGCTATTCATGGTGTGTGATGATTGGGAAGAAATACATTGTAGCAAATGTTACCTTGCTGTCGACAATGAGGTTCCGGATGCAGCCAGTAAAGTGTTTGTGTTGTAACTGTGGGTAGACATAGGGCAGGTTCTCATTGACTCCACCCAGCTGTAACACCTGGGTCCCATTCAGATGCCTGGGGAAGAAATTAACAACACTGTCAGTACATCTTTTCATACACCTATCCATCCCTATTTTCTACTGCAGTACTTTTTTCAATCCGTAATTCATTGCCTTGTCCCCCACCAATCTGGTGCTCTGAGTTTGACTACGTGAAAGGTGTGTATTCTGTATAAAGGAGGAGAGAGAAAGAGACAGAGACAGAGAGAGAGAGAGAGAGAGAGAGAGAGAGAGAGAGCGTGAGAGATAGAGAGAGACAGATAGGCAGAGAGAGAGAGAATGAGAGAGCGAGAGAGAGCAATAGAGAGAGAGAATGAGAGAGCGAGAGAGAGCGATAGAGAGAGAGAGAGAGAGAGAGAGAGAGAGAGAGAGAGAGAGAGAGAGAGAGAGAGAGAGAGAGAGAGAGAGAGAGAGAGAGAGAGAGAGAGAGATCCAGAAAATCCAGAAAAGAGCCGTTAAATTCTATAACCACTTAAAAGGAAGCGATTCCCAAACCTTCCATAGCAAAGCCATCACCTACAGAGAGATGAACTTGGAGAAGAGTCCCCTAAGTAAGCTTGTCCTGGGCCTCTGTTCACAAACACAAACAGACCCCACACAGCCCCAGGACAACAACAACAACAACAACAACACAATTAGACCCAACCAAATCATGAGAAAACAAAAAGAGAATTACTTGACACATTGGAAAGAACAAACAAAAAAACAGAGCAAACTAGAATGCTATTTGGCCCTAAACAGAGAGTACACAGTGGCAGAATACCTGACCACTGTGACTGACCCAAACTTAAGGAAAGCTTTGACTATGTACAGACTCAGTGACCATAGCCTTGCTATTGAGAAAAGCCGCCGTAGGCAGACCTGGCTCTCAAGAGAAGACAGGCTATGTGCACACTGCCCACAAAATGAGGTGGAAACTGAGCTGCACTTCCTAACCTCCTGCCAAATGTATGACCATATTAGAGACACATATTTCCCTCAGATTACAGCGATCCACAAAGAATTCGAAAACAAACCCAATTTTGATAAACTCCCTTATCTACTGGGTGAAAAACCACAGTGTGCCATCACAGCTGCAAGATTTGTGACCTGTTGCCACAAGAAAAGGGCAACCAGTGAAGAACAAACACCATTGTAAATACAACCCATATTTATGTTTATTTATTTTCCCATTTGTACTTTAACTATTTGCACATTGTTACAACACTGTATATATACATAATATGACATTTGAAATGTCTTTATTCTTTTGAAACTTCTGAGTGTAATGTTTACTGTAAATATTTATTGTTTATTTCACTTTTGTTTACTATCTACTTCCCTTGCTTTGGCAATGTTAACACACGTTTCCCATGCCAATAAAGCCCTTAAATTGAAATTGAAATTGAAAATTGAATTGAGAGAGAGAGAGAGAGAGAGAGAGAGAGAGAGAGAGAGATAGATAGAGAGAGGCAGAGAGAGAGAGAATGAGAAAGAGAAAGAACGAGAGTGAGAGAAAGACAGAGAAATAGAGGGAGCGAGAGAAAGAGAGAAATAAAGAAAGAGTGTGCGAGCAAGAAAGACAGAAACAAATAGAGAGAGAGAGAGAGAGAGAGAGAGAGAGAGAGAGAGAGAGAGAGAGAGAGAGAGAGAGAGAGAGAGAGAGAGAGAGAGAGAGAGAGAGAGAGAGAGAGAGAGTGTGAATAGGCTACCTGTCCAGGTTGGGCGTGACCCCAGTGACCTCGCAGGACGAGTGGTCCTCTGTGGTCAGCCAGCTGCCCACTCCCTCCATCTCCATGATGGTGGCACCGGCACAGCGGTCCAGTGTGAAGCGTACCTCCTACAGGAGCACATCGGGAATATCAGCATATCAGGAATATCAGGACATCAGGAATATAAGGACATCCAGATTATCAGGACATCAGGAATATCAAGACATCAAGAATATGAGGACATCAGGAATATAAAGACATCCAGATTATCAGGACATCAGGAATATCAGGACATCCAGAATATCATGACATCAGGAATATCAGCACATCAGGAATATCAGGACATCAGGAATATCAGGACATCAGGAATATCAGCACATCAGGAATATCAGGACATCAGGAATATCAGCACATCAGGAATATAAGGACATCCAGATTATAAGGACATCAGGAATAGCAGGACATCAGGAATATCAGGACATCAGATGCTGGCTGGCCCACCAGTCTAATATGAGCTCCATTACTGCCAGTGATACCTTTCTGATATATGTATTATATCTATATGTACTATATTCTATTGCAAGAAATAACTAACCATAAAAATGTGAGCATCTAATTTGCTTCTAAAAGGTCCTATTCAATATCTACTCAATACCAGTTTGTATTCAACAAGCATATTAAACTAGTTATTTCATAGCAAACATGCAGGTGGATTCATTTTGTTTGTAAATGGCATACAAACACTATTATAGTGTTTGTATGACACTGTTTATATAATACATTGAACATTTCCAGAATAACCCTGAGGTTGTTTTTCAGTACTGGTAGATGAACAAAGTTGTTGTTAGCTCTGTCATACAGCCACAGTGACCATACACAGTAAGGTATTCAGGAGGTACCCATTCTATCTGCATTGAATCCAAACCACTCAAACCCTCCTACTTCTCCAGACTATCTAATGAAAATAGGACTAGTCTAGCAGAGACTGCCCTATCCCATCTGGACAAGAGGAATACCTATGTAAGAATGCTGTTCATTGACTATAGCTCAGCATTCAACACCATAGTACCCTCCAAGCTCATCATTAAGCTCGAGGCCCTGGGTCTGAACCCCGCCCTGTTTAACTGGGTCCTGGACTTCGTGACGGGCCGCCCCCAGGTGGTGAAGGTAGGAAACAACATCTCCACTTCGCTGATCCTCAACACTGGGGCCCCACAAGGGTGCGTGCTCAGCCCCCTCCTGTACTCCCTGTTTACCCATGAATGCGTGGCCAAGCACGCCTCCAACTCAATCATCAAGTTTGCAGACGACACAACAGTAGTAGGCTTGATTACCAACAATGACGAGACCGCCTACAGGGAGGAGGTGAGGGCTCTGAGAGTGTGGTGCCAGGATAATAACCTCTCACTCAACGTCAACAAAACAAAGGAGATGATCGTGGACTTCAGGAAACAGCAGAGGGTGCACCCCCCTATCCAAATCGACGGGACCGCAATGGAGAAGGTGGAAAGCTTCAAGTTCCTTGGCGTACACATCACTGACAAACTGAAATGGTCCACCCACGCAGACAGTGTGGTGAAGAAGGCGCAACAGAGCCTCTTCAACCTCAGGAGGCTGAAGAAATGTGTCTTGGCACCTAAAACCCTCACAAACTTTTACAGTTTCACAATTGAGAGCATCCTGTCGGGCTGTATCACCGCCTGGTATGGCAACTGCACCGCCCGCAACCGCAGGGCTCTCCAGAGGGTGGTGCGGTCTGCCGAACACATTATCGTGGGGCAAACTACCCGCCCTCCAAGACACCTACAGCACCCGATGTCACAGGAAGGCCAAAAAGATCATCAAGGTCATCAACCACCCGAGCCACTGCCTGTTCATCATCCAGAAGGCGAGGTCAGTACAGGTGCATCAAAGCTGGGACCGAGAGAATGAAAAACAGCTTCTATCTCAAGGCCATCAGACTGTTAAATAGCCATCACTAGCACATTAGAGGCTGCTGCTGCCTATTGAAATCACTGGCCACTTTAAGGAATGGAACACTAGTCATTTTAATAATGTTTACATATCTTGCACTACTCATCTCATATGTAAATACTGTATTCTATTCTATAATATTCTACTGTATCTTAGTCCATGCCACTCTGTCATTGCTTGTCCATATATGTATATATTCTTAAATTTCATTCCTTACTAGATTTGTGTGTATTGGGTATATGTTGTGAAATTGTTAGATATTACTTGTTAGATATTACTGCACTGTCGGAGCTAGAAGCACAAGCATTTCGCTACACCCACAATAACATCTGCTAAACACGTGTATGTGACAAATCAAATTTGATTTGATTTGACACCACATGTTTACGTTAAACTTCCCCCAGAGTTCTATAAGAATGAACAGCATATGGGGGGAGTAGTGTGTGTGTGTGTGTCTGTGTGTGTGTGTGTGTGTGTGTGTGTGTTGGGGGGTCGGGGTCCCCTGGGTTGGTATAAGCTTGGCAGCAGCTCAGACCTCAGGCACCCACCTTACTGTTGCTCCTCACGTCCAGACGGTGCCACCGTCTGTCCGCCACGTTCACGTTGCCTGGCAACTGCAGGACCAGTGTGCCCGAGCCATGGTTTATCTTGAGTGTGGGAGTGCCATCGATCAGCTCTGAGGGGAGAGAGAGGGGAGAGAGAGAGGACACTGACATGAGGTCACATATGGTGGTCACATCCCCAGGGCCTCCTGATGACCATCAAATCCCCATCACGTACTCTCAATGCCAGGGAGGACCAGATACCACCCCACACAGACCACTTTATTCTGGGGCCATCACTTCTGTACCCATTTCATCTGATCACTGCAACATACTAAGGACAAGCAACCACAGTGAAACACAGTCAACTAATCAAAGCCAACTGACCTATGGTCGAAATTCGGTAAGAGTGATGTTTGTTCACCCAACCCTAGGCTAAAGTAAAAACAGGCACCACCTCAATGCTTTCAGCAGTCTGCTCAGAAAGATTACGTACTTAAAATTACATTTAAACTAATAACCTGGGCCAGTATTAGAAGATGAAAAACAACAACAGTAAAAGGCGCATAGCTAATAGTAAACCAGTTAAATATAACTAACAGTCAGATGTCATCATGCTCACTCCACAATAAGGATTACAACAGTGCCTGGTGCTATGCAATTATATTTGGCCCCCCACCATAAGACAATAAACATATTAAAAAGTTATTCTATTTTCTGACTTAGTCAAATGGGAAATTAAAAATTAATGAACCAGTTAAGACTCAATGTGTGCTTTATACTGTTTGCAAAGGATTGTGGGTAAATAACATGTCAACCAACCACTGTTTCTCCATAAATCAACATGACATCAGTTTAAGAGTTCAGGAGAGAACAGCGCTGTAAATATAAACTCCACATTGCTCTATTTTCTAGGCTCGCAAATGCTCTGTTTTCAACAGAAAGGGATGTTCTCCCTCTTCTATAGGTCTGTCTTTATCTTGCTTTCGTCATCCTCTTCTCTTACTCCCTGCCTCTCTCCATGACACTCACTCTATCTGGCTTGTCATGTCTTTCTCTTTTATACCCTTTCTCTCTCACTTTCTCCCTGCAGTGCTCTCACAGTGGATTCCCAGTAGGCAACCTGTGCTCAAACAGAGATAACTTTGAGCTAGCAGTAAGTCACTGATGTACAGATCCCAGCCTAAGCCTGAGTGAAAAGCCCTTTTCATTTGAAAGGCCCACAGTGGCCACCACCATCAGGCAGGAGACTGACACTGTCCCACAGGCTATCTCTGTCTGACGATGGTCCCGACCCTCCTTGTTGGGACTGACATGACATTTCAGGAGAAAAGGGGACAGACTGCAGGTTGACAGGTGTGAATGGTGGAGGCTTGGTTGAGATGAAAAGAGAGAGGGAAGGAGAGGAGAGGGATGCCGAGTGCCTGAGAAGAGAACTTCCACAGGCATGGAGCGGTTGGGCTGTGCTGTGTTGGTCAGGCAGGGTGGCTGATGGGAGGGCAGACAGGCCAAATGGGCTTTATATTGTGCTGTATCAAATGATCTTGGACAGGGAGAGTACGCCCGGGTGTACTCAGCTTACTACAAGCTTTTGCTCTTAAACTCCGGTCGGCGGACTCAGTGCGGTCACGGCTAATCTCCCCTCCTCATCCCTAATTCATCATGGTCTCCTCCTCGACATCCCTGCAGATTAATCTTCCATTTCGAGAGTCCTGGTGAGGGGAAAGCCAGGGGGTCTCAGCCCCCATAGCATGGCACTCCCGCTTAAATATGAAAAATTGACTCTTTTCTGAAGGCCTGAAGGGCATATGATTGAGGCAGGGAGCATATGGACTGCATAAACAGCATTACAAATCACTCAGTATATACAAATCAGCAGCCCAGCAAGAGAAAAAGAGAGTCTGTGACTGTGGTGCCTTTAATATAAATTGACTGTCAGCAAACACCCCATACCCCCAAGAAACAGGACCCAAACTTAAAAGTGATATTTGAAACGGGCGAGAGCGCTAAAAGACTGTGAAACAGGTTTCTGCAAATTGACCGTAATGTATGTGTCACACTCAGGGTGTAATTGTATCTCTCTGCTCGCTTTCATCTGCCAGATGCTGTGTCTGCACGTGTGTGTGTGTGTGTGTGTTCGGGGGTTGTGTGTGTGTGTGTTTGGGGGTGGGGGGGGGGGGAATTCACCTCATTCTTAGTCAGCCTGTTTCTCAGTTCTTTCTGAGACCACCAACACTAGTGCTGCATAAAGCAAAATATCAAAAAAATTGTAAAATACAAAATGCCTGAGATGTTTACATTCAGCCGTGTATCATGATTCTATTTAATATGGGCAAAAAATGCAATAACATTCCCTGTGGCTTACATGCTGCAAGCAAATTACCATTACAGTCATTGAATTTCCATACCATTACTCAATCATTTTTTGAAACATCTGCATTTATTAAGAAAATATGAATTACAACTATAAAAGCTTGATAAATAGGCTGCCATTAGGTCAGAATGAGACAAAGTGAGTGATGACATTTTTTCTGCTCAATCCTTGGAGCTGGAGGCATCTCTTGGCAATGAGGTGTACACCGGATCCCCAGCCGAGCCCTGAGAGCCTGTTTTCCATTCTGCAGGAGTCCGTAATCACCCAAATGTAATTTGTCCGGTTAATTTGTCTATTGATTGGACGAGCTCAGTCCCATGGCTCGTACCCTTGAGAAGGGAGAGCTTACGATAATGAGACTCATTTAACTGTGATCTCACTGGACGTAATCATGTTCCCGCGTACCATTCAGATTAATAGACCTAGAGGTCAGCGGTCAAAGTCAGGAGACAGCACAGATAGGTTCTAGATCTCTGGCGTGATTTAGAGAGAAATATAACACGGATTACATTTAGAGGTGAGGACAGACCAATGGGCACTCTAAAAGATACCATATGCCCTGCAAACCTACACTATACACAACCATAACTCAATATAATGCTTTCAGTAAGAAGCACATAGCTACAGGTGGTTGTAATCTGACTCATATCGACACATAATTTCAGACCGGGACAAAGACTATGAGCCAAGGAAAAGTTAACAAGCAGAACCAAAGACATCTTCCTCCTTGGTAGGGCAACATCCAGTGCCCTGTCAGGGCCAGAACAAATCACCTCAGACCTGTCCAGTAGTCTCATCCACCACACAGGCCCAAGCTGGGTAGTAACAGACACTGGCCGAATCCCAAATAGTACCCTATTACATTTATAGTGCACTATTTTGTGATCAATAATAGTGCTATAAAGGGAATGATGCCATTCTCTCTAAACCAGGGCTGTTCAATGTCAGTTCTGGAGGGCAGAAACACTTCTGGTTTTAATCCTCTTCTTCTAATAAGGGACTCATTCAGACCTGGAACACCAGTTGAGTGCAATTCACTACCAGGTAGAAACAATAAACAGAAGTGTTTCGGCCCTCCGGGACAGGAATTGAACAGTCCTGGTTTAAACGCAGGCTACTTGCCATACTGGCCCGGAGCTCTACCATTTAAAGGCCCTGTGCAGTTAAAATTCAGTTTTTCCTGTGTTTTGTATAATATTGTAAAACAGCAGATAAAACTAACACTGTAAACGTGTGAAAAAGTTTGATAATTGTTATTTCATGATAGTTGCTGGTTGAAAATACAATTCACAAAATACCTTCTAATCAGCATGTTTTGCATGGGTGATGTTTCGGCTTACCTGGTGACATCTCCAGGTGGTAAATTAGTTAATAGAGGAATAACAAAAACAGTTCCAAACCTCTCTGCCAATAACAGCTAGTTTTTACTTTCCCCCTCAGCACTCAGACCACTCCCAGACAGTCCTAGCAGAATTCCTGCTTGGGAAATAGTTGTTTGCTAAAAAGCTATTTTTGTTTCATTTTGACCATTTTAATGGAAAACTATTACAGTAAGGTACTTAACTGTTACCCCAAATAATTTGATATTGATAAAAAAAATGGCTGCATTGGGCCTTTAATCCCAGAGTTCCTGGGGAACAGCGGAGAATGTGGGACATGCAGGGATGTTTTTTTTTTTTTTTTTTTTTTTTTAGTCATTTAGCAGACGCTCTTATCCAGAGCGACTTACAGGAGCAATTAGGGTTAAGTGCCTTGCTCAAGGGCACATCGACAGATTTTTCACCTAGTTGGCTCGGGGATTAGAACCAGCGACCTTTCGGTTACTGGCACAACGCTCTTACCCACTAAGCTACCTGCCGCCCCTGTTTTGCTGAGGCAGGTCTGTGCTATCGCACATTAGTGGTGGTGATGCCCCATGGGGGGGATAAACAGCACAGCACAGCACGGTACAGCACAGCACAGCACAGCGGAGAACCGACAGTGAGTGGGCAGGGCTGCAGGAGGCAGCCAGCGAGCCGCTCGTCTTTAATATGGAGAGCCGGGCTGTGAAGCAGTGGAGAGTTATAAGGTTTAATAGGTTGCACCGTTAAACAGCGAGAAATAATATGGTTTAACACAGTTAACCTGTGGGTGAGAGTACATGGTATGTGTGTGTGTGTCTGTGTTGGAGAGTAATATAAAGACATTCGGCTAAACTGTTGTTGTCTGTTTCTCCCTTTAAGTCTCAGGCGTCTCTACTCTGCCTTTCTGACATCTCTCCCTCCTGCAGTTCAACAATCTTGTTCATCCATCCCTTCAACTCTGAACTAAGTATCTCACCCTCTCACTCCATGTCTCACTGTGCATTTTCTTCTTCTACTCTAACTCTCTCTGACTCCATCCGCAGCTCCATACCGTCTCCCCAACTCTGTATATTACAGCTCCTAAACTCTCTCTCCATACTTTTTATTCTCTCTCTACCCCGCTATCTCTGTCCTCTCAGGCACAGTGCTGGATTAAGAATAGGAAGCTCATGTGACAGAGACTTTCTAGAATTTTGTCTCTCTTCTTCAGTCTATGTCTCTTCCTCCCCACCCAGCAGCTGTGGAATGGGCTGCTCGGCTGCTCGGCTGCGGACATTGATGATTTGAATCAGCTGTGTAGTGCTAGGGCAAAAACCAAAATGTGCACCCAGGAGGGGGCCCAGGACTGAGTTTGTGAAACCCTGCAGCATCTGCAGACATCTTTACATCTTCACAGTACAACACACTGACTATGCATCGTGTTGAGACTGCAGACTTGAGACTGTCCTGTGCGCGTTGCGAAAAAACGTTGAAACTTGACACTTGAACCTTCTACTGTATCCTTTCTCCTTTGTTTCCCATTCAAACACATGCACACACACACACACACACACACACTCATGCACACATGCGCACACACACACACAAAATGTCTTCCAGCATTGAATCGAGTGCTAATACTCAAAAGCAGACATAATATGAAATTGAACCACAAACACGTACACACAAACAACTTATGTTATTTACTCCAACTTGAGAATGTATGCTAAGCACGTACATATAGCTCAACAACTTCATTAAAGCTCTAAATATGTACACCCCGTTGTAATTACATTCTGGAATGAATGACAAATAAGCCTTTACTTTCATAATGAGCCCTCTCATTAACCCCTAAAGACCTGATGCTGTCACACTGCAACACACACACACACACACACACACACACACACACACACACACACACACACACACACACACACACACACACACACACACACAGAGACTGAGATCAGTCTTCAACACAGTATGAAACCCCTCCACCCCCAAACTAATTTGGCAGTGTTGGCACATCAAATCTCTATGGAAAAATAACCTTAGTAGTATCTAAACGTTTATATTAAACCAGCAAATCCAGACAGAGTTGTGTAGAGGACAATTTGTGCATTTCTGCCTTATGCAACCTTCTTATCTCTATCTCACATCACGGTGTACCGCAAACACAATTACCAGCACACTGACGCAGGCATGCGCTGCCCCTCCCTCCCCCCTCACACACCCTGTCTCTCCCCTATCCTGTATTCCTGTCCCCCCTTCTGTGAGTAGAAGTAAGTGGAAATGTACCTATGGCCATGAAGTCCTCGAGGTCCCAGGGCTGTAGCTGGGCCAGGGGCCCGCTGTAGAGCAGCAGACCATCTGCAACCTCCGTGATGAACTCCAGGGAGAGACGGCTCTCGAAGCAAGGCCTTATGGGAGGAAACCAGGCATAGCCGTTGCCATGGAAACTGTGTTTGGTCTGCTGGCACTCTGGCCCCTCGAACTGCGTAGAGCACTGGCATCTAGGGCAAAATAACAAGGAAGAGGTACATCACAAAACATAATAATATGAAGCAATTTAGTTATTTCAACTTTTGACCTCATCTATCACACAAGACTGCTCTGTCAGGATGTCCCTGCTGAGGCCGGGATGGGATGGCCTGCTTCTGCTTGACCACACAACAGTCACACTCACACTCACACTCACACACACACACACACACACACACACACACACACACACACACACACACACACACACACACACACACACACACACACACACACACACACACACACACACACACACACGCACACGCACACACACACACACACAATTTGCTTCTAGTTGCTCTCAATTGCATAACAACCCCTATTACTAAAGATTGTGAGTGTACATCCCAACTAAGTATCTAGCAGTCCATATTAGCCCCCAATGACTCTGTCTGTCTTGCTCTCAGACTACTGTTTTTCGCCTCTAGTGATTTCCTTCTCAGAGAATCACTCCACATCTCATGCAGATGTTCTCATTATCAGCTGAACCATAGGGAGAATCCATCACTATTAACAACACCCTCTGTCATACGTAGCAACCGAGCACAGCTGCACTCCTCCCTCTGGTTATTCTGTCATCCCCTTCATTCATTCTTCCTTTCTCACACACAGACACACACACTACCCCACTGTATCCACCTGTTGTAGAGACAGCTAATACAGTTGGCACACACACAGGCAATCCTGCGGCATCAATCAAGTGCGGCTTTCTCTAGTTAGTTTAGTCAGAAGCCCAGCTATTTTCTCAGCCGGTTCCCTCTCCATCACCCTACTCACAGCAGCCTAATAATAGTCTCCCAGGCCGCCATGCTCCCTTCTTTTCATTCCTCTCTCATTTGTGTGCTGCGAACGGAGAGAGTAGAGCTCCTGGCTGCCTGGCTGCCACTTCCCACACTCTTGCATTTAGTCTTTCCCATTTCCCAGTCTGTGCTCTGAACCCAGATTGAAAAGGAGAGACTGTTGGAAATGATAGGCCCCCTGGCACCTGGCAGACATGCAAATGCAAGAGGTGGTGAAACACATTAACATGCTTCTTCTAATAACCAGGCGCAGTAATCAAAGCTATACACCCTGCGTTTAGAAGACACACTGTAGCAAAGAGAGAGAGAGGAGAGAGGAGCATGCATGACTGTATGCACGCATGACTGTAAGTCGCTTTGGATAAAAGCGTCTGCTAAATGGCATACATTATTATTATACTATAGGTGAGAGAAGATGAGGATGCATTGGAACAGCAGGTGGTGAACGTTGCTTTTAATGCAGATCAGCATGCATGTCGGGCTGTTCTGTTTCCAACAACATGGTATCCCAACCATGACGCATTGAAATGAAAGGATGTTTGGTCTAGGAGCTCTAGGCTCAGGTTTACCAAACAGGATCCTATAGTGACGCTACAAGGCCATCTCACTGTGGAGAGGCAGGGAGTTGAGACCAGTGATATCTGGATGTGGTTACTACCTAACCACTCACACATGGGATGGGAGGATGTGTACACACACGGTCACGGCTTAGTGTGACTAGACCCCAAGCAGAAAACAAGGCTAGTATTACACCAGCAGACCATCAGACCATCAAAGACATATCTCACAGAGTGACAGACAGTAATGTACAAAGGAGGGATAATATAAAAGAAAGAGGGAGATGGGGAGTAGGAGCGATAATATTATAGAGAGAAGGAGATGTAAAGATAGAGAGATTGAAATTACAATACACTGAAAACTTGACCTACCTTATCTCTCCATTTGGAAACAATTCACCCAGTCTCAGGGAATAATCTCACTCATTTATCCCATCAGAGAAATCAGGAACCTGATTTCAGCCATGATGGCCTCAACCCAATCCTCTTACT
This sequence comes from Coregonus lavaretus, assembly GCF_964263955.1. Taxonomy (NCBI): domain Eukaryota; kingdom Metazoa; phylum Chordata; class Actinopteri; order Salmoniformes; family Salmonidae; genus Coregonus; species Coregonus lavaretus. Next base: position 7,446,333 of record NC_140024.1, on the reverse strand, counting down.
GTACTTGAGCATTTCCTGTTATTTGCTTGCACATGGGGATGTTATTTGTTAGCGTTTGAAAAGGACCAAGTAATCTCCCCTGCCCACCATTTTCAAATCCCGCTATTAATCCTGGTGCCACGATTATCTACATGTTGTTTCTTAAATCTTAAATCTTAAATCTCTGCGCTGTGTCGCTGGGGATCTCTCTGTATCTGTGTAGTTCTACATCTGTGTGCTCAAAGCCTAGTGATAAACCAGGCCAGGGCTCTCTGCTCTGCTCAGCAACCATTCCACTGCCTCTGTCTCTTATCTATTACCAGGCTTGCATTTGTCTTTGAATGGTTTCACACACCCAAGCCTGCAGAGGAAGACATTGACCAATGCCCTATTCAGTTATAAAGACATTCTCTACTGGAAACAATAATCGTAGAAATGTAATAATTGAATACGTACAATGTGAAGAATTTCTATTAACATGTTAATTATTCGCTACATTCACAGACTCAAAATACTTTACAGATGTTTAAGTTCTTCGGCTTTTCAGTTATAGTTTAAGAAGAATGTGAGTTCTACAAGGACAACTTGTCGTCAACAGGGAGGCTCTTCGGTTCTGACACATCAACAACTTTATCCTGTGTTTGGGCCAAACTGTCAATGTTAGTTCAACTGTAAAAAGCCAATATGTGTCTGCAACAGAGAGAGAGCTGGGATTAACTCTGGTTGGCTGCATAAACCATTCTGGTACGGACCAATGGCAAGGCACATTACACGCTTAGTACGTCCAACTAGACACAAATCCTGGGTTTACTTTCTTCTTTTAATTAAACAGCAGAGAACAAAATTAACTTTCTCCTCCTTTCGTGTTTCAAAGGGAAGCTGGATGGACAATTCCAGGAAGAACATTTGGACATATGTTCAAATGTTGGGCAAGATGTCTGGCAATTTTTTCAGCAACATTTGTATACACCTTCTTTATAGACATGAACACCAAAACAACAGCAGCAGATTGCCTCTGAATATGGACTCATAATGTTGGTGGATTTCAAACGAGGGACTTGTGATGTGTGTGTTTGCACGGGGTGTGTGTGTGTGTGTATATGTGTGTGTCTCTGTCATCCTCTCTCTATCTCAGTCAGGAGACTAACGTTATAGGTCTGTCAGCATGCTCCAACTGAAATATCATCTGTGGCTGTGTTGACGTCTGTGGGATCATATGTCTGCAGGAGTGAAATCCACAGAAGGAATCGCCAACACCTTACCAGAGCAGTGTCTTAGTAAATATGGTGACTCTGATTCTGATTCTGTTCACAGAGTTTAGACCATACACACAGCTGTGTAGTAGTTTATGTGTATCCACCAAGGGGCCAGGTTTCCGGTCTAGAAGCATGGTTTTGACTGCTCACACAGTTTTGCTTCGGTACTGCAGTTTAACTGACGCCTGGCCCAGAAAGACAATTTCCGTACACGGCCACATAGAGAAGTCAGATTAGAAAATTCCTAATAAGACACTTTAGTCATCACCTTTGTGCACAAAACATCCATTGAATTATTCAATTAATTGTTGCTTAGGCCAAAAAATCACTCACAGCCAAAGATATATAATTTATTTATTCATCCAATGTCCGCCATGTTTTTGGATGACGTGATGACATCATCACTGCTTGTGCTGCTCCCAGCACTGGGTGATAGTGCGCATGTGATGTTGGTCCGTATAAACCGGATGCAACCCAAATTTAGACGGTCCATGAAAACAACGGTCGGACACAGTCTCCTGTTCTTATTATACCTCAGTGGTCTCCACAGTGTTTGTGTCCAAACTGGTTGACACAAAATTGCATCAGAAAATAAAAGGTTGAATGATTTCTGAGAAATGAAATATATATCTTTTTTAAATGATCTCAATCTCTCATTAAATTGTTGGTGTACTGTTATTTAAGTGCACTTCCACATTGCAAACAACCTAACAAAAATATACACAGACGTATGATAAAACATGCATCATTCCCTTTTAAATACCTTCTTTGGTGTAGCAGCCAGGTTGGTATTTTTGATGTGTTCATTTCCTTTGCATTTTTAATCACAAAGATCATTAGATTAAAGAAAATTCCCCCCACATCACCGGCGGCGTTTAGCCTTCCTCCTCAACATGGTCCCGGAAGTATTTAGCTTGATGTCGAGCTCGCTCAGACATTCAGAGCGCAACTATGAAATTCATTCAGGAGGACCAAGAGGGAACCAAAAACAGAGAGGCACCGGGGGAGAGAGGTAGAGGAGGTGAGAGGAGCAGAGAGGAACAAGAGGCGCCAGACATATGGTACTGCAACATGGCTCCTGTAATGTAGAACACAGAGCTCAGTACTGAAGCTAAAGCTTCTCTCCTAAACAACCACCACTGGGATTACAGCAGTGAGCTGAGCCCAGGTCGGAAAGACATCAAAGGCCTGGCCGGCGAGAGAGAGAGAGGGCGAGAGAGAGAGAGGGGGAGAGAGAGAGAGAGAGAGAGAGAGAGAGAGAGAGAGAGAGAGAGAGAGAGAGAGAGAGAGAGAGAGAGAGAGAGATAGAGAGAGAGAGAGAGAGAGAGAGAGAGAGAGAGAGAGAGAGGGAGATAGAGAGGTGAGACCAGCGGAAATGGTTAACTCTGTCGAATTAGAGATGAAGCAGAATAATCAGGCGTGGCTAACGAGGTTATTTAAACAGCCTCTACTATGTTTTCTGGATGTCTAACCTGACCCCTCACCCCCACCTCATGACTTTGCTGCGCTCTCTCCTCCTCACCATTACCCCCCTCGCCCTTTGTAAAATGGAGTGTTAGTCCCCTTCTCTCTGGTTGGGTAATGTTACTCAGTGAAGAAAAATCGATAGCATTGTTGGCTCTAGATAATTGGAAAAATAGGCCAAAACCTGTGTACCTCATATTTGTGAGAAGTCTTGGAGGTGAAGTGATTAGAGGGGCTTGGATCCTTTTGAAAACATCCCTTGATCTATCATTCAGCACCAGCACAGCATTTGTGTGAGCGAGCAAGCGAGTACATGGCTCCACTTGCCTGTTTTTGGGCAAATACTTTCAAGGTGTTTCATCCCTCCAGCGAGATTTGAAGTATTAGTTTACTTATTGATTTCTCTTCCACACATAGCGCTCACCCTCATTTATAATGCATTCTCCTACCAGGCATTAATTCTCATCTATCTGTTGCAGACTCCAGGCAACCATCACTACCCTCAACAGTGAAACAACAGATCTGAGCCGTCCCTCCCCTACTCCCACCCTGGTGACTCCTAAAAGGTCAGGCTGCCAACTGCTATTTGCTTTTTGACACCGCTCACCCGTACAAAACTGTAAATACAATTAAACCCCCTCTCCTGTGTGGACATTTCACTGCAGGTGGTATGACTTCTTTCTCACCTGTACCCGCTCTGAGTGTCGACACAGATGCCCCCGTTGAAGCAGGGGTTTCTGGGATAGGAGGAGCAGCTCTTGTGGAAATGTTCTCTCCCGGAAACAGCTGCATACTGCCGTGGACTCCACCGTCACCGACACCAGTGACATGCACCCAGAATCCACCACGGTGGGCGTGTCACTGACGCTCAGCACGTTGGAGCAGCCGCCGCTGCCGCCACAATCCGTGTTGGCACACTCATCCACGTGTACTTGACTGACGTTCACTTGCAGGAACGACTGCAGCTGTGGAGAGAGAGAGAGAGAGAGAGAGAGAGAGAGAGAGAGAGAGAGAGAGAGAGAGAGAGAGAGAGAGAGAGAGAGAGAGAGAGAGAGAGAGAGAGAGAGAGAGAGAGAGAGAGATGGAGAGGAATGAAGGGAATGGAGAGAGGATCAAGGGAGAATTAAATTAGGAGGATTTAGACAGAAATAGGAGGCGAAAGGAGAGAGAGAAATTACAAAGGACAAGGCTAAAAGGTAATCAAGGGACAGCCATGGAAGAGTCACAGTGGAACAGTCTTGATTACCACCAGGGTTTATCCTAAGCCTTTACATGATGTGTATCCTCGACATAAGCATTTGGGGTGTGTGATCCCATCTCTCAAGTGAAGATGTACACACACTCATACATGCAAATACCCCTACAGCCATCCTATTAGCATTCTGTAGAGAGAGTATGAATTCATCTGTCAAACAACACTCATTCTCTCTCTTCCACACACACACACTTACTCAAATAAATACACATCCTCACACATACGTATACACACACACGGATATACACATGCAAACACACACATACACACAAAAACAACGCTCCAAGCGTCTGATTTTCAAAGTGTGCAGACACTGTAAATAGAACATACAGTACACAATGACCTGTCTCTACATACATTCACCGTATACCCTTTCTGCACCATCTATTCACAGCTCAAGTGGGCCACATTGCATTCAGCGGTTCTACCACCTTCACACCTACAATTGAACTGTTGTTTCTATGCAGACTAAAGTGTCTAGGCTGGTACAATTTGATCAGTGACTGAGAGTATTGTACCATCTGTATTTGAGTGGATGTGTTTGGAAAGGAAGAGCGGCAAGTGAGTTGAGTTCCTCTGAGAATACACCAGTAAGTGCTTGTGTGTGAACATTAAAGAGAATGCCAGAATGTGTATGTGTTTATCTGTACCAATCCCACACAATGAGAGCACTTAAAGGAAGATGGGTAGAGTGAGAACATCATGATGTGTCTCAAAAAATATCCCTGACTCCATTTCTCATCTCTATTGCTATCTTCCCCTCAAGCTCTAGGACTTTCTAAATGTAACATATGTGTCTGGAACTCCTTTACAGTGTATGTACATCCCCTGTGCCACATTACTGTGTAATGACTGCCTGAAAAGGTGCTTAACATTTCTTATCTGAGAGGTTAAACACTTCTGATATGGAACATCTCCCCATCCACTTGTGTGGAAAGACACACAACAAGCTCACCAGAGAAATATGGTGTGTATAGGTGTGGATGTATTGGTGTGTGCCCAATGACAGATACTTGCCAGGGGACTGCACACCCAGATTCCCTATACAGGCAGAAGAGACATTGCATATAAGACCAAATTACCTCTGGGAAGGGATGGCAATGTGATTGCTCTTTATGCTTTGTGCATGACTGTACTGTCAGCATTATCTAAACACCGTTTGAGGCACCCATGGGGCTTCGACTACAATACCCATACCTCCCTGGGGCAGAGTCTGTGGAGAAACCAGTAAAGGGCACCCCAGGGAGTTGTAGGCCTACAAAGAACATACTGAAAACCGGGACATCTTTGCTCCGAAGGCGGGAGGGAGGAGGAGGAAGAAGATACATTATTCAGGTTGGACCTGAGGCTAATTCATTTGTTTTAAACCGACAAACGTTTTTGCTAACCATATTGGATTTGAGTCCAAAGACTGGAGAGGTAGCACCTGAGGACAGTTCGTCTGAATTACAGTTGGAAAAGAGAGGGGAGGAATAACAAAAAGAGACGATGCACAGACAAAGCTAACATGCTGTTGGGGAATGCTGTGCTTTTCTTTCTCCAGGTCCTTTCCCCTATGTGGAGCTGAGGCAAAATGTCTCTCTCTCGCTCTCTCTCTCTCTCTAGGTAAGCCACTTTGACAGGAGGGTGCTCGATGGCTACGTTCTTAGAGAACACCAGCTGAACAGTCATTTAATGATACAGTCAGTCATACATACAAACCATAATTACACACCAGACCTAAAATCATCATGCTCATTAGCAGTACTTAACAGCATGTCCAGTACAGCCGTTTGGTTGTTGCTGGTCTGACATGGGAAACAAAAGTCCATTATGTGCTCTGATGGTAAGCTGATCATGTCCTTGATTGACAAATAAAATGCTGTCTCACAGGTTCACTGTCTGTGGTCAAACCGGGAACCAGAACAAAATGGAGTCTAGATTAGAACAGCATTTAGTCACAAACACATCCCTCTAAACAACAATTCACTGCAGCACCTGCTCTGCAACCAACAAAGCCCAAATACAATGGTTAAACGGTAGGAAGCATGAGTTTTTACTCACCAATGTAACAACACAGTGTGGTCAAAGACTTAGTAACTTAGTTGTAGTCACGATCTGGTTACCTATAAGTAGAAACATCACACCCCGGAAAAACATTTTCCGACATGACTTCGGCATTCTTCGGAATTCTGATCGGTTTTATGTAATACAAATAGAGAAGTGAGGTATAACTTTGCATTGGGACTTTTGATACACATACTCATGTAAATCAATATGTTACATGTGGTTATGTTTATGCTCCCAATCCTTTAAAGGTGCAATATGTAGAAAGGTCTCCACCATTTCCGGGTAGCTAAAATGTCTAATAGTTCGCCTAATTTCAGTTTATGTGACAAAACAAGCAAGTGTAGAGAATCATTGTCCCACTGCTGTGAAATATATTTTCAATAACCAAAAATATTGTATTTTCAGCTTTTTGACACTGGTGTACAAAACCAAAAGTAAAAGATGCAAAAACAAAACTTAAGAACGGGAAGCATAGAAATAGTGCACATAGAACAGATCTACCGCTTCTTAGACTTGCTTTCAATGAGAATGACAAATCTGTAACATTTCTATGTGAATTTGGTCGGTCGCCCAAAAAGTTACATATTGCGTTGTTAAAATACAAGAAATGTGGTAACACTTTCTATGAAGCCATATGCATAATGCATTATACAGCATTATACATGTACTCATAATGCATTATGATTGAGTAATAATGCAGTATAAGCATATTTATGGACACACATAAAGATTCATATAGACTCACAATTCTGTACGCCAATACTCCTAATGCATTAGAAGTATAATCATAATCACTTATAGCTGAGGATCGCTCAACTCCGTTCTCCTATATCGAGGTTGTTGAGCTTTGTACCTATGTTTGTCCTGTACAACTGCGGTCTATCTGTGAGGTGCTGAAATTTATACTTTTAATAAAAACCTTTATCGAATACACCCATTGACCATTTCCTCATTTGTGTTGCTCGTACTACGTAAGCTGGTACATGCACATTCGCGCTGAGCAATGTTATTGTTATTATTAATGTTATTGTACGATTTTGCCAATTGTACATATGTGGGATCTTCATTTGATCCCCCTGTTGCAGGAGAACTTTCCTTTAATTTAAAACCTGTAGTGTATTTGAGGTCTAAAAAGGCTTCTGAAGTTTGTAATTTCGACTTTGACATTTCAGACTTGATTTTCCCTTACGAAAAATGTATCAACCCCTACAAAATTGTCCATTACTTATAATCCACATAAATAATTCACATGTCCTGTTGCTTCAGGATTATTTTCTTGCTGTAGCAAACTGGCTCACATCAAGATCCTACATCTGTAAGATTTTGAGGCAATTTATGTTATGTGTGAGAAAGAATGAAGAGCTTTGTGTTGTGTCATCATGAAATGTGCAGGAAGTTTCATTCGCTGAAAGCAGACAATGACCACTTTATAATTGTATAGTAACAGCTTATGGTGTATTATTATCTGTCTGCCTTAGGCATTTCATCACTTTACCTAAAGCAATCAAATATTACTTTATAACTATACTATACACCATAACAAAGATTATGATGCAGTAATAATAATGTGCTGCTCACTGACAAAAACGTTAGAAATGCATCACACTGATGGTCATTATAATGCTGAATGATCCTCGAGGAAAAAGGGACCAGCAATTATGAAACACTATGTTGCTGTACATAAAAAGTGATTATGATTATACCTATAATGCATTATGAGTATTGGTATATGGAATTATAAGCCTATATGAGTCTTTATGTGTGTCTATAACTGTTTATACTGCGTTATTACTATATCATAGTGCATTATAAGTACATGTACACTACCAGTCAAAAGTTTGGACACACCTACTTTTCTTTATTGTTACATTGTAGAATAATAGTGAAGACATCAAAACTATGAAATAACATTTGAGATTCTGGAATGCTTTTCCAACAGTCTTGAAGGAGTTCCCACATATGCTGAGCACTTGTTGGCTGCTTTTCCTTCACTCTGCGGTCCGACTCATCCCAAACCATCTCAATTGGGTTGTGGTCGGGGGATTGTGGAGGCCAGGTCATCTGATGCAGCACTCCATCACTTTCCTTCTTGGTAAAATAGCCCTTACACAGGAGGTGTGTTGGGTCATTGTCCTGTTGTAAAACAAATGATAGTCCCACTAAGCCCATAGTCCCACACCGCATCTCACAAAGACAAGGCGGTTGGAACCAAAAAATCTCCAATTTGGACTCCAGACCAAAGGACAAATTCCCACCGGTCTAATGTCCATTGCTCGTGTTTCTTGGCCCAAGCAGGTCTCTTCTTCTTATTGGTGTCCTTTAGTAGTTGTTTCTTTGCAGCAATTCGACAAGGAAGGCCTGATTCACACAGTCCCCTCTGAACAGTGGATGTTGAGATGTGTCTGTTACTTGAACTCTGTGAAGCATTTATTTGGGCTGCAATTTCTGAGGCTGGTAACTCTAATGATCTTATCCTCTGCAGCAGAGGTAACTCTGGGTCTTCCATTCCTGTGGCGGTCCTCATGAGCGACAGTTTCATCATAGCGCTTGGTTTTTGCGACTGCACTTGAAGAAACTTTCAAAGTTCTTGACATTTTCCGTATTGACTGACCTTCATGTCTTAAATTAATGATGGACTGTTGTTTCTCTTTGCTTATTTGAGCTTTTCTTGCCATAATATGGACTTGGTCTTTTACCAAATAGGGCTATCTTCTGTATACCCCCTACCTTGTCACAACACAAATGATTGGCTCAAACACATTAAGAAGGAAAGAAATTCCACAAATTAACTTTTAACACACCTGTTAATTGAAATGCATTCCAGGTGACTACCTAATAAAGCTGGTTGAGAGAATGTCAAGAGTGTGCAAAGCTGTGATCAAGGCAAAGGGTGGCTATTTGAAGAATCTCAAATATAAAATATAAAATAAGTTTAACACTTTTTTGGTTACTACATGATTCCATATGTGTTATTTCATAGTTTTGATGTCTTCACTATTATTCTACAATTAGAAAATAATACAATTAAAGAAAAACCCTGGAATGAGTAGGTGTGTTCAAACTTTTGACTGGTACTGTATACTGCTGAATAATGCATTATGCATATGGACTTCATAGAAAGTGTTACCAGAAATGTATTTTTCCTACTTCACCCTGTCAGTGTGTGAAGTGTCTCTCACCTCATGTTTTTTAGGCGTTATCTATTTCTGTCAGTGTGTCTCTGCCTGTACCACATCACAGGGTATGTGTATGGGAGGGGAGACGGGGGAGACGGGGGGACGGGGGGACGGGGGGGGGACAGCAGGGCATAAGGGGGATATGAAGAGGAAAACAGAGGGGTAAACAGGGAGAAGAGAGGAGAACCCTTTGGAGAGGAGCATGCTGAGATTTCCACTTCCTCAATCCCAGCAGGCTGCAGGGGGATCTTGAGTGTTCAAAGTCAGAGACACACACACTGGGAGAGAGCGGAAAGAGGAGAGGAGAGGGGAGAAGAGTACAAAGGTAGGGATGGGCTGTCAGAGATCAGGGGTAGCAAGTAAAAGACTGTTTAAAAGGGGCTCCCTCTCCCCATGCCTGTTCCAAATTAGTGGATTCAGCTATTTCTGCCACACTCGTTGCTGACAGTGGTATAAAATCGAGCACACAGCCATGCAATCTCCATAGACAAATATTGGCATAGAAATCTTCTGTCCTTGGTTGCAACACTCACTGCCTCTGGAAGCAACGTCAGCACAAGAACTATTCGAAATAGGTTTTCATGACCGAGCAGCCACACACAAGCCTAAGATCACCATCCGATGCTTGACATTGCTTGACCAGCAATGTCAAGCATCGGCTGGAGTGGTGTAAAGCTCGCCGCCATTGGACTTTGTAGCAGTGGACATGCGTTCTCTGGAGTGATGAATTACGCTTCACCAACTGGCAGTCCGACGGACTAATCTGGGTTTGGTGGAAAACGCTACCTGCCTGATATGAATGGTGCCAACTGTAAAGTTTGGTGGAGGAGGAATAATGGTATAGGGCTGTTTTTCATGGTTCGGGCTAGGCCCCTAAGTTCCAGTGAAGGGAAATCTTAACGATACAGCGTACAATGACATTCTAAACGATTCTGTGCCTCCAACTTCGAGGTAACAGTTTGGGGAAGGCCCTTTGCTGTTTCAGCATGACAATGCCTCCGTGCACAAAGCGAGGTCCATACAGAAATAGTTTGTCGAGATCGGTGTGGAAGAACTTGACTGGCCTGCACAGAGCCCTGATCTCAACCCCATCGAACACCTTTGGGATGAATTGGAACGCTGACTGCGAGCCAGGCCTAATCGCCCAACATCAGTGCCCGACATCACTAATGCTCTTGTGGCAGAATTGAAGCAAGTACCCACAGCAATGTTCCAACATCTAGTGGAAAGCCTTCCCAGAAGAGTGAAGGCTGTTATAGCAGCAAATAAGGGACCAACTCCATATTAATGCCCATGATTTTGGAATGAGATGTTCGATGAGCAGGTGTCCAAATACTTTTGGTCATGTAGTGTACTTTAAAACACCATTTTTTTTATTATGTGGCAAGACATTGACAAAGAGTATGTAGGGATATGTTTGGATACTTCAATATAACTTCCTTATAATTATTTTTGGATTGGCCATGTACCCAGACAAACCATTTTATATTACAGAACCCAGAAGTGACGTTTCACAACAAAAGGCCTGGAAGCAGTGATCTACAGCACAAAAGGGTCCTCTTTCACTCTCCCAAAATCAACCAGAACATCCCTTCTCTCTAGCTGCTTTATTACTTCTACAAGAGGAACATAGAACTTGGTCTACATATCAATGAATTTAACCACAGCAAACCAATATGTTATTTCTTAAAACTCTCAGGGGTGCACTATGATTTGAAATGCTATACCAGTAAGGGAAATATTCAATTGACGTGACAGAAACAGGGAAAGAGAAAGAGAAAGAGAGAGAGAGAGAGAGAGAGAGAGAGAGAGAGAGAGAGAGAGAGAGAGAGAGAGAGAGAGAGAGAGAGAGAGAGAGAGAGAGAGAGAGAAAATACAATTTTGTCTCATATTTCCGAGCATTACTGTAGAATTGCGAACATTAATAACCGTTGCCGTCCCCCCTCCCTATTTCCCTCTATGCGCTCATCTTCTCTCGCCACGCTTCACATCTCATTGTGATCAATGTCTTTTCAGAGGGGCACACATAATCCAGATGAAAGAGCAGGGATCATCCACAAACCACACCTGAAGCATCCACAACCTCTCTCTCCTTTCTTTCTCTCTATCGATCTCTATCTCACTGATTTCTCTCTCTCTCATTTACATTTTTTAATTGTACATTTAGTCATTTAACATACGGTCTTATCCAGAGCAACTTACAGGAGCAATTAGGGTTAAGTGCCTCGCTCAAGGGCACATCGGCAGATTTTTCACCTAGTCGGCTTGGGGATTCAAACCAGCGACCTTTTGGTTCCTGGCCCAACGCGGTTAACCACTAGGCGATTTAATGGACTGGTTTAACTTTAAAGATTGTTCCTGTGTAACAACTACACTGTAAGGCTCCACAGCCCACAATAATCTATAGCTGGTCTGGTGAATACAGTCCAATACTGCAATAACTAATGTATTCAAAGTGACAGCACCATAATAGCAGCTTCAGATATATTATAGTGTAATTGACATTGCAATGTTACATAATCCATTCGTAACATCCACATAAACCAGCTCAAAAAAACTAAAGGGTTAAACTTTTCATTATGTGGAAAACACAAGGCTACACAAATACAAACAGCATATTTTTTGGATTGAAATCCCCCTTTCTTCAAAATAGGCTAGCAACAATCCCTGAGTGACAGCATCTTCCATAATTGGAAAATACATGTAAATGTCTTCTGTCCAGTAATCCTGTGTGTATTTTCAGCGGGGTCGAGTTAGGGTTGCATCTTCTAATGCTTAACATTGAGTGAGGCTCATTGAAATAATCACACAATCGTTTAATTTGTATTTAACCACAGAAAATCACATGTATATCCAACAGGATAACTTCTAGGGTCATCATCATACAGTACCTTTTGTTTGTGAGCAGCGAGGTATCCCTGTAGTTTCTCTGCTCTGAGGAAGGGACTGCTGTGCACTGCGAAGTGCACGTCCAGTGTCCTCTCCCTGACGTCCATCAGGCTGAAGACGTTGATGTCATCGACGCCCACCGCCAACATCTCCGACAGGAAGTCCACCAGCAGCTCATAACGACTCCTCAAGCTTCCACGCTGCTCAATAAACTCCTTCGCTGTGATGTCTGCAAAATACACACAGACACACACACAAACGAACAAAGTTATACAAGATCAGCATAGAAGCAAACATATGCCACATGACCCTCTCGTTTTCCTAGGCAGAAACAGATGCATCCCCCAAATCTCTTCAATGAGCAGGAGAAACATACAGGCAATAAACAGAATAACAGATAAGCTTTGCTTGTGACTTGTACTCCTATTAGAGAGATGTATCTGTCTCTGTAATACTGGACATATTTCTAAAAGATAAAGAGCAGTACTCATGAAAAATGCATGTCCCCGAAGCAGCTCTGGATGTATTTAAGGAAAATTAAAGTCGTGTGAGGACCATGTTCCCAGACCTGACTAGACAAGCCCTGTCAATCCCCTATCCCCGCCTGAGAGCCACTGGCCCTGGCCCAGCGAGACAGACACCACCCAGCCCTGCTACACAATGTCACAGTCACAGCCAACGACAGACCACTCTGGCCATGTCGGGGATATCGAGCAGGGGGGTGGGATGAGGACGGAACAGCCTTCAACTTCAATTTGGAGCATGGCAGCGCTGCCAAGGAGAGGGCGCCAAGGTGAGAGAGCTCCTGAGCCGAGGCCGTCTCGCCCCTGAGTCAAGGACGCCTCTAATTGGGCCGACACCTTATAGCATGGGATTAGGAGAGAGAAGGGAGCTGGGGATGGAGTAGGGTGCTGGTGTGCTGGAGCAGGGGCCCTGAGCTTTAACACTGCCCACCCCCACTCCCCTCAGTCTCCTGGGCCCTGTTTGACACAGACAGGGTCCCCCTACTGCTCCAATCGAAACTCTTCAGCACACAGGAGACAGGTGGAAAGGAAAGGGAAAGAGATTTCATCACATTTTAATGATATCAGTGACATAGTTATAAGGGTGAATGCTCCAATAGTCATATCTGAATGAATGAAACGCTTAATAAATGCATGTATTTGAATTTGGGTGTTTCTACAAAGTTTAGCGTGTGTAACTGTCTGACTGAATGTGTGAGTGTAGGCATGCACGTGTGTGCGTGCATATGTGAGTGCATGTGTGTAACTCTCTGACTGAATGTGTGTGTCTGTGTGCTCTTATCTCTCCCACTCTTAATCCCGGGCTGACGGCAGGCTTTAAGTGTCATGCTGGGAACACCTGAGCTGTGTCAATCTGGGATCATTCGGTCCCGAGGAGTGTCAGTGTTGCTCAGTGTGATTAAGGCCATGGGAGCAGACAGAGGGAGGAATCCTATATTGACATTAAGAGAATGGAAATGGAGCTCAGTGAGGGGATGCTGCTGCCGATGCTACTGCCGTCTGTCAGGTCTCATTCCCAGTGCTGTGGGAGACAGGAACTCTCTTCAACATTGAGGGACAGATAGACACCTGGCTTTGATCCAACGCAAAGATCACATCGACTCTCCTTCCCACGGGCATTAGAGGGATACACACGCACACACACACGAGCTTTGGATATAAGTGCAAGCACTCGCACACACGCAAGCACACATGCACACAAACACACAAACACACAGCAAACAAAGACAGTATTTAGTATTTATTTGGATACTGAAGCTAAAACTTTTAATTTGTCTCTATACTCCAGCATTTTGGATTTGAGATCAAATGTTTTATATGAGGTTTTTATTTGAGAGTATGGTAACACTTTATTTGTATAGTCCATCAGTAGATGCTCTACAAACTATCTACAGACTATCAGTAACATGTCAACTGTATGTCTGTTGACTTTCAACAAGAAATCTAATTTATCAACATTTCTTAAAATGGATAGCATTTTGGAATTAAACTCTTCAAATGAAAGCACTTTATGTAGCTAGTTCCCCCATTTGAAGGTGTCATAAGTATTTGGACACATTCACTTATAGTATATACAATCTAGTCAAAAGTTTAGTATTTGGTCCCATATTCCTAGCACGCAATGACTACATCAAATTTGTGACTACAAACTTGTTGGATGCATTTGCAATTTGCTTTGGTTGTGTTTTGGGTTATGTTGTCCCCAATAGAAATGAATTGTAAATAATGTAGTGTCATTTTGGAGTCACTTTTATCTGTAACTTTCTCACTCATCATTATTCACAATTCATTCATGATGATTCATAATCATGTTAGCATCGACATTCGTGTAAAAGTGTTCAGAAATATATTCTGGTTTTATTTACAATAAAAGTGACTCCCAAATTAAAACAATACATTATTTACCATCAATTTCTATTGGGGCACAACATAACCCGAAACACAACCAAAACAAACAGCAAATGCATCCAACAAGTTTGTAGAGTCACAAGCTTGATGTAGTCATTGTGTGCTATGAATATGGGACCAAAACACTAAACTTTTGACTAAATGTAATACAATATAAGTGAATTTGTCAAAATACTTATGCCACCTTCAAATGGGGGGACTAGATACACATAAAGTGCATTGATTTCTAAATGGTACAACAGATATGTATGAAAATACCCTCAAATAAAAGGTGACATTCTGTACTGTTGCCTCATATAAAAGATGTTATCTCAAATCCAAAATCATGGAGTATAGAGCCAAATTAAGTTTTAGCTTCACTGTCCAAATAAATACGTAGGGGACAGTAGATACAAACTACCTCCATTAAAAGAGACTAGCATGCCCCTGTCATGTCAGGTCAGCAGACTGATGGTAGCAGAGCAGAGGGATTCAGTTGACTGGGTCAATAGGACCTTGAGAAAGACTCAGAGGTTAGTATTGGTGTTAATCCCAGAGGTGGACTGAATTTCAATTTGTATTGATCCCATGAAGCAGGACCTTAGGGAGATGCAAACAGGTGAGGTGGGCCCCAGAGTTAGGCAGAAGGGAGGGAAGGGGGAGGAATGGAATGAGGGATAGAAGGATTAAACATTTAACTTTTTCAAACTAATCTCACAGCCAGAAAAGGACACAGTGAAGCTGTTTCAAAGTTCTTTATCCAACATACTAGACATTCCCCAGAGGGCTGTGCGTTTGAGAGAGAGAGAGAGAGAGAGAGAGAGAGAGAGAGAGAGAGAGAGTGAGAGAGAGAGAGAGAGACATACACAGAAAGCACAGAGTGTGTGTGTGTGTGTACTTGTTTTCCTACCTTATCAGGACCCTAATGTCCTAATAATTCACCCAAATGTCCTGACAAGGTAGGAAAACAATGTCCTGAATTTGTTCAAATGCTATTTTAAGCTTAAGGGTTAGATTTAGGGTTTTGGGGTTAAGGTTAGGGTTAAGGTTAGGGTTAGGTTTAGGTTTAGGCTTAGGGTTAGGTTTAGGGTTTTTGGGGTTAAGGTTAGGGTTAAAGTTAGGGTTAGGTTAAGGGTTAGGGGTTTGGTTAGGAGTTAGGGAAAATAGGATTTTTAATGGTCAAACATTTTTGCTCCCCAAAAAGTCATAAAATGTCACAAAAATAAAGCTGTGTGTGTTTGTTTCTTTGAGGATGTACTATATGCTTATGTGAACTGGTGTGGGCGTCTCAAGGATTCACTATTCATCACACGTCACCTTTCAATCAATTGTGAGTTTTCCACAAAGAGCCTTAATCTCCCAGAAGAAGATTTAACAGTAAATGTCCTTATTGCCTTCCACATTAGTTCTTGAAATGGGATTTAAAATGTCAAGGAGGCTATGTCAGTAATACTATAAGTAGAATTTTTCATAATCCTTCAGACTTGGAATCCATGAGAATGTTTACAGAGTGCTTTATTTGTGAAATAACCTGAAAATGGCTTCCACAATCCCAATTCTCTTCAGGTAATTGCTGTTTACAAATGCATTTGGATTGGGGGCAGTCTTGGTGTAGACATTTAAAATGTTCTGGGATGTGTCTACAAATGTATATTTAACCCAATGAGTCCCCAATGAGAACCCAATACGTTTTGGACTTCTAACCCCGCTTAAACATTGTGTGTTTCCGCTCCAGACTTCGTTCAGGGTTGTACCATTGGATTCGTCTATTTCGTCTACATCCGTAGATACCAACCAAGTCTGTGTGATTAATGGGGGCTGAGCTAGATTGGTGTTTGTGAGGCAATGGTGGATCCCGAAGAGTCCCGGGGCCGGGTCTTTTTATAAAAACCTCTGTAGAGTCTGAATGGTTTAAGCTACAAACTGCTAAAAGCTCTCTATGAAAATCTGATACTCTCACGAACACACACATTGCTCTATGACGCTCACAAAAGCTAGACAAGAGTCGTTAGAAGGTAAGGGGTTCTTCTAGGAAATCTCAGGACATAGTGTCTATAATACTGTAATAAGGTCACATAGTTGCTGTCACAACTCCAAACTCCACACAGTTTAAACTGACTAGTTGGATATTCATTTCCCACTGAGGAAACAATTGATGTACTTACAGTATTCACATAAATTCATTTTTATCCTGTTTTTGATTTGGCGGACATTCTTTTTTTGTTGACCTTTGTCAATAAAACTCATGAATGCAACTGTGAATGACATTTAACTTTGTGAAGAAACAGTCTTGAAAATGTTGTATTTGGTGTCATAAACAATCCTTGGTTCCTGCCTGTGCCTGGTAAAGAGATGGGGGGGGGGGGGGGGGGGGTCATGACCTCCTCCTTAGGACCTTCGCCAAGAATATGTTCTTTAAGTTAAGATGGTGCCAGACACATGCCGGAACCAACCCCATGCCTATGTAACGTGTCTCTAACCAGTATATAAGGGAACTAACGGGACTGCCCTGGTAGAGCTCCTGATCGACATGTGTACTTGGTGCATTGAGTTGGTTGGAACCTCACCAGCATGCTGATAATAAAGAGTGATTCATTTAATATTGACTTTGAGTGTCCTAGTGTAAGAATTCCACGACACAACGGTTTATGTCAAATTGTTCTACATGTAGCCCTGGTTTTCCTAAAAAGAAAATGGTAAAACACTTAATTGTGAGGATAAATATAATGGCTGGACATGCAGATACGTCAGATAAATGAAAAGCCAATTTTTGCTGGGGTCTCAGGACTGATAGGGTTAGTGTAATTGCACTCTAGGTTGAGCACCTGCGTCTGGTTCAGTTCTCAGCACTACAGCAGTTGTTGACATATTGCTTCCGATAACACTCATCTTCAACAGACCTTTTATGCCATGAGCCATTTCAATCAATACAAACTCTACAGCTCTCTAAATGCAGTGGATATTGTGTCATTTAGAGGATGCACTCAAAATACCCAGCTAAGAAGTTTACGAAACCAGACGGCACTACTGTAGATTAAATGGGCTGAAGCATTAATTACTGGAGATTTTGGTTCCATTTTCATCACTTACTGTACATATTATAAAACGTCTTGTTTACCCAGTTTCCATTAAATAAATAATGTTACACAGTATATAACCACTAGCTGTAATGTAAAGGCTCCTGGTTGGTGTGAATACATTTGCCTGCTGCTGCTTTTGGAATTTGAAGCAAATCCCTTTATCAGCTTATATGAGCCATGACTCCCTCCGCTATTCCTCCCTCTCTCTTTTCATTTCAATATCTCAGAAATCATAAAATCCCCTCAGCCGTAGACCATTTTTTCCAAAGTACATTTCATTTTCACACACACAAGTGGTATATCAGACTATAATTGACACCCAAAATGAAAGTGCTGAGGAAGCAAAACATTGTCTAATTATAATTTTTTTAAAGTTCAGAATGACATATTTCCAAGAATGACATATTTCCACTGTTACTAACCCATACATTGTATCTTGAAAATATATTTCTTATAAACATAAGAAATAATCTTCATATGATAACATGAAACAATATAAAACAATCCGACCCCTGATGTCATAGGTCAAGGTTCAGAGGCCATGTGTACTGTACTGTACCTGCCAGGCGGAGAGACCCAGAGTTGTAGATGGCCTCGTCACGCAGCTCCCTCACATACACCATTACCCCAGAGACAGCGTCTGGCCACACTCCGTCTGACACGCGCACCTGAAACTCGTAGCTGCCCGGGGGAGTGTTCTCCTTAATGATGAGGAAGCCCGTCCGCTTGTTCAGGATGAAGTAACTGAGGAGGCATCAAAAACCACATCAGCAACATCAATTCTTCATATTTTGCATTTAAAATGAGCAGCCTGTGGTGCATCTACAGTTAGATTTGGTGATACACCACTGTGAATGAATACTGGGTTGGCATAAAAGAGAAGAAATGACTGAGAGACTTTGGGAGCCAGAGAGAGGAGATTAAGACACAAAGATTCAAAACAGCAGAATCAAAGAAGGAATAGATAAAAGACAGCAGAACGAGAGAGGATAAAAAAATAGAAAATAGGAAATTATGGGGGAGGAGAGAATAGAGAGGGAGGGAGGAGGGAGGAAGAGAGGAGAGGATCGAGGAAAGAAGTGGAGGGGAAGGGGAGATTATAAAAGAGAAGAGAGAAAAAGATGAGCGGAAGCAACTCCTTGTGGTCCACAACTTCATACTTCCTTTGTAATTGAGCTCATTCAAGTTTAATTACACTGGGAATCAAAGCAAGATCCCAGGCACATCAAATAGTGAAGGAGACACATTGAGATGAGTTGGTTTATCATCTTCAAATCCAACAGTGTTTAATATGATGTGTCAAAATTAGTAAACTGGACTCTAACCTTTTCCCTATCGAGTAATGCAGAAGTTTCTCTACTCGAGTGAAGATGAGAGATGCTAGATTAAATATTAACTCTGTATAGATTCAACAACATACTGTAGCTATGTGTGTTGAAAGAACAGATTCTCTGGGAGAAGATTACAGTCAATCTGAGTTTCTGTATGTGAGTGCAGTGCAGTGGCAATGGTAGTCAACATGCTTCTGGATTTGAGGCCGTCAAGGTGTCACATGGTATGATATGTTCTGAACACCACTGTAGCTGTTGAGCCTTCACAGAGATCTCAAGGCAACCGTCTCAAAAACACCCTGTCACTCAGGGTTCCTCTGCTCTGCTCGTCTCGCACCTTCGTCTCAGGTGCAGATCCACAACATCAATGACAGAGAGGCTGTCGGGAGACATCACTCTCAAGGTTTATGGAGCATTGAGAGAGGGTGACGGAGGGAGGGAAAGAGAGAGAAACACAGAGGAAGAGAGATAGAGATGTCTTACTTGGGCACATGTCCCTCAAAGGCATAGGTCTTGTTGTCCCAATCATCTGGATCTGGAGCGTAGACCTTCCCCAGGACTGTAGTCGGCATCCTCCCTGTCGGCAAAGAACATTGATTTTCTCAAGGGTCTCTCTGTGTGTGTGTGTGTGTGTGTGTGTGTGTCATGAAGGGGTATCGTAAAAAAGAGCACTCTTCACATGGATATTAAAGTGTTCTGAAAACAGCAGGCTACATACGAATGCTTGTAGAGAGAAAGGCTATCATAATCACTGCAAGGCAACAAGAAAATGTGTCTGAAAGAAACTAGTCAACACATATTACCAACAACTCTCCACTGCACTTCAACAAGGGAACATGATGTATTGACTCATTTTGTGAAAGGAGAGGTATGAACCTGGACTAGATAGTCAACCCTGAAGAGGAGAAAAGAGACTCAGCTATACCTAATTGCTCACTCCTACAGCTGCTCCTAAAAAGGCGCGAGAACAACAAAACAGACATGGTTTCTTTTCATAACCTCCAGGGTGAAGCAAAACCTTCAAGCCCTGGAAAAGGTAATGATTTGCTCCTCATTCATATACCACTTTGTGAATTTGTTCTCTCATTGCTGTGCCATGAATACATGCATTATAGTGTATTGATGATGGCAGGGATCTCACCTCTGTGACTGTTGACAAAAATCTCCTTCTCTCCCGCCTGGTGAGCATGGTCATTCTCATCTCCTATGGTGATGGTCAGAGTGTTGGTGACCGTCTTGGGCGGATGGCCGCTGTCACTCATGATGATCTGCAGGAGGAACTCTTTCTGCCTCTCCCGGTCGAAGGCCCTCAGGGCCGTGATGGTGGCTGTGCCGTTTCCGTTATCCTGCAGGTAGAAGTCGTTGCTGTGGTGTAGCTCTAAGGGAAGGCTGAAGTAGAATGGAGATCCGTTCTCCGCTGAGTCTCGGTCTACGGCCCGCAGCAGTGTGGAGGTCTGGTTGAGTCTGACCAGCTGGGGACCAGCGATGTTCTCCCACACCACTGGGGCGTACGCTGCCTCAAACTCCGGCCCGTTGTCGTTGATGTCCAGCAGGGCCAGCTGAATGGTGGCGCTGCCCGTCAAGGCCGGAGAGCCGTGGTCAGTAGCCAGGATGACCAGGTGGTGCTGTGCTGCTGTCTCTCTGTCCAGAGCGCTGGTCACAGTGACTAGACCAGACTGGTCTACAGAGAACTGGCCCAGAGGGTCTGACTTCTGGAGGATTCTGTAGGTGATCTCCTTGTTTTGGCCTGAGTCAGAGTCGCTGGCTGTCAGCCTTGCCACACTGCTGCCCACGGGCACGTCCTCGGGCAGGGGTGCCGGCGGCTGGGAAAGCGCGATGAAGATGGGTGCGTGGTCGTTACAGTCCTCTACCTCTACGACACAGTGGATGAAGCTGGAGAAGTCCAGGTCTTCGACCTTCAGGGTGAGGTTGAAGCGCTGCTCGCTGGGCCTCTCGTAGTCCAGCCTCTTCTTCAGCCTCAGGGTGCCACGCTGCTCCTGCCGGTGGCTCACCATGGAGAACTTCTGCTCTGGGTCTCCTGCCACCACACTGAAGGTGAGCTGAGCGTTCTCTCCTGTGTCCCAGTCCTCAGCAGACAGCTCCAGCACCACCGCGTTGGGCTCACTGCTCTCAGGAACCCTGGCCATGCAGGACCGCTCCGTGAACCTGGGTGCATGGTCGTTCACGTCTGTCACCCTGATGGTGGCGGTACCCGTGCCCGTCATGCCACCCCCGTCCCTGGCCTCCACCACCAGCAGGTAGGCCTCTGCCTGCTCCCGGTCCAGGCCACTCATTGCCACCGAGATGGTGCCCGTGGACGGGTTAATGCTGAACATGTCAGAGCCGCCGCCACCTGTACCCGTATTACCCACAATCCTGTAGGAGAGCACAGCGTTCTGGCCCACGGCCGAGTCGTCCAGGTCGGTGGCCGTCATCTCCATGACAGAGGTGCCGGGGGCGGAGTTCTCCGGCACGTTGCCATGACAATCGGGGGCACAGGTGAAGATGGGTGCGTTGTCATTGATGTCCCACACGTTGATGATGATGTCAGTGAATCCGGTCAGACCCTCGCCGCCCTCATCTGTGGCCAGGACCACAAACCTCCACACGGCCCGCTCCTCCCGGTTCAGAGTCCTCTGAGCGTAGATCTTCCCCGTCACCTCATCAATTATGAACTCGCTCTCAGCTCCCTGGCCATGGAGGGAGTACCGCAGGGCCTCCTGGTCAGCATCCTTATCTGGGTCAGTAGCAGTTACCTACAACATCAAAGGGAATGTACTCGGTGAAGCTTTTTAATTTGCAGCGCGCAAACTTTTTTTATGGAGTTCAGCACTGTTTAATTATTGAAGCCTACTGACTGGAGTCATCCATCAGGTTGGTTGAAGCGCTAACTTCACACCTACCTGCTCTGCAGTGATCAACTCTAGTATATCGGCTACGTGTACAACTTTCACTCTCCTCACCTTAGCCCCAATCAATACCCAGGCAGAGCAACATGTTTAAGTCTACCATGAGAATTGCAGAGTGTCAGGTACTGTACGTGAAATGAAACCAATGAGCTACTATGGAGTGTTGGGGGAAAAACTGCTACTGGTCTAAAGCTTGTACCAGATATCCCGTCTGAAGAATCTTTTAAAACAGGGATGTTGGAATGAAAAACAGCATGATGTCATCTCATGCAATTCAGTCTGAGGACATAAAGGCTTGGGTAAAAGAGTGTCTGTAACCTCCCGGGGCACAATGACACATTCTGACTGACATAATTGTGTGACCTTGGAATTTTAAGGTTCTATCTGCAAAAAGATGATTCTGAGATATATGGTTGGAATAATTGTTATCTTTCAGTTATCTATCATGTAGTAGGTACAGGATATTTTACAGAACAAGGCTATGCCAGTAACTCAGTTTTTAAAAAAATGCAGATCAAACCTTATAATTTTAAGCTCTTGAGATACTGATGGAAAAGCTGAAAGAGAACATTTAAAATACACATCAAAACCTCTGTTTTTCACGTTGACAGATAGAGTCATAACACGGTTGAGTTGATGACAAAATACTCTCATGAGATTTCAGACGTCTGATACTGTATATCATACTATTCTCCCTTATTTTCTACTAATACATGTGTGATGACTTAATAGATCATTTGTATCTGTTGTCATAATAATGTGACAAATAAAGATTACCGTATGATTCAATGAGTGTTTCACACATACCTGAAGCACGAACACAGGCGATCCATCCAGCTCCTCAGTCACAGAACCATAGTACTCGTTGACCGTGAACACTGGCGCCTCGTCGTTCTTGTTGACCACGTTGACCATCACATCCGCATAGTCCTCCCACTTCCCGTCCGACGCCAGCACCAGCAGCTTGTAGCCCTTGTTCTGCTCATAGTCCAGAGGCTGGGCGATGAAGATGGTGCCCACTTCTGGTTCCACGTCAAACACCCCGCCAGTGTTGCCAGACGTGATCTGGTAGCGTAGCTTAGCATTGGCGCCTAAACAGAACAATGTGGTGACTGAGATATATGTAGTAAGCAGAATGGGACACCATGAGCATCACATACACAGAATTTAACATATATAGATAACATTTTCAAGAATCAAAGTTTCCTTTTTCAAATGAGATCTGACTGAATCCAGGTAATAGGCCTGCTTAACATTTCAGGAAGTTTCTTCATTTTTTGCTTCACAAAGTAATTGTAATAAGGTCTATCAGCTGATCAGCAGTTCTATACAGAATCCAATTATTGAGAAGAGACTCTTTGGAATCTCAATCAGATTCAATACATAACAACTCAAGAGAGGGAGAATGGAGGAATCTCCAAAGACATAAAAGATTCATAGCTTATTTGCAACATGAAAGTGAGGACGCCAGAACAGAGCAGAGCAGTAATCCCTAATCCTGAGTAGTTTGTTGTGTTGGCAGTGCTAATGAAACATTAGAATGACTTGTGAATAGATATGTTTTCAATTGAGCTTCCTCTCCCCCTTCAAACTGCTGAGTTCAAATCCCAGTGGAGACCATGCATGCACAGAGCGAGCAACGCAGTGTAAACAAACAAAATGAATAAACAAACACAAGAGAAATCCTATTCCCACTTGTACGTGTTAAAAAGACCTTCCCACTTTCCCTGGCTATAAGCTGACAGGAGGAAAACAAAAAGAAACGGTCTGCTTCCACTTCCAGGAACTCTTATCAGCTCAGTAAAGGAGAAAGACCTCTCTGTCTCTCTCTTTCTCTGCGTTCCAGGTTCCCTGGCTCCCTGGGTGGTGATAATCTGTTCGGGGGTGTCGGCCCATCAGCATAGCTGGCCCCGCACGTGTGCTTTATTACCCAAAGTGGCCCGGAGACTGTCCCCTCGCGCGTGGTGCTGTGTATTGAGATTGCAGAGATGGAGCTGGTGGCGCGGCCAGGCTCATTCATCACAGAGAGGTGGTTGCCGCTCCACAGGCCTACGCGTTCCGACATGATAAATGTCTGACATTATGGAGCTACGCCCCCCCCTTCTCCACTCCTCTCCTATTCCAGTAGCGGACTGATAGCTAGCTACCGCAGCACCAGAGGAGATGAAATGCTTCACAATGGATTTATTGTAGCGGGGTCATGTGAGTTAGAGCCGGCTGAATGAGGGTGAGTCAGGTGAATAAATGGCAGTGTGTTAGTATAGGATGAGATGGATGGGAGAGGGGTATGGATGGTGCCCATAGGATGAGAGTTATTATAGGGCTCGCTGCAGGAGAGAGAGAGTAGATTTGCTGTGTGCTGTGTGTGTGCAGTCCCTGACCTGTGAGTTGATGAGCCTATTGCGATGTTAAGGATGTCCTTTCTGAGCTATGGGGAAGCCATATGGAGACTTATGCAGTTTATATAAAAAAAAGCTGATTTATATTCTGTTTACACCGCAGTACCTTGACAAGCTATATGACACACCAACAATCGATAACATGAAATCAATGTGAAACATACTTTATAAAAATAGGGCATCTCAACCATACTGTGTTTTCTTCAGGGTCATGACCTTAGGAGAGATGGAGAGCCCTCGTAACCTCTCACAAGTTCACTGAGCCACGGGAGTGAGAACGACAGGGAAGTGACTTATGTTCTCCCACTCCACCACGTACCTTCATCCTCGTCATTAGCACTGACAGTCAGGATGGCAAAGCCCACATCGGCATCCTCATCCACATCCACTTCATACACCGTCTGAGCAAAGACAGGCTTGTTATCATTCACATCGCTGATGAAAACCCTCACGTACGCCGTGTCTGAAGGAAGGAGAGAGAGAGAGCACAGAGTGAGAGATTAAACGCCAGGCCCGCTCTTATTCTGTCAACCTGAACATATCCTCCCCCCTCTCTCCCTCTCTCTTCTTCATCCCTCTATTTCTCCCTCCATCCTCCTATCTTCACCCTCTATTATTCCTCACATCTCTATCTTGCTCTCCCTCTCTCTCTCTCTCTGTCTGACTCTTTTCTTTCTGACTGTTTTCTTTTTGAAGCAATCCGCAGGCAGATGTGAAAAGAGCCTCTTGGGGGGAGGGGGGGGGGCATCCCAATATAATTAGCTCCCTTTGATATGTGTATGAAAAGGAACATAATTTGCAATACACTCTTCAAGATAAGATCAATTATGTAAGCTGTTTGCAAAGATAGCTTGCGGTTTTACACAGAGATAATGCAGCATAGCAACAAAACAAGCCACAACCTCCAACTTTTTACGCCTTTCTGAGTCTGACGGAGGAGAGGAGAAGGAGGACATATCTGTTGGGCAGATCCAGCCATCGTCAATTGGTGTGTCTCCTCCTCTCCTGTGTTCCAGACACACACAGAGAAGCGTGGAAAGTACGCAGCATCAATACCGTGACAGATTGCTCTTTCCTCGTAAACACTGCTATTGCATCAAGGTCGTGTTTACAACCCTTCCTCAATTCTCCTCTTTTCTTCTGTCTAGTCGTCTTTCTTTTAGTTTTTTAACAGCTGTCATCGATCACAACATCGCCCTACTCCTAGGCTCCTCCGATTTCATTCAGTATATTCTTTAGTCGAGTGAGTGAGAGGGATAGAGAAATTGAGAACGTGTGTGTGTTTGCATGTGCGAATGTGTTTTTTCCCCACGATTCACACCTCCATGTCAGTATGTTGTATAAGACAGGCTGTAGGTGCCAGTTGCTGGGAGATAGGGGGGAGGGAGGGTTGAGGACCCTATAGAGACTCATTCTACATGCTAAGCAACAGAGCACTGTTCTGGGAGGAGTCTCCATCACTCTGAAGCCCCTAGTCGTCCCTCATCTTTATATCATCCTCATCTAACATTTATAGCACTGCAAAATCACTTTTTTTTTACTCCCTGCCTTTTTTATATTTGAGTGGTGTTTACGCTGTCAGAAATGTCATTTAGGGCGAAGCTGACTGAAAGCAACTTTTAATAATCTATGATAATATGAATGAAAAAAACATTCTCCATAAGACCTTGTCTGGTTGTTCATCAGCAGGTGTAAGTCCCCTCTGGGAAGAGATAAGCATATCTGGTGGAGAGAGAGATAGAGGATCCCTCCCCACCAGTGAGACAAGCCGCAGCTCAGACTTACAGTGCCATGCAAAAGTATTCATCCCCCTTGACGTTTTTCCTATTTTGTTGCATTACAACCTGTAATTTAAATGGATTTTTATTTGGATTTCATGTAATGGACATACACAAAACAGTCCAAATTGGTGAAGTGAAATGAAAAAAATAACGTATTTCAAAAAATTCTAAAAAATAAATAACGGAAAAGTGGTGCGTGCATATGTATTCACCCCCTTTGCTATGAAGCCCCTAAATAAGATCTGGTGCAACCAATTACCTTCAGAAGTCACATAATTAGTTAAATAATGTCCACCTGTGTGCAATCTAAGTGTCACATGATCTCAGTATATATACACCTGTTCTGAAAGGCCCCAGAGTCTGCAACACCACTAAGCAAAGGTCACCACCAAGCAAGCGGCACCATGAAGACCAAGGATATCTCCAAACAGGTCAGGGACAAAGTTGTGGAGAAGTACAGATCAGGGTTGGGTTATAAAAAATACCCGAAACTTTGAACATCCCACGGAGCACTATTAAATCCATTATTAAAAAATGGAAAAGAATATGGCACCACAACAAACCTGCCAAGAGAGGGCCGCCCACCAAAACTCACGGACCAGGCAAGGAGGGCATTAATAAGAGAGGCAACAAAGAGACAAAGGATAACCCTGAAGGAGCTGCAAAGCTCCACAGCGGAGATTGGAGTATCTGTCCATAGGACCACTTTAAGCCGTACACTCCACAGAGCTGGGCTTTACGGAAGAGGGGCCAGAAAAAAGCCATTGCTTAAAGAAATAAATAATCAAACACGTTTGGTGTTCGCCAAAAGGCATGTGGGAGACTCCACAAACATATGAAAGAAGGTACTCTGGTCAGATGAGACTAAAATTGAGCTTTTTGGCCATCAAGAAAAATGCTATATCTGGCGCAAACCCAACACCTCTCATCACCCTAAGAACACCATGTTCCTTCATCGGCAGGGACTGGGAAACTGGTCAGAATTTAAGGAATGATGGATGGCGCTAAATACAGGGAAAGTCTTGAGGGAAACCTGTTTCAGTCCTTCCAGCAGGACAATGACCCTAAGCATACTGCTAAAGCAACACTTGAGTGGTTTAAGTGGAAAGATTAAAATGTCTTGGAATGGCCTAGTAAAAGCCCAGAACTCAATCCAATTGAGACACTTTGGTATGACTTAAAGATTGCTGTACACCAGCGGAACCCATCCAACTTGAAGGAGCTGGAGCAGTTTTGCCATGAAGAATGGGCAAAAATCCCAGTGGCTAGATGTGCCAAGCTTATAGAGACATACCCCAAGAGACTTGCAGCTGTAAATACTGCAAAAGGTGGCTCTACAAAGTATTGACTTTGGGACGGGGGGGACGGGGGGGGGGGGGTGAATAGTTATGCACGCTCAGGTTTTCAATTTTTTTGGTGTTATTTCTTGTTTGTTTCACAAGAAATAATATTTTGCATCTTTAAAGTGGTAGGCATGTTGTGTAAATCAAATGATAAACACCCCCCAAAATCTTAAAATTTTAATTCCAGGTTGTAAGGCAACAAAATATGAAAAATGCCAAGGGGGGTGAATACTTTCGCAAGCCACTGTAAATGACGTCTTGAGACTGCAATCCAAACCCAGCCCTCCTACTGTACTACCAAGGCCTGTCAGAAAATGGAGCTCATTTTCAAATGTATTTGAATGTATTCAGACAATGCACACAGTGTATTCCTAAGTCGTCACAATTTGATAAGGCTTGCTACTGTGTGCATACTGCATGCATTACTGTTCTCTCTCTCATCCTCCAGCCCTGTTGAGCTGATGAGCTAGCTGATCTGAGCTGGCCTCACCTGAGTTGGGCTGTCCATGTTTCCCAGGTCGGGCTGACTCCCAGCCGTCCACTGACTTGACCTCCAGCAGGTAGGAGCCTTTGGTCTCACGGTCAAACACGGCCTCTGTGTAGATGGAGCCCAGCTCAGGGTCAATCCGGAAGTACTGGTAGTCCCCACTGCGGTCGTTCAGCAGGGAGTAGGAGATCTGAGACAGACAGCGAGAGAGAAGGAGGAAGAAGGGGGAGCAGGAGGCCAGGGTAGAAGAGCATGAAGAATGAGGTTAAAGCGAGTGGCATGGAGAAGGTGAAGGGTATGGATGGAGTAAGAGTGGAAAGAGAGGAAAGGACGTTGGAGATACACGAGGGATGAGTAAGAAAGGATGGACGTGAGAAAGACAAGGAAGATAGAGTTACAGAGTAAGGATTACCAAAGATAGGTGAGTGAGACAGGGGAGAGAGAATAATAGTTTTATTCAAACAGCAGAGTCTCTCAAAATAGTCTAAAACACCATGCATTTGATACATTTATCTCTCTATTGGGGTGGATGTGTGCACACGTACTTATTTAACCAAACTTTAATTAACTACTCTGGAGCAGACAGACCTCATTCAACTCAACCACATGTGACAATATATTTCTATATCAATAAAACAAAGCTACGTTGTTATAATTCGGTTTAAAGCAGGAGACTGAAGTCTATTCACCAAAAAATAATGTACCTAATTTTAATGTTCAAACTGAATAAAAGCATTCAACAGCCGCAGGAAGTTGTTCAGTAAAATTCATTGAGCTAGAGGATGGAAACGGCGTGGGTCAGAAAATAAATGGGGTTGTACAGGGGAAGAGCAAAAATTAAAGGCTGAATTAAATGTAATGCCATAATAAAAAGGTTGGCGGGGTCAAGTTATGGGTAAAAAAAACAGACACATTTAAACAGGCGTGAAATATAATTTTCATATTCACGTCCACCAATGATACTCATTATCTAAATGTGGGCCTGCATGGTATCTATGATTCAGCCTGCCTCAGAGAGCGCAAGCAATTAAGCAGCCAAGGACACTGTGCATGCAAACAACTGAGTACATTTTATGCACCCCTTTGTGCCGATAGCCATGGTGTCCTCGTACTGAGAATTCAATTATGAGTAGACTACCCGTACTGTTTGTGTGCGTGTGGGAACGTGTGTGTGTGTGTGCGTGCATGATTATGTGTGTATAGAGATCAAGACAGAGATCAAGAAAAGCAGCATGAAATGTAGACGATGCAGTGAGTGTGTGTGTATGCGTGTGAGAATGTGTGCGCTCAAGTGTACCTGTTTGCGTGCGTGCGAGCAAGCGTGTGCATGTGAGTGTGTCTTCTCAACACTTGTGTCCTTAATAAGCTTTTACTGCAGTGGGCTAAATCAGGGTCACACAGAGTGTTTCTTGGTAGTCTTAAACAAATCTAATTTGAAACAGAAGTATACACCTCACTCACATGGTTTTGGGCTTAAAAAAAAGGCACCTGTACCATGTTATATACAGTATAGAGTTGAAATGGATTACATTTTGAATTTGCATTCCAATATTACACTTTAAATACATCACAGAAGACTGAAATATAACAAAACCGTTTATTATAGAATCAACGGATTTTCAGCGGTTAAAAAAAATATGTTTATTAATTTTGAAATTATGAAAAATATGAATAACATTCCACCCATGAGGCCACTAGGTCATTTAACTGCAGGAAAGGGGGGAGCTTCAGTATGTGTGAAGTGCTGTATTGTACGTTTTATACAGGAAGCTGAACCGAAGTACAGATTTTATGGCCAGGCTACAGGAACACTCTCCTACTGAACTATGGACTATAGATGGGTTTTTCCATTTTCTACCTTCGGTATAAGACTCCAAGGTGAAATGAAAAGGGGAATTGCTACTGTGGGTTTACACTTGAGTGGTTTCTGGTCTTATCCAGTTACATAGTGGTGGATTGTTCACATGGATTTAAAGTAAAAACAGTGGTCGACAACACTAGGCCTGGAGTTCCGCAAATACTTAAGCTTTTCTGAGAAATATATCAGAATCAGGACCTGCATTCACAAAATGTCTCAGAGTAGGAGTGCTGATATAGGATGGTTGTTTGTATTTCCATTATTCCAAAGCATTCCGTCACCTTTCCGTTGAGTCCCAGGTCCAGGTCATTGGATGACACCTGCGTAACAAACGTCCCCACCTCTGCCCCCTCTGTGACCGACGCCTCGTAGATGGACGAGGTGAAGAAGGGAACATTGTCGTTGACATCTAGCAGAGAAAAACACCAGCATTATCCGTCATCATTTGGCTCAGTATTTTCTCAGTGAAAGGGTTTCATAAGGAGCAGAGTGTCTTTCAAGCAGCAGGCTGTAAAACAGGGTGGCAGCAGACTCCATTCCGCGTCTGTTAGTCTCTGTGGCTAAACATTTGTTGACAGAGATGAATGTAGACCTTCAAACTCCTGGAGATGTATTGAACAATTTCAAAGACCTCTTTGTGACACTTGAGAGCTCTCTCTATTTTTCACCATTCAACCGTTTCCACAGAGAAATAATACAAACAGCTTTTAGAGTCATTTATTTAACTCATTTACCACTTTCTTAGTTATTATAGAGAACTATCACAAGAACTTTACTAGAAACTTCAATAAAATGTTTTTCTTCAGAAGATAACATTTCAGGATAGTTAGTCCAAACCCCAAAACTATAACGGCTCGGATGCATTCAGAGATACGATACACTTCCATGTTGTATTTTCTTCAGCAAATGTCTTAATCTATGAATTAAACATTGGTCTTAAATCCATTACAACCCTCTCCTCCCCTTCTCCCCCTCTCCCTTCCTCCTTTCCAGCCCTCCCTACCTCCCTCCATCCTCTGGAGAAGACTGAAGGCTCACTTATTAAGACAGATAAGGGAGAGGAGAAGGAGAGGTGAAGGAGTGAGGAGGGTCTGGCCAGATTAATTATGTCTCTCTGGTTTAAGACTAACTCTCATGAATGATAGAGGGGGGAGATGGAGTCTGGGTTTGAGGGAAGGGGGGAGGATAAGAGGAGGGAGTCTGGGTCTGGGCTACGGTGGGAATGAAAGCTATTTTGGAATGGAGGGTCAGGGGTGGGCTGAACTGCAGTAATAAGCCGTGGTAATGGGAAATTAAGCTCGGATCAGAAGGCTGGAAATCAACTAAATTTTTATAAAAATCCCAGTACATCATGCTTTCTGAGGTTAGTCTGGAGGAGAGAGAGAGTCTGGAGGAGAGAGAGAAAGAGCGACAAAGTGAGAGCAAGAGAGCGAGAGAGCGAGAGAGAGAGCGCGATGGTGGTATACAGTCAGTGTTGAGTCAAGGCTGCTGGAATGGAAGTTAAAAGGGATAGTTAAGTATTATGGGTTGTTATATGAGCAGGTAGTACTGATCTGTCTTACCTGTGATATTAAGATAGACAGTAGTGAAGGCTGCCAGGGGGACTGCAGCCACATTCTGAGCCCGGACCCTCAGTATGAAGTTCCTGGTGGTCTCATAGTCCAGGGGCTCAGCCACCAGGATGGAGGCAGAGCCATCCTCACGGTTAGGGGTCAGGTAGAAGCGTACAGGCATGTTGGTCTCCGGCACCATCCCATCCTCCAGGTTATAGGTCACTCTAGGGTCCCCCAGCGGAGAGGTGGCCTTGATAGTCTGGGGTTCAGAGAGGAGACAGAGACAGGGGAAACTGAGGACACTAGCAGTCAATTCACACCTCTGTGACTCAGCTTTAGGCTTTAGGCGAGGCCGCCTGCAAAACAAGCAGTTCTACAGATCAACTACAACCTACTGTGGCCCATAAAATTTTCACATAAGAGTAAAATAAATATCTTGCTGATCACTTAGAACTCCAAAGAAAACCTTAGCACTCGCTCTCTCCCTGTTCATTTCCCCTCTCTCACACTCTCTCGATCACTCTCAGTGAAATATTAATCTGCATTTTTAATAGCTTATAAAAGATAGAGAGAAAATTCTGTAAATTAATTTTCAATGCGTTAGTTTAAAAACTAAAAGTAAATGCCTATGAATAATCCAGGACTCGTGATTGCCAGAGCCTGGCTTGTAGAAGTAATGAAGCGTTTGTCTTAAAATAGAGGCAATGGGGGATGAGCCTGGACATGGGCAGGGAGAGGGGGAGCTTTGGCTGGAGTAAGTTGCCATGAGGATGCAGGGCTATCCCAGGACACAGCAAGTGCCAGAGAGAGGGAAGATGGTTGGGAGAGTAGGGATGGAGGTTGAGCCCTGAGGGAATTATCTACTCTCGTTTTTGCTGTAGACTGTAATAGCTTGGTGTCCATATAGTACATCATAATACGCATTACTGTGCATTACTGCAGAGACTGGCTGTAGTGACATGGTAAATGCAGCTAGTGTCATCCAGTGTTGTGGTGTTTGTACGGTACAGTGTAGTAAGTCGTAAAGAAACCGCTTTAATATTAGATCAAACAAGTCTACTCCATGATGCTTTTATTTGCTTTGAAGCCCTGTGAAAATACTGGTTCACAGCTCAAAATACCTCTCTCAAGTTACCAGCCCCATTTCTGTAATACGTACCTATCCTAATGTGTGTCATCATGTCCTAACCTCCCCTTAACTCACCTTTCTCTAACCCCATGTACCTCAGAATACCTGTTTCATGTTACATCTGCCATACTCATCCTAATTTGTATTCCATCATGATTCATGTCCAACTCTGCCCTAAGATAACATCATGTCCCTCTACCTCCCCCAGGACATATTTTATTTATTTATTTATTTTATTTAACCTTTATTTAACCAGGTAAGCCAGTTGAGAACAAGTTCTCATTTACAACTGCGACCTGGCCAAGATAAAGCAAAGCAGTGCGATAAAAACAACAACACAGAGTTACATATGGGGTAAAACAAAACATAAAGTCAAAAATACAACAGAAAATATATATATACAGTGTGTGCAAATGTAGCAAGTTATGGAGGTAAGGCAATAAATAGGCCATAGTGCAAAATAATTACAATTAGTATTAACACTGGAATGATAGATGTGCAGAAGATGATGTGCAAATAGAGATACTGGGGTGCAAATTAGCAAAATAAATAACAATATGGGGATGATGTAGTTGGGTGGGCTAATTTCAGATTGGCTGTGTACAGGTGCAGTGATCGGTAAGGCGCTCTGACAACTGATGCTTCAAGTTAGTGAGGGAGATAAGAGTCTCCAGCTTCAGAGATTTTTGCAATTCGTTCCAGTCATGGGCAGCAGATAACTGGAAGGAATGGCGGCCAAAGGAGGTGTTGGCTTTGGGGATGACCAGTGAGATATACCTGCTGGAGCGCATACTACGGGTTGGTGTTGCTATGGTGACCAATGAGCTAAGATAAGGCGGGGATTTGCCTAGCAGTGATTTATAGATGGCCTGGAGCCAGTGGGTTTGGAGACTAATATGTAGTGAGGACCAGCCAACAAGAGCGTACAGGTCACAGTGGTGGGTAGTATATGGGGCTTTGGTGACAAAATGGATGGCACTGTGATAGACTACAAACATGCCCTCGTAAAATTTGCTGAGTAGAGTGTTGGAGGCTATTTTGCAAATGACATCGCCGAAGTCAAGGATCGGTAGGATAGTCAGTTTTACGAGGGCACGTTTGGCAGCATGAGTGAAGGAGGCTTTGTTGCGAAATAGGAAGCCGATTCTAGATTTAACTTTGGATTGGAGATGCTTAATGTGAGTCTGGAAGGAGAGTTTACAGTCTAACCAGACACCTAGGTATTTGTAGTTGTTCACATACTCTAGGTCAGACCCGTCGAGAGTAGTGATTCTAGTCGGGTGGGCGGGTTCCAGCAGCATTCGATTGAAGAGCATGCATTTAGTTTTACTAGTGTTTAAGAGCAGTTGGAGGCTACGGAAGGAGTGTTGTATGGCATTGAAGCTCGTTTGGAGGTTTGTTAACACAATGTCCAATGAAGGGCCAGATGTATACAAAATGGTGTCATCTGCGTAGAGGTGGATCACCAGCAGCAAGAGCGACATCATTGATATACACAGAGAAAAGAGTCAGCCCAAGAATTGAACCCTGTGGCACCCCCATAGAGACTGCCATAGGTCCAGACAACAGGCCCTCCGATTTGACACATTGAACTCTATCTGAGAAGTAGTTGGTGAACCAGGCGAGGGAGTCATTTGAGAAACCAAGGCTATTTAGTCTGCCAATAAGAATGCAGTGGTTGACAGGTCGATGAAGACGGCTGCACAGTACTGTCTATTATCGATCACGGTTATAATATTGTTTAGGACCTTGAGCGTGGCTGAGGTGCACCCATGACCAGCTCGGAAACCGGATTGCATAGCGGAGAAGGTACGGTGGGATTCGAAATGGTCGGTGATCTGTTTGTTAACTTGGCTTTCAAAAACTTTCGAAAGGCAGGGCAGGATGGATATAGGTCTGTAACAGTTTGGATCTAGAGTGTCACCCCCTGTGAAGAGGGGGATGACCGCGGCAGCTTTCCAATCTCTGGGGATCTCAGACGTTACGAAAGAGAGGTTGAACCGGTTAGTAATAGGGGTTGCGACAATTTCGGCGGCTAGTATTAGAAAGAAAGGGTCCAGATTGTCTAGCCCAGATGATTTGTAGGGGTCCAGATTTTGCAGCTCTTTCAGAATATCAGCTGTCTGAATTTGTGTGAAGGAGAAGAGGGGGGGGGGGGGGGGGGGGGCATGGGCAAGTTGCAGCGGAGGGTGCAGAGCTGTTGGCAGGGGTAGTGGTAGCCAGGTGGAAAGCATGGCCAGCCGTAGCAAAATGCTTGTTGAAATCCTCGATTATTGTAGATTTATCGGTGGTGATAGTGTTTCCTAGCCTCAGTGCAGTGGGCAGCTTGGAGGAGGTGCGCTTATTCTCCATGGACTTTACAGTGTCCCAAAACTTTTTGGAGTTAGTGCTACAGGATGCAAATTTCTGTTACAGGATGCAAAAAGCTAGCCTTTACTTTCCTAACTGCTTGTGTATATTGGTTCCTAACTTCCCTGAAAAGTTGCATATCGCGGGGGCTATTCAATGCTAATGCAGTACGCCACAGGATGTTTTTGTGCTGGTCAAGGGCAGTCAAGTCTGAGGAGAACCAGGGTATCTGTTCTTAGTTCTGTATTTTTTGAATGGGGCATGTTTATTTAAGATTGAGAGGAAATTACTTTTAAAGAACAACCAGGCATCCTCTACTGAGATCGATATCCATCCAGGATACCTGGGCCAGGTTTTTTTTAGGAAGGCCTGCTCGCTAAAGTGTTTTAGGGAGCGTTTGACAGTGATGAGGGGTGGTCGTTTGACCGTGGACCCGTTACGGACGCAGGCAATAAGGCAGTGATCGCTGAGATCCTGGTTGAAGACAGCAGAGGTGTATTTAGAGGGTAAGTTAGTCAGGATGATATCTATGAGGGTGCCCATGTTTACGAATTTAGGGTTGTACCTGGTAGGTTCGTTGATAATTTGTGTGAGATTGAGGGCATCTAGTTTGGATTGTAGGATGGCCGGGGTGTTAAGCGATAAAGTTTGGGCTGAGGCTAAACAGATAAACAGGACAGGGTACCGTGTAAAGGAACAGTCCAGCAGGCATCAGCTGTGCAGCTGAGTCATCATAAGGTCCAGTGAACAGCAATATGTGAGTCCGAGAGCAGTTCGAATTGGTGCTACAGCACAGCGAGCAGGAAGCACGGTTGTTGTTTGCGTGTGCTAGCGGGCCGGGGCTAGCAGATGGATCTTCGTGGACGTCGCAACGGGAAGCCTGTTGAAACCACAGACGATTACGCAGACCAGTCGTGATGGATCGGCGGGGCTCTGTGTCGACTCTAGGAGATCCTGTCCGGTTGACAGAGAGGTAGATAGCCGGGAGATGTGCCTGACTCAAGGCTAGCTCAAGGCTGATTAGCCAACAACAACGTTCATTTGGTTGCAGCTAGCTAGTTGCGATTATCCAGTGTTAAATGTCCAGTGATTCAGTGATTCCGGCAGAAAATCCGATAGGTTCTGGGTTGATAACGCGCTGTGCAGACAGTGCAGACTGGTTGATAATAGTCCAGGCTAGAGCTGGCTGGTAGGTAGTGCAGGCCACGGACAATGGTGAAAAAACGCTACCGGTGGCTAATAGCAAGTAGCTAGTTAGCTGGTTAGCTGGCTACTCCCGTCCGGTAGACAGCGAGGTAGATAGCCGGGATATGGGCCTGCTCGAGGCTAGCTATAATAAATATAATATAATATGCCATTTAGCAGACGCTTTTATCCAAAGCGACTTACAGTCGTGCGTGCATACATTTTTGTGTATGGGTGGTCCCGGGGATCGAACCCACTACCTTGGCGTTACAAGCGCCGTGCTCTACCAGCTGAGCTACAGAGGACTCACGGCTAACTGGTGCTTGCTTCGGGGGCAGTGGTGATTAGCCTACGGCAACATCCATTCGACATCCATTCAGTTGCGGCTAGCTAGTTGCGATCCGGTGTTAAGGTCCAGTGATTCAGTTATTACGGCAGAAAATCAGATGTTCTGGGTGAAAACCGCTAATGGTGGCTAATAGCAAGTAGCTAGTTAGCTAGTTAGCTGGCTGGCTAGTTTCAACTGGAGATTCTAGATAAAGGTGAGTAAATAATATAATCTGTTCCACATTGAGTGAAGCGGGTTGCAGGAAAGTATATTTAGTAGAAGGATGAAAAGTGTGATAGGGACATATATACGTAAAATAAAAAAATAATTTAAAAAAAACAGGCTATTTACATGGACACACAAGAGAACACGACCGCACTGCTACGCCATCTTGGAACTTCCCCATGTGTATGTTGAAACATGATGACTTGATCTATTTCTCCCCACATTCCACCCATACAGTATCTCTGCATCCCAAATGGCACCCTATTCCCTTTTTAGTGCATTACTTTTGACCAGAGCCCTGTTGTGCACTACATAGGGAATAGGATACCATTTGGGACGTAGCATGTTTGTCCTGGTCCCATTTTACCACTATGGGTGTGTCCCTGACGGTATTCTCTGGGATGACCACGTCATAGCTGTCCCTGTCCCACTGCGGAGGCTGGTTCTTCACGTTGGTGATGGTGACGGATAGCTCCACCGAACTGCTCCGGTTCCCCCCGTCCGTAGCAACTATCTCCCGGGTGATGTAGGTTCTCTGTAGTCATAGCAACAACAAAGCTGTCACATGACACACGCTGACTGAAATAATAGCAGTTTAGACAGGGGTGAAGGACAGTTAGAGAAGCAAGGAAACATAAACCCTCCCAGTGATTGTGTAGATTAGATTACAGTGAGATGCATGTCATGCAGGATGACAGTGTCAGGGAGTGTCACAGGGACAGGGACACACGCTGGCTGTATTTGACTCATGCTACTGGATATTGGTAGAACATTGGTAGTACTGGGTAAATGTAAATGACACTGTCTCATCACGGGTGACTGATAGAATGCTACCAACAGTGTTCTGCTGATAGAGGAACTCTGTAGTCATAGCAACAGCTTTCCTAGGAGCACTCATAACAAAAAAAAAATGCATGCTAACACCTCCTCACTACACCAGGCTTCCCATTTTCTGCTATGTGATAAAACATTCTCCCCTGAGGAGGGACATTTACAGACTAGCCAGCGAAGAAGAGAGAAGAAAACGGCAAAAAAGCTCTCTAACATTAGCTTGTTAGATTTGTGCTAGCTTATAAAGACTTTTAAAAATACATATTAGACTTCCTCTATACTCTCAATGAAGTTGGAAATATTATCTGTAATGAGTCTCATCTCAACCAATGAAACCTGGGGCAGGTGGACTTGACGTACAGCTGAGATGGGTTATGGTTGTGTTAGGTTTAGTGTTATGGGTTAAGGTTGTGTTCCTGACCTGTGAGATGGGCTGGTTGACGTAGACCCAGCCTGTTAGGGGGTTGACCCTCATGTACTCTGGCTGTTCTTTAGACATGGAGTAGGTGACGGCAGCATTGGTGCTGTAGTCATCGTCGTGGGCGGCCACACGCAGAAAACTGGTACCAATCATTGTGTCCTCCCGAAGGAAGTCTGTGGGGAAGACAACACATCATATTCAATTGGCCAAAGAAATTCTGAAAATTAGCTCTGCTGATTGAACTATGTCTTGGAAAGATTAACAAAGATGGGATGTTGTCAATAAAACATTAACAAGGTAGACATGATCAGCAAATACTACTGGATCGATAATAAGACTAGACTAGATTATGTGCATATGTGTGTGAGTGCGTGTGAGTGCATTCCCATGTGCGCATAGGTACATCTGTGCTTTTGCATGTGTATGTGTGTGTGTGTGTGTGTGTGTGTGTGTGTGTGTGTGTGTGTGTGTGTGTGTGTGTGTGTGTGTGTGTGTGATCCCCAGCACTCACACTCGTAGCGTTGGTTCTCAAACTTGGGGCTGTTGTCGTTCTCGTCGAGAATGAGGATGTTGAGTTGACAGATCCCTATGAGGGGGTCTGCTGCCTGGTCCGTAGCGGTCACCGTCACCGCGTACTCCCGCTGACGCTCACGGTCAAACTTCCTGGACGTCACTATCACACCTGAGGGAACAGTGTTATACAGTGGTTGGCATGGCAAACGGACAAAGGCAGACCGGACACAACATTTTCTCTCAAATTCTATTACTCTAGGCTAAGTTTATGATGAAATACTGAATCTGATGTGTTATGTTAGCGAACGTAACGCTATGTAATTACAGATCTCAATATACTAATGAAGTACGTGCGTACACTGTAATTGATGTGCTATTAAAGTTTATGATGAAATGTTTGGGGTTTTGGAAATTGCACTTGAATTAAATCAAAGTCATTCTGAGGATTCCTCACAGTTCATGCAAAGCCAATCCCTCTCCTTTCACTCCTTTCTCTCCTCTATAAAGGTTAATGATTGATGTCCACTGAACAGTTACATTTCATAAAGCAATTCATTTCTAAAAGAGGGCTTGTGGACATTTTTTAAACGCTGTCTTTTCTTCTCATTTTGAGTGCTGGCACATTTTGAAAGGGTGTCATTAAAGTGAATTAGATTGAACTTTGGAATTCATAAAATACTTCAAGGCAGTTCCAAAGTGATCCAGAGAGGAGGAGGAGAGAGAAAGAGATAGAGAGAGAACGAGACCATCGAAAGAGAGGGAGACTGAGAAACATTAGCGAGAGCTGCAGAGACTTGTAACCTTTTCAGTACCAGATGACATAAAGCCTAAACACTATGGGGATGCTGCTAGGGTCCACAACCAAACAGTAAAGTTGGACTGTACTGTACCTGTGTCTGGGTGGATACTGAAGGCAGGCACAGTGCTGTCTTTGTGCATGAATCCATAGGTGACTCTCCCATTAGAGCCCTCGTCTGCATCTACGGCGTGGACCTGGAGGACAAATGTTCCTGCAGGCTGGTTCTCCAGCACCGTGGTCCGCTCCCGGTACTGCTGGCACTGAGGGGGAAAGGGGGAGAGGGACAGGGATAGTGGGAGAGAGAGAGAGAGAGAGAGAGAGAGAGAGAGAGAGAGAGAGAGAGAGAGAGAGAGAGAGAGAGAGAGAGAGAGAGAGAGAGAGAGAGAGAGAGAGAGAGAGAGAGAGAGAGAGAGAGAGAGAGAGAGAGAGAGGATGGGTAATGGAGGAATGCCAGTTACCAAATGACAGAGGGAGAGAAAATAGGATGCATAGAAGGGGATGAAATGAAAGAAAAAGGTCATTCAGTATATTCAGGACATGTGTGGAGGGAATGGAAGAGAGAGGGATGGGAGACAGTTATGAAATAGTCAAAGAGAAGGGAAAAGGGGAGAAGGACGGTGGAATGAGGGTGGAGAGATAGAAGTGAATCATTGAAAGGAGTTACAGAAAAGGAGGAGAAAGGGAATAGAATTAGAAGTGAAGAAGTAGAGCGAGAGAGAGCGAGAGAGGGGGAGAGAAGTGGAGAAAGGGGTTTGAGCGAGAGAGGGGGAGAGAAGTGGAGAAAGGGGTTTGAGGAGGAAGTGTCTCTTATTAATCCCTCTATGTTTTGCTCTGTAGAGATGCATCTGTGTTTTATAATTAAAGCGGCCTTGAATCAATTCCATCGAAGCAGATCCACCGAGATACGGCGTAAGCCTGGATAATTTGGATGTGCTCCGACGCCCACACACCTTCCTTCCTTCCTCATCATCATCTGAGCGCTTGCTCGGTGTGTGTAAAGAGAAAACAGTCAAATCTTCCAAATCCCATCTCTTT
This sequence comes from Coregonus lavaretus, assembly GCF_964263955.1. Taxonomy (NCBI): domain Eukaryota; kingdom Metazoa; phylum Chordata; class Actinopteri; order Salmoniformes; family Salmonidae; genus Coregonus; species Coregonus lavaretus. The sequence goes on along the minus strand of NC_140024.1, from coordinate 7,406,298 downwards.
GCCATCATCAGACGGCTCATTTTGGCGCGCCTCAGACAGAGACGGCATTTCAAATAAAAAAAGATCCCAGATCAATTCAGCAGCTCGTCTTTGATGCTTACTTCTGACATCTAATTAATGACAAGGGGGCATTTTCCACCCTCCTCTCCCTCTCCTCCCTCTCCACCGCCACTCCCTCCTCTAACCATTAGTCACAGTCTTTCTAGGCCCAAATTCAATGTGTTTTCAGAGGTCAGGTGTCCCTAAGGGAGTCCCAGTCAGGGATGAGAGGGGCTGTGGTGGATCTCAAACTCAAACGGTGCCCCCTCTTCCCCCTCTCCCTCTCCAGCCGCATTTACCCCCCTCTTATGAAGCTTCAGGACCTGGCACTCTCACAGACAACCCATGGGCCCAGGAGGGGCCCTTCTCTTAGGAGTCCCTGAGTCACTGATGCTCACAAATCCACAGGAACTGCCTGAACCTCAGCCAAACAAACAGGATCAGGAGGGCCAAGGGCACGAAACAACATAAAAGCAGCTTTCTCTCTTCTCTCTGCCTGCTGTTTGCTGCCTGCACAGAGGAGGAGAAAACTGAGCACACAGGCAAAGTGATCCAGCTGTGTTTTATTTTTGAAAGACTTTCTCTTTGGACTTATTCTCTTTGGACTTTTTTCTCCCTTTTGTAGGAAAGTCTTGTCCGCACCTCAATTCAACTATAGTTTGAGCATGCTAGCATAGATAAATATAAAATAAAACAATTCAGAGAACAAAGCATGAGGGAGTCCTGAGGGAGCCGTGTGAGAGTACATGAAAAAGTTTAATCTCATCTTTCAGACTAACATGTGAAACACGCATATGTACAAAATGCTCCCAGGACTCCGGGGAGATAAGTAGCTTTACTTTGCGAGGCACAATTAGCTCCAAATATCTCAAAGGCTAACTTCATCTAATTTAAAATTGAGACATCGGCAGAAAACAGGTAGGGCTGTGATGATTCGGCATATCTTTCAAACACTTCATTAAAAACCCTTAGATGATCTAGAAATAGAGTGGGTCGGCCGGCTAATCACAACTCTGGAGGACGGAGATGGAGAGGTAATAAACAGATGCGATAAAGAGAGAGAGAAAGGGAGCTGCAATAAACAGATAAGAGAAACCGAGAAACCAGAGCGATTTGGAAGGAGAGAGAAAGACTAAGGTCTGGAAGTCAACAGGAGAGTACTGATGCTCATCTCAGAACTCTGCTAACGCCTTTATTTAATTCTAACAGTATGTCCCCATAGTTAAGGCTGAGAGACAGAGGCTGGGAAACACAATGAGCTGTAATGAGATGTATGTTCAGAGCCAAACAGATATCAAAACCATGACATAGAGCAGTGAGAACGAAGCTTACCCTCTCAAAGACAGGTTTGTTGTTGTTGACGTCGTCCACGCCGACGATGACCTGGGCGGTGGACGAGAGGGCCTGGGGGCCGCCAGAGGCGTTGTCATCGGTCGCTGTGACGTTCAGGATGTACTCTATCCCCTGGAGTCTGGGAGGTGGGCTGGAGCGCAGCCGGATCAGACCTGCAACAACCAATCAGAGACAAGTTATGACCTCACTATGAATGAGTGAACCTCTGTGTTCGCAAGGTCTCCTGACTGACTTATATAGGGCAGCAAAAGCGAGAACATGCTGTTTTATCAGCTTTGGACACTTTGTGCCCTTGGTTTTCCCTTATACTGTATATAAAACTGCATGAACTGAATCCAACCCTGGAGGGTCTGCTTGTGCTCCTTTGTTCGTGACTGACACATCTGGTGTGTAGAACAGCCATGTCGCTCTCTTCCTCAACATCTCTCCCAGTGTCTTTGACACTTGGCCAGCGCGTGACTGCATCCAACAAAGGCGGTTGTCAGTCCCACCTTCGGTGGTGCATAAAACAACAAAGGATGGTGTATGTCTGTTGTCTGTGTGACTGAGGTTCCTCTCACCTCCGCGGTGACCGTCCCCTCCCCTCGGTGCCTTGGTGACTTTTTCTCCGCTTCCTATTGGCCGTCACCTTAGTGTGGGCGGCAGATTTCCATCCCTCTCTCTCCCCCTCTCTCTTCAGAGTGTTTTATTTTTTTCTTAATGTTGCATTCATCTGGCCTTTGGTGTTTGCTAAGCGCGTATGTGGGCTGCGGACACACTTAATACATTCTGTCTTATCTTCTAAGACTCTAACAGGCACAGATGCAACCATTGGAGATGCACTGGGTGCTGTATACATTTCCATGGCTTTCAGAGGGTCTGCGTTGGATGTTGTTGCTCTTTAGAGACCAGCGCAGTCCGTCTATCTCTGCCTAACAGGGTGACATGAAAGACACTGAGTGTCAGGGGAGAGGAGGGAGAAATGAGGGGTGAGAGGAGGGAGAGAGGAGGGGGAGAGGAGGGGGAGAGGAGGGGTGAGATGAGGAGGAGAGGAGGGAGAGAGGAGGGGGAGAGGAGGGAGAGAGGAGGGGGTGGGGTGGGGTAGGGGTGAGATGAGATGAGGAGAAGAGGAGGGGGAGAGAAGGGGTGAGGAGATGAGGGAGAGAGGAGGGTGAGAGGAGGGGGAGGGGAGGGGATGAGATGAGGAGGAGAGGAGGGGGAGGAGGGTGAAAGGAGGGGGAGAGTAGTGGGAGAGGAGGGGTGAGATACTGAGGGCCATTCAACAACCAGCCATAGGGAATCAGGAGACATCCTGTCTCTGAAATGAGGCATGGTACGAGCGCTACAGTAGCACGGCCGGGCCAAGAGGAACATTTGATCAATTCTAATGTGATGTGAGCTTCGCTCCGGGAGTGTGACAGTGTGGGGGCAGGGACAGGGACAGGGGCAGGGCGTGTGGTGGGGATGGGGCACTAGCTGCCATGGAGGAGGCTGCCTGGGAGAGCTTGTCAGAATGACTGGTTTCACCGGGGTGGACGGCCTGGACTAGAAGAACCACAGGCTAGGGAGATGGTCCTATAAGAGACTGACTAGCTGCACCATAGGCTAGGGAGCTAGTCCTATAAGAGACTGACTAGCTGCACCACAGGCCAGGGAGATGGTCCTATAAGACATTTACATTTTAGTCATTTAGCAGACGCTGTTATCCAGAGCGACTTACAGTTAGTAAATACATATTTTTTATTTTTTTTATACTGGCCCCCCGTGGGAATCGAACCCACAACCCTGGCGTTGCAAACGCCATGCTCTATCAACTGAGCTACATCCCTGCCGGCCATTCCCTCCCCTACCCTGGACGACGCTGGGCCAATTGTGCGCCGCCCATGAGTCTCCCGGTCGCGGCCGGCTGCGACAGAGCCTGGATTTGAACCAGGATCTAGTGGCACAGTTAGCACTGCGATGCAGTGCCTTAGACCACTGCGCCACTCAAGAGTTTGAGAGAAAGACTAGCTGCACCACAGGCCAGGGAGCTGGTCCTATAAGAGACTGACTAGCTGCACCATAGGCCAGGGAGATGGTCCTATAAGAGACTGACTAGCTGCACCACAGGCCAGTGAGATGGTCCTATAAGAGACTGACTAGCTGCACCATAGGCCAGGGAGATGGTCCTATAAGAGACTGACTAGCTGCACCATAGGCTAGGGAGCTGGTCCTATAAGAGACTGACTAGCTGCACCACAGGCCAGGGAGATGGTCCTATAAGAGACTGACTAGCTGCACCATAGGCCAGGGAGATGGTCCTATAAGAGACTGACTAGCTGCACCATAGGCTAGGGAGCTGGTCCTATAAGAGACTGACTAGCTGCACCACAGGCCAGGGAGATGGTCCTATAAGAGACTGACTAGCTGCACCACAGGCCAGGGAGATGGTCCTATAAGAGACTGACTAGCTGCACCATAGGCCATGGAGATGGTCCTATAAGAGACTGACTAGCTGCACCACAGGCCAGGGAGATGGTCCTATAAGAGACTGACTAGCTGCACCATAGGCCAGGGAGATGGTCCTATAAGAGACTGACTAGCTGCACCACAGGCCAGGGAGATGGTCCTATAAGAGACTGACTAGCTGCACCATAGGCCAGGGAGATGGTCCTATAAGAGACTGACTAGCTGCACCACAGGCCAGGGAGATGGTCCTATAAGAGACTGACTAGCTGCACCATAGGCCAGGGAGATGGTCCTATAAGAGACTGACTAGCTGCACCATAGGCTAGGGAGCTGGTCCTATAAGAGATTGACTAGCTGCACCACAGGCCAGGGAGCTGGTCCTATAAGAGACTGACTAGCTGCACCACAGGCCAGGGAGATGGTCCTATAAGAGACTGACTAGCTGCACCACAGGCTAGGGAGCTGGTCCTATAACAGACTGACTAGCTGCACCACAGGCCAGGGAGATGGTCCTATAAGAGCGAGCCTGTTGAAGGAGAAGGTGTATCTTCAGGAGGACATGTCACATACTCCCAGTAACCCAGGGAGAGAATGACTCTGCACACACACAGAATTATGTTGCAAATGCATGCCACATGGGGTAGTATTCACACATAGTCGCGCATGAACACACACAGTGAATGCACACACCTGGGTGTACACTCAGGAACATCAAACCAATACATTGTGGTAGAATGTGACAAATTGAACAAAAAGCTGCCTGCATGGCCTACCGTACATCAGTATCTATCTGGAGGAGGATGTCTTAGGATGACATAAACATCTCGCCATGACTTCAAAGACTGCTCAGAAAAAGGTTGAGCCAGAGTTGAGAGATTTTAAGACATTGCAAGAGCAAAGCATATAGTCTGTGTCCCTTCCGTTCGATAAGATATGTGGTCCCGCAGTATGTGGGTGATGGAATTGATGTTTGTGAGCATGCATGTGTTTCAAAGAATGTGTATGTGTGTGTGCGTGCGTGTGTCCAAGCATGTGTGTGTGTGTGAGTGTGTGCGCGTTTGTGTGTGTGAGTGTGTGACAGTGCTGGGTGAGGCAGGCCGAGGCATGCAGCAGTGTGCGTCACAGCCCTTGCTCACCCTGCTAAACATGGTCGGTGAGACTCGGCCAGCACATATCATCGCACATCAAAGATTGAGAAGATGTTTCTCCAGGGGTCACTGAGCACACGTCGCTTCGTATGATAGAGGGGAGGGGGTTGGCAGGGGGGAGGGATGGGGAGACGATGCCCCTCTCTCAACGCCACCTCTAATCATCGTCTGGCCCCAAAACAGCGGGATGGAGCCATGAAAGGCAGAGAGACTGAGGGAGGAACGACTGCATTCGCCCCCTAGGGAGAAAGGGGTGCAGTACGGGGCGAGGCAATGGGGGACGTTATATAAACCTCACATCACACGCACGACAATACTCCCACTAAACTAGTGGCACTGAGGGAGGACAGCATGATGAACCAATACTACTCCTACACCTATGGGATTTCTTTAACAGCCTGCAGATGAATTAGAACACTTCTTCAATATGGGCTCTTCACAGACAAACAACAAAAAAAATGCAATAAAAAGGGAAAAAAGAGAAGGGTCGTTCACATTAGCCGTAGACATGATCTACCTGTTTATTGGAGTAAACATTTTGCCTGTCGTCTCGGTAAATAGTTCCCTCATGCTGAGAACAGAGGCTTTGTATTTATGTCTTTAATACAAAGAGGGTGATCATCTTATTGACTTTGCTGTTTGAATTCTTAAAACGGTATTCAATCTCATGAAACAAATTCTACGCTGAGTTACAGTCAAATTAACACAGCCCATCTGTCCCCGAGAAAAAATCCCATGAATGATTGAGGAAATTTCAGGAAAGTAGAGGAGATTTGACGATCCATGGAGAAGAAGTAATACAATACTTTGATCTCTAAAAGAGAGCGAGAGTGATGAGATGGGGATGGGGCTTGTGTGTGTGTGTGCACGAGCGTGCGTGTAGAATATGTCCTTCGCCCCCAAACTAATGAGTGCTATATGGGTATGAACCATGAAGGATTTTAACCGAATAAGAAGCTATATGGAATAGTTTGAAATAAGGGCTATTGAGAAAATCTTCAGTTTAATGATGTGAGTAATACAAGGGTTAAACCCATCTAGTGAGCCCAGACAGCTCCACAGGTGAGTGAAAGAGATAGGGTCCAATAATAGTGTGTAAACTTGTCATACAGTAGCAGCAGGATGTATGCGCTGATGCTAAGTCTGACCAGTCTGACAGTTACATGAATGTGAACAGTGAGGACCTTGAAGCCTATCATGGATGATAACATGAAACCTATAATATTTATACAGTGCATTAGGAAAGTATTCAGACCCCTTGACTTTTTCCACATTTTGTTGCGTTACAGCCTTATTCTAAAATGGATTACATTCTTTTTTCTCATCAATCTACACACAATACCACATAATGACAAAGCAAAAACAGGTTTGTACAGTGTTTTGTAAAAAAATAAAAAAACACAACAACACTGAAATATGACATTTACATAAGTATTCAGACCCTTTACTCAGTACTTTATTGAAGCACCTTTGGCAGCGATAACGGCCTCAAGTATTTTTGGGTATGATGCTACAAACTTGGCACACATGTATTTGGCACACCTGTTTACCCATTCCTCTCTGCAGATACTCTAAAGCTCTGTCAGATTGGATGGGGAGCGTCGCTGCACAGCTATTTTCAGGTCTCTCCAGAAACGTTCCATTGGGTTCAAGTCCGGGCTCTGGCTGGGCCACTCAAGGACATTCAGAGACTTGACCCGAAGCCACTCCTGCGTTGTCTTGGCTGTGTGCTTAGTGTCATTGTCCTGTTGGAAGGTGAACCTTCGCCCCAGTCTGAGGTCCTGAGCGCTCTGGAGCAGGTTTTCATCAAGGATCTCTCTATACTTTGCTCCGTTCATCTTTCCCTCGATCCTGACTAGTCTCCCAGTCCCTGCCGCTGAAAAACATCCCCGCAGCATGATGCTGCCACCACCATGCTTCACCGTAGAGATGGTGCCATGCTTCCTCCAGACGTGACGCTTGGCATTCAGGCCAAAGAGTTCAATCTTGGTTTCATCAGACCAGAGAATCTTATTTCTCATGGTCTGAGAGTCCTTTAGGGGCCTTTTGGCAAACTCCAAGCGGGCTGTCATGTGCCTTTTACTGAGGAGTGGCTTCCGTCTGGCCACTCTACCATAAAGGACTGATTGGTGGAGTGCTGCAGAGATGGTTGTCCTTCTGGAATGTTCTCCCATCTCCACAGACGAACTCTGGAGCTCTGTCAGAGTGACCATCGGGTTCTTGGTCACCTTCCTGACCAAGGTCCTTCTCCCCCGATTGCTCAGTTTGGCCGGGCGACCAGCTCTAGGAAGAGTCTTGGTGGTTCCAAACGTCTTCCATTTAAGAATGATGGAGGCCACTGTGTTCTTGGGGGCCTTCAATGCTGCAGACATTTGTGAGTACCCTTCCCCAGATCTGTGCCTCGACACAATCCTGTTACGGAGCTCTACGGACAAGTCCTTCGACTGTTGGACCTTATTTAGACAGGTGTGTTAGTGTCCAAATCATGTCCAATCAATTTAATTTACCACAGGTGGATTCCAATCAACTTGTAGAAATATCTCAAGGATGATCAATGGAAGCAGGATGCACCTGAGCTCAATTTTGAGTCTCATAGCAAAGGGTCTGAATAACGTATTTCAGTTTTTTTGATTTTAATACATTTGCAAAATTTTCTAAAAACCTGTTTTCGCTTTGTATTTATGAATTGTTGTGTGTAGATTGATGAGGAAATGTTTTAATTTAATCCATTTTAGAATAAGGCTGTAACGTAACAAAATGTCAAGGGGTCTGAATACTTTCCGAATGCATGCTAGAGGCGAAACAAAATGCAGAACAAAATGCCACCCAAATGTGTGAGAACAGTAATTTTAGAAGAGCAGTTCTACAGCCATTTAAAACAATTGAAGTGACATGGATGAATAGCAGGTTATTTGTTTTGTGTACCAATCAGGGTTATGTGGCTTTTATTTTTTTATATGGTTGAGAAATCTCCCCTATCTGCTGACAGTTACTATCAGTAGAAATGAACAAAGGAAATTGCACCTTGAAGTTCCAGAGTAATTGAATTTGCTAAAGTAATCTTATTACCCTTTAATGTGATATGCAGATTCAATGGTGCAATTTACCAAGGGTGGGAGGGCTATGAAATTAGTTTAGGCCTTTAACACATTTTCGATTTCAAATTGCTTCCTTGGTGGGCTAAAGGCTAGGAGGGACTCCAACTTGAGACATTGGAGTAAACCTTTGATGACATTTGTAATGACAAAATCAGCCACACTAAAAATAAACGACAGCTAAAGCGTATCTCATGACAATTCCTTTCACCCAATCTAGTGTAATATCTGCAAGAAGGGATGGGGAGGAGGGAGAGCAGCAGGACTCACTGAGGAAGAGGAAAGGAGGGGTGTAAAAAATATGTCTCACCTTTCTGGCTGTCGATAACAAAGTTGCCCTCGGCGTTGCCCGTTGTGATTTTGTAGGTGATTCCATCGCCGTCTGGGTCCTTGGCAAGCACCGTGGCAACCAGTGTGTTAGGCCCGGCGTCCTCGGAGACAAAGGTCCGGTAGCTGTTAACAGAGAGAGAGAGAGACATCCCAAAATCAACACCTCTCCTCGCGTCTCTCCAGCGACAATGCAGAGTGTGAGAGTGAAAATGAGTGAATAACACACCAGGCTGCAGACTTGTCACATTTTAATCACTTGAATATTTCAAACAGATTTATGAATGCATTATGAAGCTGTTTTTGCGAGGGTAAAAACAGAGTTGGTTGAGTGTCTGATATGGTGAGCCTAGGTAGCCACAACCTGATTTCTAATTTCCTAATTCTATGGAGACAGCACTCAGTAAACAGCTGTTGGCAGCCTGTCACACTGGGGAGACAACACAAAGTGGCTGGGTTGGGGTGTGAAAGAACGGGTGACTTGGATGACAGAGTTGTGAGGAACTCTGGAGAGAATCAAACAACCCCAGCATGTCATACAAACACACACAAACAAATACTATAGATATATCTACATTATATAGTACATATGCCAAATATAGAATACACAAACAATGCATTAACACCTTGATCTCACACTGTCAGTGATATTAATTCCCCATGGGAGATTCACACATAAAGGCGCTTACCGACGTGCCGCGGTAAGCGGCGAAGGTCTCATAGACTTCAATTGGAGTAGGGTACCAGGTGGCAAACACAAGCAGCTTTGCATGTGGCCGTGGTGGTCCGTAAGTGGCGCTCGAGGAGGCAAAAGATGAATTTGCTGAAGCCTTGAGCGGCCGCCGCGCACGGTTGGCCAATGAGCATCATTCATCTTGTCAACCAATCGAACAATGTTTTAATGATAATGCTCAAGCTGACAACAACCGGGACCACTGGTAGGCTAATTTTCTCGCAGTTCAATTTCCGTTCATCACGGCCCATCTGTAAGCGCCTTAACGCACTTTACACATAATGTACATACAGTACATGTCACCTAAACAAAATCATAAAGATCAAACAATGTGTATCCTAATACAGACATGTGCAGTGCCAAGTGAGAGGACTCATGTCATGCATACATTAAAAAAGTTAAAAGTAAGTAAGCCTTGTCCGAGCCAGAACAGCCCGTAAGGGCAGCAGCATGTTTTTCTAGCGTGAGGCAGCTTGATCTACAAGTACACCCCCTGGACAGGACGCTAGTCTGTTGTAAGGCCTTACCCACAATCCATCTCCTGATTGCTGAGTGCCAAGCAGAAATGCATCAGGTCCCATATTTCTTTGTATTTGGTATGACCCCCAACCTTGTAGTTGCAGGGCTGACACTCAAGGCCACTAATTATTCACATACTGTATATCACTGTCCACAAATTGACAATGAAGACACAAAGCCATATAGGAAATAGGGATTGTGCACGATGGAGGGCAATGATGTCTGTTCTCAGTTTATTCCATAGGCCAAGCCTTGGCCCGGGACCTCTAGACTGGGAACCCTAGAGCAGGCTCCAGGACTGGCTACGTGATAGAAGCTCCTGATAGTAGTGACAGAACAGAAGATGGTCCATTACTGGATTCAATTTATACCTACAGTAAATTGACTATACTGTACAGTTTGTGGCCTTCAAATCTAGCAGGCCTGTAATGTAAAGAACACTTCCAGACCTATACACTGATCTGAGAAAAGAACAATTTACTCTCCTCTACACAGGAACACACATAAAGGTACACAGACGGTCATGGTCCTATTCCCACAGAATCCCACTCATCCCTCATCCTCAGAAACACTTTGGTGCTGCTTTCAGACTGTACATACATAAAGAACAGTATTTTATTTCAATGCAAACAGTCCCAGTGAAGCAAAACAAACACATTCACACACACACAGAGAGACATCAGCACCACGGTCTTCCCAGCTGTCTCTTTCACCATCACCCTCTCACTTCATCTCAATTGAAATGTTCCCGTGGATGTGAGTGCGTCTAACAGCGGAAAGACAAACAGGGCCTCAATGTGGGCACAGTATGTTGTCGTTCATCATTCCACCCACGCTCCACTCCGCTCAGAGCTAGTGGATGCAAAAACAAGACAGAGGCGCGACTCACTGACAGACTGACAGAGACGGACTCTTCTACTGAGCTAGAGTGCTCTGTCTGTCTGTCTGTCTGTCTGTCTTGTCTGTCTGTATGTCTGTCTGTCTGTTTGTCTGTAGTCTGTCGGTCTTGTCTGTCTGTCGGTCTTGTCTGTCTGTCTGCCTGTCTGTTTGTCTGTCTGTCTGTCTGCTACCCCCTCCTCCACTCCTTAGTCAGTAGAATAGGAATAATTTTGCTGGGTGGGGAGGAGAGGGATAAAGCATTCACAGCATGAGCATGTCTCTGAGAACATTTCCTTTATGTTCCATTCTGCCTGTGCCGGTGGATGGAAGCTGCGCAGAATTTCTCTACAATGAAGGTCTACTGTATATTGTCCAATTCAAATATAATTTCTTAGGGCAGAAAAGTAACAAACCTTTCATGTGTCTATATTGAGCTATGAATTCCCAGTATATTGTTTATGCAAGAGCCTTATGCACTGTATATTTCCATGGAAACCAATGTTCCAGTTTCATTCATTTGATTTGACTTGATTAGGGCCCTGTCATTCACTTGATTAGGGCCCTGTCAAGTTGTCTTTCAATAGGCATGCAGACTGTATGGAGCAACAATCTTGATAACGTATGCAGAACAAATGAAGATGATGAAAAGTCTTATAAAAGGATTATCAACTACAATGATACATTCAAAATGAAAAACGAATTCAACTGATCAGTGATCGTGTCAAATCAGTTTCCTGACGAATGGAGAGAGGTTTGGGAGGAGAAAAGGGACAGAATGATGGTGCTGGAGGTCCAGAGAGTAAGATGGATGGAGGTCCAGAGAGTAAGATGGATGGAGGTCCAGAGAGTAAGATGGATGGAGGTCCAGAGAGTAAGATGGATGGAGGTCCAGAGAGTAAGATGGATGGAGGTCCAGAGAGTGACAGAGATAGACAGTGGAGATCGAGGGAAAGGTGGAGAGAGGGTAGCGGTTGTACTCGTCATCAGGTCCTTTCCCACACAACTGATTGATGGGTAACAGAGGCATGCTGACAGGCGTTTCATGACTGTGATTTATGTCCCCGCTTGGAGACGCCCCCCTCAACCCCCTCAACCCTCCCCATGCAACCCGCCTGCTCCAACACCCACCGCCACGGCACAACGACCTTTAATCTGTCACCAGCCTCAAAGGGCCTTCGTTTCCCATGATGAGATGACACCCTTGTACACACACACACACGACATCTCTCAAAGGCCTTATTTTCACAGGCTCCATTTTCTTTAAAGAAGAAAGAGAGGATCCACCACACCACAGCTCCTCTCCATCACCTCCCTCCGCCGCTCAAAGGGTGCCAGTCACCGACTCAGGGTGCTCTCCGTCTCTCACCTGTTACCATGGAGTTTGGCCCAGGTGACGGGGTTCTGACACAGGACTGACTGACAACTCCCAGTCGGGGCGGCCATTTTGTGGGAGAGGCAGTGAGTGAGTGAATGGTGAATGCGGCAGGCGCCTGCCCAGGAAGACAGACAGTGGTTGTGTATGCCCCTCACAGTGCCCACTCTCCCTCTCATTATCTGTCCCATCAATCTAATTTCAACCCAAAGCCCAACTACTGCTCCATCAGAGTCTGCCAACATTCTCCCTCCCGTCAGCCAACCAGCCAACCCGCCAATACCACACCAGACACACAGACGCTCTGTCACCCTTAACCCCATTTCCCTTCACAATGACTGACATCAGCCACAATATAATTAGCCAATTTACCCAACACATCTATTACATATTAACAACTGACAAAACACACAGCGCCAGACCGAGACTGAGACTAGCTTGTTGTTAGTGCTCATTAGCATTTCTCCATCTTCTGTAATGTCAACAGATTGTCAGGGATCTGTGAATACATTTATAAATATCTCTCTGCCTATCCAATTCACTCATCACTCAGGTTACTGTCTGCCAGCAAACAATCCCTGTAATGATCTACTTAGTGTACACCAGGCTGAGTGACAAGACTAATTTTGTCGATTTCACCAGCAATATGTCACTGTCGAATGAAAACCTTGAAACTCCTTTTTTGGCTTTTTAAAATATTCTTTGGTACATGTATTGAAAGCAGTAACTCCCCTCAATATACGCTGAACATTTCATGAGTCTAGGCCCATGAAAATGTATTCAAAATATCTTCTGAAGTTTCAATGTATGTTCGAAAATATAGTTGTTGTTTTTTTTTCCTGAAAAGTTTCTGTTTTGGAGATGAGGTTTTCATCCGATAGTGACGAACAGCATAGGGGAGCGAACCGAGTGGCAAATGAAACTGGCTGATCCAATTGAGCCCAATAGAAATAACAGTCTGACGGCCATCACAAAGTTAGTCAATTACTACCAGACTCCCTGTTTCCTTGTGTTATACATTAGAGAATATCTGTTTTGTTTTCAGCATTGTAGAGTAACAATGACGATTCACTGTAGATCTCTGTAGAATGGACAGAGCATGAGGGGAAACAGGTGATGCTCCTACTGACAGGAAATCAATTCTTCCCACAAAACCCCCAACAGATACACACAGCAATAGCATCATAACACACACAACACCACACAGACCCACACACAGCCTCCCATCACACATAACCCCGCACACAGACCCACACACAGCCTCCCATCACAGCACATATCACCCCATTCACCTACCCACACCACAACCTTAATCCCAACAACTAAAAGCTAACTCATCTACATAGTGCATCCATCTCAGCAATCCATATCCAGCCACACCCACACACTGGGTCCCTGCCACTGTTGATCTGAATGATTAAAACAGACATCCCTGGTGGGCAGTTGGATCTCCCTCTACATCTCTCTACCCCCCCCCCCCCTACTCTCTCACTCTTTCTCTCATTCTGTCTGACTCACTCACTCCATCTCTCTCTCTCTCTCTCAACTCTTTCCCTACCTCTCCATCTCTCTCTGAAAAACACATGTATGTCAGTACACACAAACACACACACACACATACACACACATACACACACACACACACACACACACACACAGACACACAGACACACACACACACACTGCCCTGGTGCTGGCGTGATTCTCTCCACAACAACTAAAGGCATGGCTGATTGAACCTGCCTCACCAATTTGCAGAGCTAGCTGCCAGAAAATTGTCCAATTAAAAGAGCCACAGGCCGGAGCAACGCCAGAGGGAAAAAACAACAGCTCAATGCATCACAACAGATCGGCCCGGAACAGCAGGGTAATGCAGCATTTAAAAAAAAAAGAATGTGCGGATGAGCTAATACAGGGCAGGAAACATGCCCAAGAGGAACAGGACAGATAGAGATGTTTAAATCCCAGTTTCTGTTTCTTTTTTATGTGTGTTTTGTTTTGAAGGGGTTTGGGTTGTAGACCAACAGCAGCAGCTGTACTGGATTTTGGGAATTGGCAGCCATGTGGAATTCTGGGAAACTGCAGCTGCACTGGATTGTGGGAGGAGGCAGCTGTGCAGAGCAGAGGAAAGTGAAATGGTATGACCTAGACTGACAAGGTTAACAACAAGAAGAGCAGGCAGGGTGGAAGGAAAATGGTGATTAAAGATAAATGATGAGTAGAGAAGGGAGATACATGAATAATACGAATAAGGAATGAGGTGTTCTGCTTAGATGTTGACGATGATGATGATGGCCATGATGATGATTGTGATAACCACTCTTCCTTATGATGTTCCAGTAATAGTGATGAAGAGGAGAAGCAGTACTATACTCACACATGCTGGGAAAACTCGGGGACCTCATCGTTGACGTTGGCCATGCGGATGCGTACAGTGGCTGTACCTGTCCGGGCCACATCTCCCTTGTCCACAGCCATCACCACAAACTCATACAGATGGTTGGGCCTCTCATAGTCCAGCTGCCCTGCAGGGAAAATGGTGCCGTGGGGAGAGATGCTGAAGTCTGGGCTCAGAGTGTAGTAGGTCAACTCAGCATTCAGGTCCGAGTCACAGTCACTGGCAGACACTAGACGGAGGGAGAGAGGGGGGAGAGAGGAGGTTAAATACGGAGATATCTCTGTATTCTGCGACATCTAACCATAACTACAGTTTTTTTCAATTGCTTACACACTAGAATTAAAACTTTCCCACAATTAGCAAAACCTTACACTCAAGGAGCAAAACACCGGCCTAGATTTGCACAACTGTAAGCACATTGTCAGCTTCACACTTTTTGCAAAACATTACACACAGTGATTTGCAAAACACTAAACACAGTGATTTGCAAAACACTAAACACACTTGTATGCATTTGACACAGAAATGTATCATGATGTCATTTCCTTGCAATTTCAAAGCAAAGGCTTTCAAATGAACACACCCATGAACCAATTGGTTAAACACAGCCACCAGGTGTGCACACACACTGGTGCTTAATTGTAGACACACCAATCAGGTTTAAGCACTATAAAAAGGCAACAGGTAAGTTCACCTGTCTTTAAAAAAAATGGACGGTGTCAGAGGAAGGGGAAGAGGGAGAGGGAGAGGAAGACCTGGAGGAGGGGTAGGACATGCACAAAGAAGAAGACAACCAAATCTGTGTAACGAAATTCGTGCTACAATTGTGGACCATGTAATAAACCACGGACTAACACTGAGGGAGGCTGGACTGAGAGTACAGCCTAACCTAAGCAGGTACACGGTGGCATCAATAGTTCGAATATTTCGTCAAGAGCACAGGTGAGAAACGTATCTTCTGTCAACAGAAAATCCATAGTTTACTGTACTATATCAACAGTTTTGGTATCTATTCCTGTATCATTTTACAGTAAGCTACATGTATTTTGTTTGGCCAACATAGGATTGAACGTCGAGAACACTAAGGAGGGAGGGGCCCCATATTCACACAGGAGCAAGAAAGAGAGATCATAAACCTCGTTTTGGCCAATAATGCAATCATACTTAGAGAAATTAAAGCCCATATTGTCAATGATCACTGACTTTTCAATAATGTCCAACAGGTCTCTCTGTCAACAATAGCCCATATCCTTAAAAAACATTTGAAACAACTGTATAAAGTGCCATTTGAAAGAAATTCAGACAGGGTGAAAGGCCTGCGGCGTGAATACAGTGGGGAAAAAAAGTATTTAGTCAGCCACCAATTGTGCAAGTTCTCCCACTTAAAAAGATGAGAGAGGCCTGTAATTTTCATCATAGGTACACGTCAACTATGACAGAAAAATCTAAAAAGAAAAATCCAGAAAACCACATTGTAGGATTTTTTTATGAATTTATTTGCAAATTATGGTGGAAAATAAGTATTTGGTCACCTACAAACAAGCAAGATTTCTGGCACTCACAGATCTGTAACTTCTTCTTTAAGAGGCTCCTCTGTCCTCCACTCGTTACCTGTATTAATGGCACCTGTTTGAACTTGTTATCAGTATAAAAGACACCTGTCCACAACCTCAAACAGTCACACTCCAAACTCCACTATGGCCAAGACCAAAGAGCTGTCAAAGGACACCAGAAACAAAATTGTAGACCTGCACCAGGCTGGGAAGACTGCATCTGCAATAGGTAAGCAGCTTGGTTTGAAGAAATCAACTGTGGGAGCAATTATTAGGAAATGGAAGACATACAAGACCACTGATAATCTCCCTCGATCTGGGGCTCCACGCAAGATCTCACCCCGTGGGGTCAAAATGATCACAAGAACGGTGAGCAAAAATCCCAGAACCACACGGGGGGACTTAGTGAATGACCTGCAGAGAGCTGGGACCAAATTAACAAAGCCTACCATCAGTAACACACTACGCCGCCAGGGACTCAAATCCTGCAGTGCAGATGTGTCCCCCTGCTTAAGCCAGTACATGTCCAGGCCCATCTGAAGTTTGCTAGAGTGCATTTGGATGATCCAGAAGAGGATTGGGAGAATGTCATATGGTCAGATGAAACCAAAATATAACTTTTTGGTAAAAACTCAACTTGTCGTGTTTGGAGGACAAAGAATGCTGAGTTGCATCCAAAGAACACCATACCTACTGTGAAGCATGGGGGTGGAAACATCATGCTTTGGGGCTGTTTTTCTGCAAAGGGACCAGGACGACTGATCCATGTAAAGGAAAGAATGAATGGGGCCATGTATCGTGAGATTTTGAGTGTAAACCTCCTTCCATCAGCAAGGGCATTGAAGATGAAACGTGGCTGGGTCTTTCAGCATGACAATGATCCCAAACACACCGCCCAGGCAATGAAGGAGTGGCTTCGTAAGAAGTATTTCAAGGTCCTGGAGTGGCCTAGCCAGTCTCCAGATCTCAACCCCATAGAAAATCTTTGGAGGGAGTTGAAAGTCCGTGTTGCCCAGCGACAGCCCCAAAACATCACTGCTCTAGAGGAGATCTACATGGAGGAATGGGCCAGAATACCAGCAACAGTGTGTGAAAACCTTGTGAAGACTTACAGAAAACGTTTGACCTGTGTCATTGCCAACAAAGGGTATATAACAAAGTATTGAGAAACTTTTGTTATTGACCAAATACTTATTTTCCACCATAATTTGCAAATAAATTCATAAAAAATCCTACAATGTGATTTTCTGGATTTGTTTTCCTCATTTTGTCTGTCATAGTTGACGTGTACCTATGATGAAAATTACAGGCCTCTCTCATCTTTTTAAGTGGGAGAACTTGCATAATTGGTGGCTGACTAAATACTTTTTTCCCCCACTGTATGTGGTGGTACGTTTTGTTCACTGACTGTAGTATTGTGTACTGCACACATAACCTTTTTACTGTACATGTAATTTTACTGTATAGCAGACCTACAGTAAATTGATCTACACAATGTGATCTTTTGCTGTATTTCAGAGTTTTGCAAATTAATGCGGAGGAAGTCCCGCATGAGTTTATATACAGTGGTGTGAAAAAGTGTTTGCCCCCTTCCTGATTTGTTATTTGTATGCATGTTTGTCACACTTAAATGTTTGAGATCATCAAACAAATTTAAATATTAGTCAACGATAACACAAGTAAACACAAAATGCAGTTTTGAAATGAAGGTTGTTATTATTAAGGGAAAACAAAATCCAAACCTACATGGCCCTGTGTGAAAAAGTGTTTGCCCCCCCTGTTATAACACAACTCAACTGTGGTTTATCACACCTGAGTTCAATTCCTCTAGCCACACCCCAGGCCTGATTACTGCCACACATACCTGTTCTCAATCAAGGAATCACTTAAATAGGACCTGCCTGACAAAGTGAAGTAGACCAAAAGATCCTCAAAAGCTAGCCATCATGCCGAGATTCAAAGAAAATAAGGAACAAATGAGAAAGAAAGTAATTGAGATCCATCAGTCTGGAAAAGGTTATAAAGCCATTTGTAAAGCTTTGGGACTCCAGCGAACCACAGTGAGAGCCATTATCCACAAATGGCGAAAACATGGAACAGTGGTGAACCTTCCCAGGAGTGGCCGGCCGACCAAAATTACCCCAAGAGCGCATCGACGACTCATCCAAGAGGTCACAAAAGACCCCACAACAACATCCAAAGAGCTGCAGGCCTCACTTGCCTCAGTTAACGTCAGTGTTCATGACTCCACCATAAGAAAGAGACTGGGCAAAAATGGCCTGCATGGCAGAGTTCCAAGACAAAAACCACTGCTGAGCAAAAATAACATTAAGGCTCGTCTCATTTTTGCCAGAAAACATCTTGATGATCCCCAAGACCTTTGGGAAAATACTCTGTGGACTGACGAGACAAAATTGAACTTTTTGGAAGGTGTGTGTCCCATTACATCTGCGTAAAAGTAACACTGCATTTCAGAAAAAGAACATCATACCAACAGTAAAATATGGTGGTGGTAGTGTGATGGTCTAGGCCTGTTTTGCTGCATCAGGATCTGGAAGACTTGCTGTGATAAATGGAACCATGAATTCTGCTGTCTACCAAAAAATCCTGAAGGAGAATGTCCGGCCATCTGTTCGTGACCTCAAGCTGAAGCGAACTTGGGTTCTGCAGCAGGACAATGATCCAAAACACACCAGCAAGTCCATCTCTCAATGGCTGAAGAAAAACAAAATGAAGAATTTGGAGTGGCCTAGTCAACGTCCTGACCTGAATCCTATTGAGATGCTGTGGCATGACATTAAAAAGGCAGTTCATGCTTGAAAACCCTCCAATGTGGCTGAATTACAACAATTCTGCAAAGATGAGTGGGCAAAAATTCCTCCACAGCGCTGTAAAAGACTCATTGCAAGTTATCACAAACGCTTGATTGCAGTTGTTGCTGCTAAGGGTGGCCCAACCAGTTATTAGGTTGTAGGGGGCAATCACTTTTTCACACAGGGCCATGTGGGTTTGGATTTTGTTTTCCCTTACAGTTTTTTCCAATTGCTAACACACTAAAATGACATGCACAGCACAATTATTTAAACTGACACATAGAGAGCAAAACCTCTTCTCAAGTCTCCAAAAGTCTAAACACATTTTCTGCTTTACACACATTTTGCAATTCAAAATGGCACTTTTTAAATGCACTGCACACGGTTCTCTGCATAAGACACAACAATCTGACATAAAGTCACATTTTTGCCATTTCAAAACACTGCCATTCAAAATGACACTACATGAGCTATATGGCCAATACATGTGCCACCTGGCCAAACACCTCAATGGTTAATTGTTACCACTTCAATCAGGAAGTAAGCACTATGAAAAGACCACAGGTGAGCACCTTTTGTTTTTCAACAACAATGGAAGATGTTGCAGAGAGAGGAAGAGGAAGAGGAGAATGAGAGGGGGAGGAAGAGTGAGAGGTAGGGGTAGGGCTGGTAGAGGAGTTCATGGCCAAAGAAGACAACTTTCAAATGAAATCAGAGCAACCTTAGTTGATCATGTCATCAACCATGGGCTGACAATGCGAGAGGCTGTACAGAGAGTGCAGCCCAACTTGAGACGTTTTACTGTCGCCTGTGTCATCCAGACATTTAGACTGGAGTACAGGTATGTAACCAACATTTATTTCACACTATGTAGTACACCCCATGTCATAGTGTACAGCTGGGTGACACCTGTTTACTTCATGAATGGCTGATGTCATACACTAACTGCACAGGTTTCCTGTACAATTTACTCTACTGTGGGGAAAATATCTTTAGGCTGCATTGTCCAAGCCCTATATTTTAGTTTTTTAGTTTTTCTAAAGGACTGAGAGACGCAACCATGGTGGAGGAAGGGCTCAAATGTTCACCTGGGTAATGAATAATAATGAAATCAGATTCCGAGAAACTCAAAGCCACATCATCCAAGACAACACCATATTCAACAACCTTCAACAAGTCAGTCTGTCCACATTGGCTCGCATTCTCAAGCGAAACCAAATCAGAATGAAACCACTTTATAAGGTGCCGTTTGAGAGAAACTCTCAAAGAAACAAAGAGGTCAGACGAGCATATGTGGATGTAAGTACAATATTGACTGCAGTACACTACACGCAACATTGTTTCCCAGTGTACTGGATGACCCATGTGGGATTGCATGAGCTTCCATTTCCAGTACTCCCTGAAAACAAAGAACAAAAGCAGTCAATATGGTGTCATCCAGTACACTGGGAAATTTTGTTCTTTGTTTTCAGGGAGTACTGGAAATGGATGCTCATGCAATCCCACATGAGTTCATCTTTATAGATGAGGCTGGGTTCAACCTAGCAAAGACCAGAAGAAGGGGGAGAAACGTCATTGGCCACAGAGCCATTATAGATGTTCCTGGCCAACGTGGTGGGAACATCACAATGTGCGCTGCCATCTCCAATACGCATGGTGTCCTCCACCGTCATGCCAACCTTGGACCATAAAACACAGCCCATATTCTCACATTTCTGGACAGACTCCACAACATTCTCATACCACCAGAGCGTGTGAATGATGCAGACCATCAAAGAACCCGGGAAGTTGTAGTATGGGACAACGTGAGCTTTCATTGTGCAACCCCAGTCCAAAACTGGTTTGCTGACCACCCACCATTTCTCATGCAATACCTCCCAACATACTCACCATTTCTGAACCCCATAGAATAGTTATTTTCGGCATGGCGGTGGAAGGTATACGACCGGCAGTGTGTGTATCTGCAAATATTTCTGTGCATGTGAACAATCTGAATAATTTTCTACAATTTGAACTATTTTTGTATTATGGCAAAGCATACTAAAGATGACAGTGCTTTTCATTATGTCCAACAGTGTGTAGTTGGTTAGACAAAAATCTGGTAATATGAATGAAGTGTGTGCAATTTCGTGCAAATGTTTGATTTTGATAATGCTATATGTAGTTTTGGTTGCAGTGCTTCATTTTGCAGGATATATGAGGTATTTTGCAGTTTGGGTGTGGTTTTGTGAATTGTGTTAAGTATTTTGATAAAACCAGCCTAGTTTGCAAAATTGTGTTTTAGCAATTGGGAAAAACTGTAATAATAACAACCAACCTTCATTTCAAAACTGCATTTTGTGTTTACTTGTGTTATCTTTGACTAATATTTAAATTTGTTTGATCTGAAACATTTAAGTGTGACAAACATGCAAACAAATAAGAAATCAGGAAGGGGGCAAACACTTTTTCACACCACTGTACATTGATGAGGCTGGATTTAACCTGACAACAGTGAGAAGAAGGGGAAGAAACATTATTGGCCACAGGGCTAATGTCAATGTACCAGGGCAACGTGGGGGTAACATTACCCTTTGTGCTGCCATTACACAGAATGGTGTCCTCCACCACCATGCCAACTTGGGTCCTTACAACACTGACCTCATTCTTACATTTTTAGACAGATTACACAATATTATCACAGCAGAAACCAAAGGGACCAGATGCAATACATTGTCGTCTGGGACAATGTAGCTTTCCATCGTTCTGCTCTGGTCCAAAACTGGTTTCATCAACACCCACAATTTACAGTTCAATACCTTCCAACATACTCCCCCTTCCTAAACCCCATCGAGGAGTTCTTCTCAGCATGGCGGTGGAAGGTTTATGATCTCCGGCCCTATGTCCAAATGGCCCTCATTCAAGCTATGGTGGAAGCATGTGATCAAATTGAAGCAGCATCCATACAAGGGTGGATTCGTCACTCCAAAATATTCTTCCCACGTTGCCTTGCAAATGAAAATATAGCCTGTGATGTTGACGAGGCCCTGTGGCCAGATCCAGCTAGGCGGAGAGATGTTTAGGTTATTTTTCTTTTTTATTCGGTTCTGAACTGGATATGCAATTTATGTTCCAGTATTACTGTAAGCTTACAGTACAATGGTATGTTCAGTAATACTGTATGAAAACTGGAAAATGTTTTGCTATGAATGTTTTGTTGAAATGTTCAGAATTGACTGACTTGTGTACATGAAAATAAATTCATATTTTCATTGGTCTGCACAATTGGTGTCATGTGGTGTTGGTGAATTTATTTTGACACTTTCTCTGTGTAAATGCTAAAAGTGTTTTAGGTTGAGCACAGGAGTGTTTAACTGATTCAAACAGAATCAGACCATATGATGGTTGGGTTTATGTTATGACAACAAAATAAGGTTTTTATAAGACATTGTATAGTTTTGACAAAAGTGTTCCATTTTGCAAATGATCTGAGGTGATGTGCTACTTTGGTGTAGTGTTCAAAATTGTGCTTAAGCAATTGAAAAAAACGGTAACATATCCAACATGTCACGTTAGTCTAAATGCTAGACTTAATTACTACTATTTTTCATGCATGTTCACACATTTCTGTATCGTATCAAATTGAAGGTTAGGAAAAGGCAAGCATTTTCCCACATTTCTCTTTTTCTGTTGAAAACATACTGGAGTAGGGATACGGTCAGAGTGATTGCCTTGCTAAAAGAGAGGGCTCAGTCTGGGACTGGGATCAGCATATTTTCCGCTAACTAGTCTTTTCACCGTGAACTCCTGCATTCTGGTATTCTCCTTAGATTGCATGTAGACCAACAGCATCCAAGGCACAGGAGGTTGATGGCACCTTAATTGGGGAGGACGGTCTCGTGGTAATGACTGGAGAATGATCAGTGGAATGGTATCAAATACATCAAACACATGGTTTCCAGGGGTTTGATGCTATTCCATTTGCTCCATTCTGGACATTATTATGAGCCATTCAGCAGCCTCAACTGATCCAAGGGAACCAGGTTTGGTGGATTTAAATGTCACCAATAACACTGTCAAATATGAGCATTATCCTTGTTGACACATATCCATAGACTGTGCAAGGCTTCATACATCAAAGTCAATATTTCATTTCCTCAGCATGCACTTGCTGATTTAGCAATGAGAGTCATTTTAATATCCATCAATACTGAGCCAGTGTGGCTCTAAAGGATTCTTGGACTAACTGCCACAACAGACAACATCCCCTCTTGGCCTGAGCCCCAGATCTATTGGGAGTGATGTATTTGGCCAAATGGAGTATCTGATGAAACTGCCTCCAA
This sequence comes from Coregonus lavaretus, assembly GCF_964263955.1. NCBI lineage: Eukaryota > Metazoa > Chordata > Actinopteri > Salmoniformes > Salmonidae > Coregonus > Coregonus lavaretus. Next base: position 7,383,320 of record NC_140024.1, on the reverse strand, counting down.
TGGTCTGGTTCCTCAGCCCTCACCACAGCACAGAGCTATAGGAGACATAGATTAATAAATCATGTTTTGTGATGCTGTTTACCATGTTGCTACTTCTACTTTAAAACCACCCTAAATGCCTAAATCCATGTATATCTAATCTTTCAGATCCACTCCAGACAATCCCAGGGCTTGTTGCTGTGGCCTGGGATAGCCCTTAAAATGGAGCCGGATGATGTCCAGTGTAAAGTCTCTCTCTCTGGGACACAATCACAGCCTCCTGTTCGGACCCCACTAATCCCAGGAACAAGAGCCTAATCTCGGTTCCTTCACCTTAAACCGTCGGACCAACATACAGGGAATTAAAAAAAAACATTTCATTGACATTTCATTGAAAGCTTACATGTCCCCATAGATGTGACCCAGATATGGTGTTCTCACGGCTGCTTAAAAGTCTGTATGCGCCATGTTGTTCCTTTTTGCTCTAGATGCGTTCTGTTCTGCGGTGAAGTCCTGTTATGGTCAGATTCACAGCGATATTTTTTAGTGTAACTATGCACCTCTTGAGCATAGCGGTCTCACAGCAATGTCTGCCAAAAATGGCTGTTCATCAGCAAGAGGACACCTCTGGTACTATGCAAATCAAGTACAGAGAGAGACTCGATAAAAAAAGGTTTTTGATGTCCACGTTTTGTGTGTTTGTAAGTGTACGCCTGTCCTCTCCTCACCCACCAGCATGGTGAACATAGCACTACAGAATAATATTGAACTTATGTGACTACACTACAGGGAATATGTGGAGCTCCGTGTGGTCTTCTCCTAGGAACAGAACTGTCCGTTGTCTCTGGACATGAGATGGACATTAGAGCAAGAGGGGGGGTGCAGGGAGGATGGAGGGAGGATAGAGGGAGGGAGGATGGAGGGAGGATGGAGGGAGGGAGGGAGGATGGAGGGAGGATGGAGGGAGGATGGAGGGAGGGAGGATGGAGGGAGGATGGAGGGATGATGAAGGGAGGATGGAGGGAGGGAGGATGGAGGGAGGATGAAGGGAGGGAGGAGGGAGGGAGGATGGAGGGAGGATGAAGGGATGATGCAGGGAGGATGGAGGGAGGGAGGATGGAGGGAGGGAGGATGGAGGGAGGATGGAGGGAGGATGGAGGGAGGGAGGATGGAGGGAGGATGGAGGGAGGGAGGATGGAGGGAAGATGGAGGGAGGGAGGATGGAGGGAGGATGAAGGGATGATGAAGGGAGGATGGAGGGAGGGAGGATGGAGGGAGGGAGGATGGAGGATGGAGGGAGGGAGGATGGAAGGAGGATGGAGGGAGGGAGGATGGAGGGAGGATGGAGGGAGGGAGGATGGAGGGAGGGAGGATGGAGGGAGGATGGAGGGAGGGAGGAGGGAGGGTGGATGGATGGAGGGGTTTAGACCCACACTGTGAGAGAGAGTGTATGTGTATCGCTCCTCTCACCTTGTAGCAGAGAGGTTGCCGTGGTTACAGTCTCTGGCACACTGTCTTTGCTGTAAATGGACTGCAGGAACTCAGGAACACAGTCATTTTCATCTGTGATGATCACACGCACCTGTTTAATTAGGAGAAAGAAATTTTTGGAGAAAAAACTTTTGGAACTTCTGAGTGTAATGTTTACTGTTAATATTTATTGAGAGAGAGAGAGAGAGAGAGAGAGAGAGAGAGAGAGAGAGAGAGAGAGAGAGAGAGAGAGAGAGAGAGAGAGAGAGAGAGAGAGAGAGAGAGAGAGAGCGAGAGAGCGAGAGAGAGAGAGAGAGAGAGAGAGAGAGAAAGAGAGCGTGGGAGTAAATTCTTCTCCTCCTCCAGGTAATTTGATAGTTATCTTTAGGCCTTTGATAGATTAATTGTTAAACCTAATTAACTGTCTTACTATGAATTGCTTTGGCGACATTTTTGACCTTTTAGCAGCTCAGCTAATACAATCTATTTAAACTGAGAACAAAGTGAGCTAGAGACACCGAGTAAAATGTGAGTATAGTATAGTTGAAGGTAAAGTGTAATACATTGCAGGGCAGAAAGGTTGAGCTTGGGGTGTGCCAGGGAGCAAGAGTCATTCATATCTGGGCTTCTGAAAGTGTCTGATTGTGCCCAGTCTGGGGAGAGAGCCAGTAATCGTCCCTGGTGTTTATCACAGGAGAGGAAAAGCTGCTTTCAGTAGATTGCCCTTTCACTACTAACAGTCAGAGCCAAACTCTACAGCACTGGGTAAGCAATCCCCCAAGAGGTTCAATAGGGTCAGAAAAAGAAGAAGAAGAAAAAGAAGAAGGGAAGAGATGCTCTGCTGCTGCTATTTCTTCCCCGCTCCTCCTCCTCCTCTGCCCTTCCTCTCCTCTGAAAGAGAAACAGTGAGGTAACAGGGGATTACAGCATCCTCACTGTAATTCACTCTGATACACCAGTCATGGAGAGAGAAAAAAAAAACATAATCCACCAAATCCACACCTTTCCCTCCCTCATTACACCATGCAGTCAGCGCTTAGCGATGTGCTCAAAGGTGTGCGTTCATAAGCGCCTGTTCTTTGTTATCTGCCGTGAGCAGCAGTTACATCCCTATCCAGGCTCGGAGGGACACAAACTTCACCGATTTACATAGAGGCTTGGATTGCTTACCCAGGCCCATTAATAACCTAGCTGGCCACCAGACGGAGACCTGTAGTGTGGTGACTTTGGATCCAGTGAGAGGGCCTCATAATCAATACCAGCAGTGAGACAAAATGCAGCCTTAGCTGCCCCCTGTGACTACTAGGAGAGAACCACTGACATGAAATACAGTGTATTGTAGGGCTAACACGGCAGCCCATGGCCAGAGCACTGCTCTGCTCTACTCTACTATTCATTAGGGGGGTAGGGAGAGCTGCCTGCCTGCATTGACAGCTGTTCTCTTCCAGTCCAGAGCCTGCAGCTAAGGAGTAGAACACTCAGTCAGACTCGGAGTGTTCTTCCGATATCAGAGTCAGAACACTCTCTGAAGAACAAAACAACAAGAACTGGGAAGAACATCAGCTGACCCCCTTTAACAAACATCATGACTACTGTACCAAAGCATACAACTGTTCTGTTAGAAGAAGCACAGTAATTTGAGCTCTGCCCATGCAGCTCCCTGAGGAGATGCGAGCCAGCTAGCGGGGAGAGAGAGGGAAGAGGAGAGAGAGCGCTGTGCTGGGCAGTGCAGTGATGAAACAGAGGGTTGAATCTGACGTGAGAGCCAGTCAGCTCTGTTAAGGCTGAGGACCCTGCGGCGTGAAGTGGAGGGGCTGGTCACTGCCTTGTTAGGTAACTAATGGTGCTACAAAGTCTTCGCTGCAGTAGGTGAAACGCCTGGAGTCTGCCTGCAAATTAACAAAGCAGATTCAAAGTTCAGGGCCTTTTCACAACTCAGTCTCTTTGGAGGCAGCTTTGACAGTTTGACTGTTTGACTTATTGGATTTACAATTTTGAAGGTATGTGATGAGAGTTCAAAGCTGTGCCCTGTGGCATGTGCAGGCCAGTGAGGGTTAGACAGGGCAGGAGCGTGGGCAGTCGGAGCATGGCACGAGCATGGGCAGCAACCCCCCTCCCTCCCTCCCGCCTCTCTCTGTATCTTTCTCTCCCTCCTTCCCCTCCCTCTCCCTCCCTTCAGAATCTCCCTCCCTCCCTCTTTCCCTTCCTCTAGCCTTCTCTCTCTCTCTCTCTCTCTCTCTCTATCTCTCTCTCTCTCTCTCTCCCTCTCTCTCCCTCTCTCTCCGTCCCTCCCCCTCCCTCCCTCTCTCCGTCCCACCCCCTCCCTCCCTCCCTCTCTCCCTCTTCCACCGCTCCAGGCATTCACTGAGGACTCTCTCTGGACTTAAAGCTCACAGGATTAGACAGATCTTAGGAGCAGCTGCCAGTCTTTTCTCTCTCGCCCTCATGTTTGTTTCCCTCTACTGTTGTGCCTGAGGACAGGGAAGACCAGTGGATGGCTGAGCAGTGAAGATGTCTGTCTTTCTGCTGACGTTAACTAGGCATGATGCTCGCGTTGAGGCGGGGCACCACAGAAGAGAAACACTGGGAGCCATTCTTTAGTGTCTCCCCCAGTTCCCCAGCACAGAGACAACAAACTAGACCACCCAACATCATACATGTTCCCATTCCTTTTGTTCATGTAGCCATTGCCCATGTCTTCTCTCTGTTCAAGCATCTTCGCATCTCTATTAATTGATATTCCTAATCAGAATGATAACCTAGCGAACCCTGTGAGAGGTGTTACATTCAGTGTGTTTGTGTGTGTGTGAGAGAGTGTGAGAGAGAGACAGAGAGGGTCCAAGGCCGGCCTGGACCCACACACACACACACACACACACACAAACAGAAAGATGCACCATGCAGAGGCTCTTTCAGTTTCAGAACACTTGCAGATGGGACACTGCAGGGATGTTTTCACAAACAGCCACATTATAACAGATCATGCCTCTCTTATTATGTCCCTCTTCCAATCTTAGATTCCCTTTATCCATCTCTCCCCTATTCCATTAACCAATGATTCTCAATGATGTACTCTCTCGCCCTCCAACCCCCCCCCCCCCCCCTCTCTCTCTCTCAATTCAATTTAAGGGCTTTATTGGCATGGGAAACGTATGTTAAGATAGTAAACAAAAATGAAATAAACAATAAATATTAACAGTAAACACTCAGAAGTTCCATAAGAATAAAGACATTTCAAATATCATATTATGTATATATACAGTGTTGTAACAATGTGCAAATAGTTAAAGTACAAATGGGAAAATAAAAAAACATAAATATGGGTTGTATTACAATGGTGTTTGTTCTTCACTGGTTGCCCTTTTCTTGAGGCAACAGGTCACAAATCTTGCTGCTGTGATGGCACACTGTCGTTTTTCACCCAGTGTCTCTCTCCCTCTCTCTCTCTCTCTCTCTCTCTCTCTCTCTCTCTCTCTCTCTCTCTCTCTCTCTCTCTCTCTCTCTCTCTCTCTCTCTCTCTCTCTCTCTCAAACACACACACACACAAACACACTGAATGTAATGCCCTCACAGGATTGGCTAGGTTATCATTCTGAATCGACATTGGACCCACCTCAGCAGCACTGCTCAGACTGTCCTGATCCTCGCTGGCCCTAACCATGAGCAGGAAGCTGTGCTGGTCCATCTCAAAGTCTATGGTCCTGGTCAGAGTGACCTCCCCCGTGTCCGCCTGCATGCTGAACAGACTGCTGGGATTGATGAGCAGGCTGTAGCTGATTGGCTGCTTCTGGAAGGACACGGCTGGAGTTGCCAGGAAGCTGCCAGAGAGAAGGGCGGGAAAGGGAATTATTTATTTATTTATTAGGATCCCCATTAGCTTATGCTCATGCAGCAGCTACTCTTCCTGGGGTCCACACACAACATAACATAATACAGAACATTAATAGACAAGAACAGCTCAAGGACAGAACTACATACTGACAAAACACTGACAAAATGATTAATACATCTAGTGAGAGAAAGCGAGAGAGAGAGAGAGAGAGAGAGAGAGAGAGAGAGAGAGAGAGAGAGAGAGAGAGAGAGAGAGAGAGAGAGTGTGTGTGAGTGAGTGAGTGAGTGAGTGAGTGAGTGAGTGAGTGAGTGAGTGAGTGAGTGAGTGAGTGAGTGAGTGAGTGAAAGAAAGAGAGTGTGAGAGAAAGAAAGAGTGTGTGTGAGAGAGAGAAAGCAAAAGAGAGAGAGAGAGAGAGAGAGAGAAAGCAATAAAGAGAGAGAGCGAGAGAGAGAGAGAGAGAGAGAGAGAGTGAGAGAATGATGAACAAATCTAGCAAGGTTATTCAGTTTAGTGATGAGACAGCGAGAGACAGGAGATGTTTTCTGGTTTGTGTAATGTGTACCATAACGCCAATGGCGTTATGTTAAATGTTTTTGATGAGTTCCCTCAGGCGCTCGGCAGGAACAATCACCACAGATATTACTATTTTAACTGATGGGTGAGTGATGTCAGTTCCTGTCAATCAAAATAGAGAAGAGACTGGAGAGAATAGAGGAGGCAAGAGGCCAAAGGTCAAATCCCTTACAGTCACCGTCACTGGCTATAATATAGAGAGAGTGTATGTGTATGTGTGTGTGTGTGTGTGTGTGTGTTTGTGTGTGTGTGTGTGTGTGTTTGTGTGTGTGTGTGTGTTGTGTGTGTGTGTGACAAACAATCGTTGGTCGTATATTGAATAACTATGTATGCATGATTTATGTGAGCTTATGGCTCAATGCATAATGTTTTATGTATGGAAATGTCTGAGTTTGTTTGTGTATGTGCACTGTTAAAGTATGATAATGTGTGCATATCATTGGCAATCGGTACTATGTTTATGTATTCAAATGATTTGTGAATACTAGTGAATTATTTTCATGCCAACTTGTTTTTTTAAACTATGACCTTCATAACTTATGGTTTTACATTATGTACAGTGAGGGAAAAAAGTATAACATTTTTTACATGCGTTTTTCTGGATTTTTTAGTTGTTATTCTGTCTCTCACTGTTCAAATAAACCTACCATTGAAATTATAGACTGATCATTTCTTTGTCAGTGGGCAAACGTACAAAATCAGCAGGGGATCAAATACTTTTTTCCCTCACTGTATGTGTATGTGTATGTGTGTGACTGTCCGTGTTTGTGTGCATGTGTGCAATTTTTTGCATACATGGTACTTTTATATACAGAAATCACATTAATACATTACCAAACATAAGCTCTTTAATCCCACCCTTCCGCCACTCTCAGCCCATCCCACCTATCACCATAGACCACCCTCGTTTGGTTTCCATATATATATTTTTTTGTTGGTATTTTACCCCCTTTTTCGATCTTGTCTCATCACTGCAAATCCCCAACGGGCTCGGGAGACAAAGGTCGAGTCATGCGTCCTCCGGAACATGACCCGCCAAAACACGCTTCTTAACACCCGTCTGCTTAACCCGGAAGCCAGCCACACCATTGTGTCGGAGGAAACACTGTTCAACTGACGACCGAGGCCAGCATGCAGGCGCCGAACACCACAAGGAGTCGCTAGAGCGCGATGAGCCAAGTAAAGCCCCCTCGGCCAAACCCTCTCCTAACGACGCTGGGCCAATTGTGCGCCGCCCTATGTGACCGATCACGGCCGGTTGTGATACAGCCCGGGAACGAACCCGGGTCTGTAGTGATGCCTCTAGCACTGTGATGCAGTGCCTTAGACCGCTGCCCCACTCGGTAGGCCCGTGCCATATTTTTTCAATTGTGCCGTGATGTTTTACATAAAAGATGAAAACCTTTCCTACGAGTATTATTTGTTTATTTATTGACTGAATATGGCTTTCCAAATCTTCCAACACTGCTATTTGTAAGTGTCGCGCCCTGACCTATAGAACTCTAGTTTGTTGAGTCAGGGTGTGGAAATCTATGCTAGAAATTCTATGTTTATGTTCTAGGTATTGTATTTCTATGTTTGGCCGGGTGTGATTCCCAATCAGAGACAGCTGTCGCTCGTTGTCTCTGATTGGGGATCTTACTTAGGTAGCCCATTGCCTACTGGGTATTGTGGGATCTTATTCCGGTTAGGCTGGTGTGTAAAGCCTTTTGGACATCACGTTACGTTGTTTTCTTGTTTTGGTTTGTATGTTTATTGGGTGAATAAACATGTACGCTTTTCACGCTACACCTTGGTCCGACCCGTCTCTCGACGCTCGTGACAGAAGATCCCATCACAAAAGGACCAAGCAGCGTGCCGAGGCGGAGCGAATAGTTTTGTCACAGGTGGGCAAATGGTGGTCATGGGAGGAGATATTCGCTGGGAAAGGACCCTGGGCGAAGGTACAGGCCCGGGTAGGAGAGGATCAACGACAACGCCAACGGGACCAACCGCTGAGGAAGCCCGAGAAGCAACCCCAATAAAAAAATGTTGGGGGGCTAGAGGGGTGGTCGGGGATCGAGAGAGAAGAGCCCCGACCACTGCACCCGGTGGGGTTCTAGTTGGAGTCCCTACGACCATGGGAAGAGGAATGGGAACAGTTTTACACTGAATTGAGTGATGAATCAAGGGATGTTTTTTGTATCAGTTTATAAACCATGTGCCATGGAATCGGTACATTGAAAATCTCTTCCCATTTATTTTGCAACCTGTATGGCGCAGCTGTGAACATTGTTGTCCTCAAATGAAACTGGCATATTTTTCTATTAATGCCAATTATTTTCAGGCAATTTGTATCTTTATATGGCAGGCAAACAAGTTCCCTACCTTCTCCCTCTTCTGCTTGCCTCCTCCATTTTTGTGGTAATACTGCAATCAGTTGGTTATAACTGGATTGAGCAGACATTCCCATACTTTTTCGATAGTTACATATGTGACATAACTCCACCGTTTCTATTCATATTATCATTAATAATATCATAATTTTTTTATCCATTAAGAATGCTTTTTTATTAAGCAGTATATTTGAGTTTAACCATAATATTTGTTGTAATATTTGTTCTATGTGTGCGTTTGTTTGGGTGTGTGTGTGTTTGACTCCGTTCCATTCATTCCATTCCACCCTATAGCTCCTCTCACCAGCCTCCTCTGCTTTGCATGGGTGTATGTGTGTGTGTGTGTGTGTGTGTATGTAGTACTCACGGCTGTCCCTCTGGTGTGTTCTCAGGTAGTGAGATAGTGAAGGATGTGTTGGAGAACTGTGGTGCTCTGGCTCCTGCTATGACTGACACTACCACTGGGGGACTACGGCTACCCAGCCGGTCAGCAGCCACCACTGTCAACAGGTACTCTTTGTCCCTCTGAAGTGGCAGCCCTGTGGTCCGCACATGACCACTCTTCCTGTCCACCTCGAAACGCCCGTCACCACCTGCAGTTAGGAGACAACAGAGGAGTATATTTTCTAAATATATATTTTCTGACTAGCTAGAGGATGACAGAGTGAGGTCGTGTCAAATGGCAGTTAGCCAGATTTGAACCTATGCTTACATGTACAGTTGGCTGCGGCGTTACCGTTAGACCGGCCAGGCCACGACAACTTTCTTTTCTGTCATTCATTCATGGAACAGAACGTCCGGTATGTTCCATATTAGAGGGATTTATTTATTTAAAAAGTCAAGGTGCTTTTACTGCCTTTAATAAGGACAGCTGCGCAGCAATAATGAACCTTATAAAACACATTGAAAAGAAAGTGCAGATGGATTCTAATATTAGAGTAATTGACGGACAGATTCACATGTGCAATCCCACCCACAGGCACTTTCATTCTGCTGAACTTCCGCAATTGTACACAACATGACATAAGATAAGACACATGTTTATCTTAATGAGATGACAGACGTATTAGAAGTATAAAGGTATAACACCATTTATAAAACCATATAAAATCATGTTTTTTTCTCTGTCTATTACAATGCTGCCAGTTGATGTACTCAATGAAATCGTACTCAATCCCTGGACAGGAAACACCTACCATCAGACAGGAAGTACTCCACCTCCCCGTTGTTGCCTTCGTCTCCGTCCTGGGCATGGAGCTTGTAGACCAGTGACCCGGCCAGGGCGTTGGGAGATACCACTGCCAGGTAGGGGGAGGGGACCATGGTCCATTCTGGAACATTGTCATTCACATCAGTCACCGTCAGCTCCACCCGTACCAGGTACCAGTCTGGACCTGTAGAGGAATGGTAGAGATTGGTCCTTTGTAGCGCAGCTGGTAGAGCATGGCGCTTGCAATGTGAGTATAGTGGGTTTGATTCCTGGGACCACCCATATGGAAAATGTATGCACGCATGACTGTAAATCTAAAAAGGGATTACATTTTTTAAAATCCTACCGATCTACACAACCTACATTTTAGAAAATGTTCCAAATTAAATACATTTAAATTAAAGATGTATTGATTGCATACAGTATGTCTTTACACCTCAGATGTAATACTTGGTGGAAGCACCTTTTGGCAGCCATTACAGCTTTGAATCATTTTTTATTAGATTCTACCAACCTTGCACAACTCTTAGGGCAACATACAGTGCCTTGCAAAAGTATTCATCCCCCTTGGCGTTTTTCCTATTTTGTTACATTACAACCTGTAATTTAAATTGATTTTTATTTGGATTTCACGTAATGGACATACACTGGGGCTGATCATGCTAATGACACAGCGCCTGGCCATAGGGCTCTGCTCTACCGCCTACAGGGATTACATCATGCTGTCTCTGTCGCTAACAATAACCAAGGATCTGAGGGGGAGAAGCTAGCTGCCTTCAGGCTACATTGATCTTGCAGTGTTGTCATCCATCCAGCACATCTTACATAGTCTGAGCAATAATGAATGAAGAGAGCCAGAGTTGTCTTTAACTCAATATACAGTATGTTAACCGTAATCTCTCCCTTCCCTTTCAATCATTTACTTACAGTGCCTTGCAAAAGTATTCATCCCCCTTGGTTGTTTTTCCTATTTTGTTGCATTAAAACCTGTAATTTAAATTGATTTTTATTTGGATTTCATGTAATGGACATACACAAAATAGTCCAAATTGGTGAATCCTCTGTAGCTCAGCTGGTAGAGCACGGCGCTTGTAACGCCAAGGTAGTGGGTTCGATCCCCGGGACCACCCATACACAAAAATGTATGCACGCATGACTGTAAGTCGCTTTGGATAAATGCGTCTGCTAAATGGCATATTATTATATATTATTAAGTGAAATGAAAAAAATAACTTGTTTCAAAAAATTCTAAAAAATAAATAACAGAAAAGTGGTGCATGCATATGTATTCACCCCCTTTGCTATGAAATCCCTAAATAAGATATGGTGCAACCAATTACCTTTAGAAGTCACATAATTAGTTAAATAAAGTCCACCTGTGTGCAATCTAAGTGTCACATGATCTGTCACATGATCTCAGTGTATATATACACCTGTTCTGAAAGGCCCCAGAGTCTGCAACACCACTAAGCAAGGGGCACCACCAAGCAAGCGGCACCATGAAGACCAAGGAGCTCTCCAAACAGGTCAGGGACAAAGTTGTGGAGAAGTACAGATTGGGTTATAAAAAAATATCCGAAACTTTGAACATCCCACAGAGCACCATTAAATCCATTATTAAGAGAGGGCTGCCCACCAAAACTCATGGACCAGACAAGGAGGGCATTAATCAGAGAGGCAACAAAGAGACCAAAGATAACCCTGAAGGAGCTGCAAAGCTCCACAGTGGAGATTGGAGTATCTGTCCATAGGACCACTTTAAGCCGTTCACTCCACAGAGCTGGGCTTTACGGACTCTGGTGAGATGAGACTAAAATTGAGCTTTTTGGCCATCAAGGAAAATGCTATGTCTGGCGCAAACCCAACACCTCTCATCACCCCAAGAACACCATCCCCACAGTGAAGCATGGTGGTGGCAGCATCATGCTGTGGGGATGTTTTTCATCAGCAGGGACTGGGAAACTGGTCAGAATTTAAGGGATGATGGATGGCGCTAAATACGGGGAAATTCTTGAGGGAAACCTGTTTCAGTCTTCCAGAGATTTGAGACTGGGGCGGAGGTTCACCTTCCAGCAGGACAATGACCCTAAGCATACTGCTAAAGCAACACTTGAGCGGTTTAAGGGGAAACATTTCAATGTCTTGGAATGGCCTAGTCAAAGCCCAGACCTCAATCCAATTGAGAATCTGTGGTATGACTTAAAGATTGCTGTACACCAGCGGAACCCATCCAACTTGAAGTAGCTGGAGCAGTTTTGCCTTGAAGAATGGGCAAAAATCCCAGTGGCTAGATGTGCCAAGCTTATAGAGACATACCCCAAGAGACTTGCAGCTGTAATTGCTGCAAAAGGTGGCTCCACAAAGTATTGACTTTGGGGGGGTGAATAGTTATGCACGCTCAAGTTTTTAGTTTTTTTGTCTTATTTCTTGTTTGTATCACAATAAAACATATTTTACATCTTCAAAGTGGTAGGCATGTTGTGTATATCAAATGATACAAACTCCCCAAAAATCCATTTAAATTCCAGGTTGTAAGGCAACAAAATAGGAAAAAATGCCAATGGGGGTGAATACTTTCGCAAGCCCCTGTATATACCTTGTTTTTGTGAAAATTGCTCAAGCTGGGAATGGGAATCATTGATGGACAGAAATATTCAAACCTTGTCTCTGTATTTCAAACAGATTTAAGTCAGGATGGAGACTGAACTACTCAGGAACACTCAACACCTCTTTAGTCATTCTGGTGTGTCTTTGGATTAAAATGTGTGTAATTGTCCCGCTGAAAAATAAAACTATCCATGGGTTAGGTTTTCAGACGTCTAAGACGGGTTTTCCTCTAACTTTTTACCTGTGCTTTGCTACTTTCATATTTCTTTTGATCCTAAAAAACTCCCCAGTCCCTGCCGATGACCAGCATACCCATAACATAATGCTGCCACAACAATACTTGAAAACACAACAATCCTTGAAAATACAGAGGATCAACAACATTGCATTCACTCCACATTACTGGCCTGTATAAAAAAGTGACAAGATGGAAGCCTGTATTCAAATAATCCACATCCATTATTTTTGCAACAGGGCCGTTAAAGGAACATTCTAATTCATATTCATCTCCAGCACCACCCCAAAAACAACATTCAGTATGTGAAAATGGTGTGTTTCTAGGTTTTGTAGTAAAAAATAGAGGAAGATAAATTGTTTCTAATAACATCATCCTGTTTTTTAAAACCAATTATGAGTAGGCATTGCTCATAATTGGTTGATGATGTCATTGGAAACACTATCTTCCTCTATATTTTTTACTACAAAACATAGAAACGCGCCATTTTCACACATGTTGATGTTGGGGTGATGCTGGAGATGATACATATGAAGTTGATTAAAAAAATTATAATCTAAGTAATACTGCAAGACAACATGACAAAGAAATTAACTTTTTGGCCAAAATTAAAAACGACAGATTTGGGTCAATCCAAAACAACACAGAGTGAACCCTCTGTATTGTCAAGTATTATGGTGGCAGCATCATGTTATCGGTATGCTTGTCACCTGCAGGGACTGGGGAGCTTGTCAGGCTCAAAATAAATATGAAAGGAGCAAAGCCCAGGTAAAAAGTTAGACGAAAACCCGCCTCAGTCTTCTGAAAACTAAACCCTGGGATAGAGTTTATATTTTTCAGCGGGACAATTAGACACATTTTAATGCCTGAGTAGTCCAGTCTCAGTCATGACTTAAATTTGCTTGAAAATCAGAGACAAGGTTTTTGACAAAAACAATGGATATACAGTACCAGTCAAAAGTTTGGACGCACCTACTCATTCAAGGTAGAATAATAGTGAAATAACACACATGGAATTATTGTGATGGTTTGTGATGAGTCGGACGGCAGAGTGAAGGAAAAGCAGCCAACAAGTGCTCAGCATATGTGGGAACTCTTTCAAGACTGTTGGAAAAGCATTCCGGGTGAAGCTGGTTGAGAGAATGCCAAGAGTGTGCAAAGCTGTCATCAAGGCGAAGGGTGGCTATTTGAAGAATTTCAAATATGAAATATATTTTGATTTGTTTAACACTTTTTTGGTTACTAAATGATTCAATATGTGTTATTTCATAGTTGTGATGTCTTCACTATTATTCTGCAATGTAGAGAATAGTACAAAATAAAGAAAAATCCTTGAATGAGTAGGTGCGTCCAAACTTTTGACTGGTACTGTATGTTGTGCAAAGTGTTGTACAAAGTAGGTAAAATCTCATTAAATCTGGGGTGTGAAGACATACGCAATCAACACATCTTCATGATTTATTTATTTTATTAAATAGGAATAGTTTCTATAACGTTCTTTCACTTTGACAGTGTGGAGTACGTTGTGTAGATCTATTGGTAAAAAAATCTAATTTAAACCCTTTTTGGCTTTAATTATTTTAAGACAGCAAAATGTGAAGGCTGTGTACTGTAGACTTTCACTAGGCACTGCATTTATTGCTGTATGTTATTATTGTAGAGATGAAGTAACACATTCACAGAGTCCTAACCCAGAGCCTTACTCCTAACCAGAGGGTAATGTGAGTATTCATTGAAAGAAAATACAATGAGGTTTGAGAGATGTTCTATTTTCAGAAACAGAATAACCAAACAATACTTGACAGTATCATAGCACTATCATAACAGGCTATGAGGTACATGAACCAATCACTAAGCTCTGAAAGCCATTAGGCTACATGACAATACAATCATCGGCCATTAGTCCAATTTCACATAAAGCCATGCTAAAGGATGTTAATGTGTTGTAATACCCAAAACTGCACTTGTCACATTTAGATGGTACAACGCTTTAGAGCGTTTCAGTCACAATTAGCAAATTATGTGTTGAGTGTTTTTCCTAAATGGATTAACAGAAAACAGTAATCACAATTGAAATCACACACACACACACATGCTCACACGCTTGCACGCACGTGCGCACACACATACTTCCCTATCCCATCTGGACAAGAGGAATACCTATATAAGAATGCTGTTCATTGACTATAGCTCAGCATTCAACACCATAGTACCCTCCAAGCTAATCATTAATCTCGGGGCCCTGGGACTGAACCCCGCCCTCTCCAACTGGGTCCTGGACTTCCTGACGGGCCGCCCCCAGGTGGTGAAGATAGGAAACAACACCTCCACTTCGCTGATCCTCAACACAGGGGCCCCACAAGGGTGCGTTCTCAGTCCCTTCCTGTACTCCCTGTTCACCCATGACGGCGTGGCCATGTACACCTCCAACTCAATCATCTAGTTTGCAGACGACACAACAATAGTAGGCCTGATTACCAACAATGACGAGACAGCCTACATGGAGGAGGTGAGGGCCCTGGGAGTGTGGTGCCAGGAAAATAACCTCTCACTCAATGTCAACAAAACAGCACGCCCCTATCCACATCAACGGGACCGCAGTGGAGAAGGTGGAAAGCTTCAAGTTCCTCAGCGTACATATCACTGATGATCTGAAATGGTCCAACCACACCTCAGGAGGCTGAACAAATTTGGCTTGGCATCTAAATCCCTCACAAACTTTTACAGATGCACAATTGAGAGCATCCTGTCGGGCTGTATCAACGCCTGGTACGGCAACTGCACCAACCGCAACCGCAGGGCTCTCCAGATGGTGGTGCGGTCTGCCCAATGCATTACCGGGGGCAAACTACCTGCCCTCCAGGACACCTACAGCACCCGATGTCACAGGAAGGCCAAAAATATCAAAAAGGACAACAACCACCCGAGCCACTACCTGTTCAGCCCACTATTATCCAGAAGGCGAGGTCAGTACAGGTGCATCAAAGCTGGGACCGAGAGACTGAAAAAAAACGTCTATCTCAAGGCAATCAGACTGTTAAATAGCCATCACTAGGCGGCTTCCACCCGTTTACGTAACCCTGCACCTTAGAGGCTGCTACCCCATATACATAGACTTGAAATCACTGGCCATTTTAATAATGGAACACTAGTCACTTTAATAATGTTTACATATTTTTGCTTTACTCATCTCATATGTATATACTGTATTCTATTCTACTGTATTTTAGTCTATGCCACTCCGACATTGCTCGTCCTAATATTTATATATTTCTTAATTCCATTATTTTACTTTTAGATGTGTTTGTATTGTGTGTATTGTTGTGAATTGTTAGATATTACTGCACTGTTGGAGCTAGAAACACAAGCATTTCACTACACCCGCAATAAGATCTGCTAAACATGTGTACGTGACCAATACAATTTGATTTGATACACACATACACAAGACCACACACACACACACACACACACACACACACACACACACACACACACAAATAGAAAGATGCACCATGCAGAGGCTCTTTCAGTTTCAGAACACTTGCAGATGGGACACTGCAGGGATGTTTTCACAAACAGCCACATTATAACAGATCATGCCTCTCTTATTATGTCCCTCTTCCAATCTTAGATTCCCTTTATCCATCTCTCCCCTATTCCATTTACCCAATGATTCTCCCTCTAGGCTCTCTCTGTCTCTCTCTCTCTTTTCTCTCTGGCTCTCTCTTTCTCTCCAGCTCTCTCTCTCCTTCCCTCCTGCAGCTGTCAGGTAGAGGAAAGCAGGTGTTCTGTCAGGGGCTATGAAAGGGCCAATCACCAGGGGAATCAAAGAGCCCAAGACGCTGTCATTCTGGTTCCCTTTCTGACAGCCTGCCAGCTATTTATACCAGTCAAAGAAAGACGGGGGGAATCAGAGGGAGAGAAACAGGGTGAATGGGAGAAGATGAAAAAAGAAACAGAGCATCATGAGAGAGAAACAGAGGGAAAGAGGAAGAGAGAGAGAGAGAGAGAGAGATCGAGAGAGATTGACAAGCGAAACATGGACAAGTGCAAGAGAGAGAGAGAATGTATGATACATTGTCACCTAAGTGATCCTAAAACTCACAATAGCCAACTAGGATAACGCAGCAAGGACGGTTATGCCTCACAACCGCCAATTACAATCAACCGTGTTCCATCTGCAAAAGGAAAATAGCAGTACTCTAGTCTGAGATAAACAATGTCTTCTTAGATGATCTCTCATCTGATTATGTGTCTGTCTGGGAAACAAGACAGAGACAGTTGCTAACCACCAGGCACCACATGCCTGTGATGTGCCCAGTGATGCCCACTCATAAAGGCAGACACCAGCACACCTGCTTGCCCAGGACAATCCAATATAATTGGTAACCAACCACCTGCTACCAAATGGTGCCTAGGGGCACTTGTTGTCATGTATCGCAAAATGACAACAAGCAATTTATTAATAGGTTATTATCATGTTATTACTATTGGGAAATACCAGGAACCAGGTTATACTAATGGAAAGGAAAATAATGTTGAACCAAATGATCAGGTCCCTTTGGAAAATAAATTGTAAAAATCTAATGACAGCGAAATACGTGGCAGCATGACTTAAGACACATTGAGTACACTGCACTCACACAGCTTCAATTCTATAACTGCAACTGTTCTCTAGTTAAATAAAAGCAAAATATGGATTCAATAATGCCACCCGAACACCATTTTCATTGTTGTCGCCACTGTTTTTTTATGCACTCTAACTTATTATAGATTTGAAAATTGTTTTTCAGATAATTGAAAATGTTAAAGCAGCAATACAGAAAAAGAATGTGGCAACAGAGCAATTTAGACAGAGGGAGGGGGGTAGAGGAAGATTGAGAAGGGGAGGGAATAATACAGATGGGGGAGCAAGGGAGCAATTTAGAACACGGGAGAAAAAGTCATACGAAAAATAAGCACGGAGCAGCAGAGCAGGATTAAGACAAAACCCACAGCCTAAGAAATGGCCCTGAGGTTGTTATGGAAACAGCCAAATAACAAAATCTGGAACAAGGAAAAAACTGGCAGCAATTGCATAAATCAATGGAATTAAAGGGACAGAGACAGAAGGAAAGAAAAAGATAACCACATCTATAAAATAAAGATAGAGGGGAAATATGAAGCCTGATATTTTCAGAAATCGCACATAATGATCCTGCTGCACTCAAGTGTCCATGGTTCATTGAGAGTTTCTAATGGTTGCTCTCTGCTGCTATAACATATCCAGAATTAATTGGCAAAAAGACAAGAGGGGAAAAGGGATCATATGAAAAGCAGATCAGGGAGAAAGCATTACCCATATAATAAATCAGGAGGCTAATGGCCAACTTCCAATATGTCCATCCAGAGACACTCCCACACACTAATAATTATCATTACAATAGATGAGATATCCTAATGAGGAAATACTGGTACATGTCGACTGTTTGTCTTCATTCATTGTAAAGCTGTCCACTATGAAAAAGGATCATTTAATGATGGTTCAAAAAAGGAAAACAATATGAATATGGTTAGGGCTACAGTAGTGAATCTATCTACTAGCAACATTGATTAATGAACTCAAAATGATGTAGGTGCTACTTACATTCAAACATAAGTACAACTTCAAACAGACACTGACACTGAGAATGCAGTTCCTCAGCAAGCCTAGCATGACTGGAGTCTAGCCTGAGAGAAAAAACAACAACAACAACAGCAACAACAAAAACAAAGACAGCCTGATGTAGTTAATCGTGAGCTCAGTGACCTTATACACTGGCTGACCTGGGATCAGAAGAGAGATGAACACACGTGACAGGTGAAGAGTCTCCTTCCATTAATTGGCTTATGTGGACAGACTCCAGGGGCCGTGCTGTGAATCACGCATGAGATCCGAGCCAAATGTAGGAATCTCAGGAAGTGCAAACGCCAAACTTTTGACAGGGCCATGAATCGACAGGGCCACACTTTTAACTGGTTCTGAATAAATTACTGCACACTCTCCGCTTGTCACCTAGCACTTTCTACCCCTCTTCCGGACATTGTTAGCGAGGGTGCTTAGCGTGACCCCAATCAGCACCTGGCTCCCTCTATCCTCTCTTCCCTGCTTACTGCTGACAGAGGTAACACAGGCACAATTACTGTCTCTACCAGTCTAGGAAGAAGGGGGGCTTTCTCATTCTCTCTACTTCCAGCAATGCACGCTAACTACAGGAGTCCCTGTTCTCCCGGGAACACAGTTCTATCACTTTACAGCACAGCAGATGGAGAGAGAGAGAGACAGAGGGAGTGAAATAGTGTGTATGTGTGTGTGTGAGAGAGAGAGAGAGAGAGAGAGAGAGAGAGAGAGAGAGAGAGAGAGAGAGAGAGAGAGAGAGAGAGAGAGAGAGAGAGAGAGAGAGAGAGAGAGAGAGAGAGAGAGAGAGAGAGAGAGAGAGAGAGAGAGAGAGAGAGAGAGAGAGAGAGAGAGAGAGAGAGAGAGAGAGAGAGAGAGAGAGAGAGAGAGAGAGAGAGAGAGAGGTATTCCAATACCAATACATAGGTATTCCTCTGGACAAGAGGAGTACCTATGTAAGAATGCTGTTCATTGACTACAGCTCAGCCTTCACCAAAGCACCCTCCAAGCTCATCATTAAGCTTGGGGCCCTGGGTCTGAACCCCACCCTGTGCAACTGGGTCCTGGACTTCCTGACAGGCCGCCCCCAGGTGGTGAAGGTAGGCAACAACACCTCCACTATGTTGATCCTCAACACAGGGGCCCCACAAGGTTGCTTGCTCAGCCCCCTCCTGTACTCAATGTTCACCCATGACTGCGTGGCCATGCACGCCTCCAACTCAATCATCAAGTTTGCAGATGACACAACAGTGGTAGGCCTGATTACCAACAACGACTAGACAGCCTACATGGAGGAGGTGAGGGCCCTGGCGGAGTGGTGGTAGGAAAATAACCTCTCCCTCAACATCAACAAAACGAAGGAGCTGATCGTGGACTTCAGGAGACAGCAGAGAGAGCACGCCCCCATCCACATTGACGAGGCCGCAGTGGAGAAGGTGAAAAGCTTTAAGTTCATCAGCGTACACATCACTGACAATCTGAAATTGGCCACCCACACAGACAGTGTGGTGAAGAAGGCGCAACAGCGCCTCTTTAACCTCAGGAGGCTGAAGAAATTTTGCTCACCAGAGTACACTGCCTGCCCTCCAGGACATCTACAGCACCCGGTGTCACAGGAAGGCCAAGAAGATCATCAAGGACCTCAGTCACCCCAGCCACGGTCTGTTCACCCCGCTATCATCCAGAAGGCGAGGTCAGTACAGGTGCATCAAAGCTGGGACCGAGAGACTGAAAAAAAGCTTCTATCTCAAGGCCGTCAGACTGTTAAATAGTCACCACTAGCCGGCCTCCACCCAGTACCCTGCCCTGAACTTATTCACTGTCACTAGCCGGCTACCACCCGGTTACTCAACCCTGCACCTTAGAGGCTGCTGCCCTACGTACATAGACATGGAACATTAGTCCTTTAATAATGGAACACTTGTCACTTTAATAATGTTTACATACTGTTTTACCCATTTCATATGTATATATTGTATTCTAGTCAAGTCTATCCTATTCAACTGTTGCTGTACATATACAATTATATCCTACGTATTCTTCAGATATAATACATATTCTACATGACCAAAAGTATGTGGACACCTGCTCGTCAAACATCTCATTCCAAAATCATGGGTATTAATATGGAGTTGGTCCACCCTTTGCTGCTATAACAGCCTCCACTCTTCTGGGAAGGCTTTCCACTAGATGTTGGAACATTGTTGCGGGTACTTGCTTCCATTCAGCCACAAGAGCATTAGTTTGGTCGGGCACTGATGTTGGGCGATTAGGCCTGGCTCGCAGTGGCGTTCCAATTCATCCCAAAGTCAGGGCTCTGTGCAGGCCAGTCAAGATCTTCCACACCGATCTCGACAAACCATTTCTGTATTGACCTTGCTTTGTGCTTGGGGGCATTGTCATGCTGAAACAGGAAAGGACCTTCCCAAAACTGTTGCCACAAATTTGGAAGCGCAGAATCATCTAGAATGTCATTGTATGCTGTATCATTAAGATTTCCCTTCATTGGAACAAAGGGGCCTAGCCCAAACCATGAAAAACAGCCCCAGACTACTATTCCTCCTCCACCAAACTTTACAGTTGGCACTATACATTCGGGCAGGTAGCGCCAAACCAAGATTCATCTTTCGGACTGCCAGTTGGTGAAGCGTGATTCATCATTCCAGAGAATGCGTTTCTACTGCTCCAGAATCCAATGTCGGCCAGCTTTACACCACTCAAGCCGACGCTTGGCATTGCGCATCATGATCTTAGGCTTGTGTGAGGCTGCTCGGCCATGGAAACCATTTCAAGAAGCTCCCAATGAACAGTTATTGTGCTGATGTTGCTTCCAGAGGCAGTTTGGAACTCGGCAGTGAGTGTTGCAACGATTTTTACATGCTACGCGCTTCAGCACTAGGCGGTCCCGTTCTGTGAGCTTCTTTGGCCTACCACTTCGCGGCTGAGCCGTTGTTGCTCCTAGATGTTTCCACTTCACAATAACAGCACTTACAGTTGGCCGGGGCAGCTATAGCAGGGCAGACATTTTACGAACTGACTTGTTGGAAAGGTGGCATCCTATGACAGTGCCACGTTGGAAGTCACTGAGCTCTTCAGTACGGGCCATTCTACTGGCAATGTTTGTCTATGGAGATTGCATGGTGGGGTGCTCGATTTTATACACCTGTCAGCAACGGGTGTGGCTGAAATAGCCGAATACACTAATTTGAAGGGGTGTCCACATACTTTTGTATATATAGTACATATATATACATACGTACAGTGCCTTCGGAAAGTATTCAGACCCCTTGACTTTATCCACATTTTGTTATGTTACAGCCTAATTCTAAAATTGATTAAATAAACAAAATTATTCAGCAATCTACACACAATACCCCATAATGACAAAGTGAAAACTAGTTTTTAGAAATTTTTCCAAATGTATTAAAAATTAAAAAGTGAAATATCACATTTCCATAAGTATTCAGACCCTTTACTCAGTACTTTGTTGAAGCACCTTTGGCAGCGATTACAGCATTGAGTCTTCTTGGGTATGACACTACAAGCTTGGCTCACCTGTATTTGGGGAGTATCTCCCATTCTTCTCTGCTGATCCTCTCAAGCTCTGTCAGGTTGGATGGGGAGCGTTGCTGCACAGCTATTTTTAGGTCTCTCCAGAGATGTTTGATCGGTTCAGGTCCGGGCTCTGGATGGGCCACTCAAAGACATTCAGAGACTTGTCCCGAAGCCACTCCTGCATTGTCTTGGCTGTGTGCTTAGGGTCGTTGTCCTGTTGGTGAACCGTCACCCCAGTCTGAGGTCCTGAGCGCTCTGAAGCAGGTTTCCATCAAGGATCTCTCTGTACTTTGCTCCGTTCATCTTTCCCTCGATCCTAACTAGTCTTCCAGTCCCTGCCGCTGAAAAAAATCACCACCATGCCTCACCCTAGGGATGGTGCCAGGTTTCCTCCATACGTGATGCTTGGCATTCAGGCCAAATAGTTCAATCTTGGTTTCATCAGACCAGAGAACAGGGACGGCTTGTTCAATAGGGCGATATGGGCGACGCACTGCCAAACGGGAAAAGGAAGGAATTTTTTTTCTAATCAATTATTTAAAAAAAAATATATATATATATATATAATTTTTTTTTATAAATTTATAAAAAATTATATCACGGCAACAGCAGTTATCAGTGTTCACGTCTGATCTGACAGCCACTAAATGTCAAATCAGGCTAAAGTCGTGCTTCAAATGGCCCCGCCCGTTTTTTGGGCGATTTCAGTCAGGTTGAAAATCGCCCAGAAGTCTCTCATAGCCTGTCATGTAAAATCTATTTTTTTCACATTTCAAAGCTTTCAATACATTCTCTATGGGTGTCTGTGGGCTTGCACTTACGCGCTTTCGTCATACATAACGTAACCACGAATGAACGTAACTAAGAAAAGACCAGGTAGCAGCCTCAATCAATTCACTACTACTATCAAAATGGCTAGGCTTCAGTCCAACTCGATTGTGTCTTTGAAAGAAGTTCCTTTTTGTCGGCGAACAAATTAAGATAAATTGGCAACGAAACAATTAGGACCTCCCAGACCAAATTTAATAATTCAACAGGTTTCTACTAAAGGCGGAAAGTCCTACACCCGAGGATTTTCCAAAAATTGGTACGAACGAAAAAAGACATTGCCACTCACTCAACTGGATGACGAGGGATACAGGCTAGCTGTCCGCCGCCACAACGATGAGGTTAGTGTTGATAATCACAAGTTTACTGGATGTGGATATGGTGTAATAAAGGCAGTTTATTCAGAGGTAAATATATCTGGAATCGCGTTCACGGACCCGTTCGTCAAACTCTTAGGGAGCTATAAATTAAGCCCCATTACTTACCATATCAGATAAGAGAAATTGCTGCAGCTACATATATTTTACATCCTGGCCCTACATAGTTCACTATTTGCATCACTTACCAAAATATTACATGTGGTCATATATGCTTGGAAAGTGGAGATGCCATAGAACGTCAAAAAAGTAAACATTGCTGGAGACACATTGTCGTTTTGGAGAAGACATCGCGTTTGCTAGCGAAGAGATTTGTTGTGGCAAATGAACTTGGCCTGGGAATTGCCAGGAACCTCATGATAAGATATATGCATCAGCATTGCGAGTCTCATGATTCTATACGTATTGCGATTCGATACTGTGATTTTATTGCGCACCATATGTCTGTTGCAGAGGGATCAGAAAGCCATGAGAACGAGTTTTGATCAGTCATGGAAATAAAAGTGCTGAAAACTAATTGGCTCCCAATGTGAAAAGATTGAGAACAAGCTATGAAGGAACAATAATGGTGTTTTGGTGCAGGTACAGCCAACTAGCGCTAAAATATTGCGATATTGTCAATACAGTATATCGTAAAGTATCACTATGTAACTCGATTTCTTTCACCCCAATCCCTCAAATTAACGGTAAATAACTGAATTGTTTGCCCCACATTTAGCTAAGATGATTAGCTAGCCAGCTAAAATGTTTTATTTAGTTAGCAGTCGCATCTACAATAGTTTACTGTCAATAACATGTCTCCAACAATGACGTGGTGTCTCCAATTGTGTTGACATTTTACAATTGCAATGCGCATCCATGAGTATCCACTTTCTGTAGCTCAGCTGGTAGAGCATGGTGCTTGTAACGCCAAGGTAGTGGGTTCGATCCCCGGGACCACCCATACACAAAAATGTATGCACGCATGACTGTAAGTCGCTTTGGATAAAAGCGTCTGCTAAATGGCATATTATTATTATTATTATCTGAAGAGAGCCCCGAAACATTGTGTGCAGACATTTTATGCAATAAATGAAGTAGGTTCAATCTAGTAGTTCTGATCTTCTGATTGGTCCTGATGAGTTGGGCGAGGTCACCTCCAGGCTACTGTCACTGTTGCATTGGCTCTGAGTCGGGTTCTCTGTCTTCAAGTGTTCAGCCTAAGAGAGGGGATTTTTTTGTGTGTGTGTGTGTGTGTTTAACAGTGATGATGTGTGTGTGTGTGTGTGTGTGTTTAACAGTGATGATGTGTGTGTGTTTGTGTGTGTGTGTGTCCTCAGAGCAAGAACTCGTGAGTTGGAAGAACTGAGAGGCCTATGGCGTGGGTGTTGTCCTTGGCCACCTGCTGACAAGGCTGACAAGATAGGACCCTTTTGTCCATTGTTATTGGATAGGAACAGAACTTATAACCAGCTCCTGACCTAAATAGATCTTAGCACAACATTTTACTCAACATATCATATTCCATATTCACTATAACAAATATATTTACTACGACATTAGCAAGAACCGCCACATCCTCAGCCGGCTAATCCAGTGTGTGAAGTTTTGCGGAGTGTTTGAGTTAGCTTTGCGAGGCAAAGATGAAACTGAGGGCTCCACCAACCCTGGTAAGCCAACACTTTTGAGATCAGTCAATAAATGCTTCTGGTATTGACTTATATGCTGCCCCTGTCTTCATGTTGTTGCTGGACATATCTTTTTTTTAAATGTGTGTAGGTCACCTAAATCATCAGAAAAATTGCCCCTCCTGAGAATTTTTTCAGGAGCCGCCACTGCCAGAGAATCTTGTTTCTCATGGTCTGAGAGTCCTTTAGGTGCCTTTTTGCAAACTCCAAGCGGGCTGTCATATGCCTTTTACTGAGGAGAGGCTTCCGTCTGGCCACTCTACCATAAAGGCCTGATTGGTGGAGTGCTGCAGAGATGGTTGTCCTTCTGGAAGGTTCTCTCATCGCCACAGAGAAACTCTAGAGCTCTGTCAGAGTCATCATCGGGTTCTTTTTCACCTCCCTGACCAAGGCCTTTCTCCCCCGATTGCTCAGTTTGGCCAGGCGACCAGCTCTACAAAGAGTCTTGGTGGTTCCAAACTTATTCCATTGAAGAATGATGGAGGCCACTGTGTTCTTGGGGACCTTCAATGCTGCAGACATTTTTTGGTACCCTTCCCCAGATCTGTGCCTCGATACAACCTCATGGCTTGGTTTTTGCTCTGACATGCACTGTCAACTCAACTGTGGGACCTTATATAGACAGGTGTGTGCCTTTCCAAATCATGACCAATCAAATGAATTTACCACAGGTGGACTCCAATCAAGTTGTAGAAACATCTCAAGGATGATCAATGGAAAGAAGATGCACCTGAGCTCAATTTCGAGTCTCATAGCACAGGGTCTGAATACTTATGTAAATAAGATATTTCTGTTTTTATTTTTTATACATTTGCAAAAAATTCAAAAAACCTGTTTTCGCTTCGTCATTATGGGGTATTGTGTGTAGATTGCTTTTGTTTATTTAATCCATTTTAGAATAAGGCTTTAACGTAACAAAATGTAGAAAAAGTCAAGGGGTCTGAATACTTTCCGAAGGCACTGTATATTTATACTCTGGACTCCGACATTGCTTGTCCTAATATTTATATATTTCTTAATTCCATTATTTTACTTTTATAGTCGTGTGTATTGTTGTGTATTGTTAGATATTACTGTACTGTTGGAGCTAGGAACACAAGCATTTCGCTACACCCACAAAAACATCTGCTAAATATGTGTATGTGACCAATAAAATTTGATTTGATTGTGATTTGATTTTAAGGGAGAGGAAGTGAGACAGAGACAGAGAAAGACGGAGAACTAGAAGAAGCTTTGGCTAATTAAATATTCCCTCAGATTACAAGGGGCTATTTGGCCCTCTCCGGAAATTGTGACTTTCATAATCTTATTAAAGAGGAATGTACTGACTTTTTCACATTTCACATAAAACTACCAATTAAGAAAAGGAAAAAGGTCTTACACAAATTTTAAACGATACAAATGGGTAGGCATTCATTCGATTTTTTTTTCATAATTGAAAATACTGACGCTACCAAGAACACACTTCAACACACACACATTACGCACAGCTAGTTCTTAAATTGCACAATTCTATTTCTATTTCCCCAGCCTAAGGGGGAATAATGTCAATAATAGAGGGGGACATTGAGTTTTTCAGGGGGTCTCACACTGTCTAGTAACAATGGCAAGGTCAGGCACAGCAAGACTCTGTGTGCATACAGAAAACGTTCTACATTTACGGAGACAAGGAATATTATATAACACAGTACCAGGTGAATGCATATAGCCTCAGCATGGCCACTCATGTGCCACTCATGTTTCACTGTGTACTCTTGTTGATTGACATTGAGGAGGATTTCCTCATTAAGTGACTTAACATGTCGAAGGTTTCTCCATTCTCACCCTGCGTGCTGTGTTATCTCACCCTGGGCTGGTCTGGGCAAGGGCAGAAATCTGAGTCATACTCTCACATCACTTGACTTAATATAATACTTCTTCACTGTTAGATTGAACCACCCGGCTGCCAGTTCCTTAAAGGGATATGCACAACTTAATTAATATTAGTGAAGCAGACTGTGAAAACAGTTATGAGTTAAAACCAATTGAAGGCATTCAGTGCATTTGAGAGGGTAGTCATTTAAACGCTAAACATTTTTACACTAAATACATTTGAGTGGCTTTCATTTGAGTCAAACGGTATTTAGCGTGTGAGCAGTCTGGAAGAGTAAATCAGGTGTAATCCTGTTATACTATTAAGATGTGCTGGGGTTCAACCAGGGTTTAAAACCTCTGATTAAAATCTTAGGATGTTTGTCTCTGCTGCTGCTGCCCTGTCAGACCCAAAGCATCTCCTCCTATCTCATCCATTTCATGTTACATAGTCTACAGGGCATACAGCTTTTGGCTGGGAAAACATCAATGGCCTCTGCTCTTGGCTCTGTGCACCAGCCCCATGCTTGCCTTTGTAGTGAGTCTAAGCACACAAGCTATAAAGACAAAGGCCTTGTGAAGGAGCAGTGGATGGATGGGAAGATCAGTGGAGGATCGTGAAATTAATTCCCTGGACTAATGAAAGAATAACCACAAGCTTTGAAAGAACGGCAGCAGTCTCTCCAGCATTCCTTTCCATCTATCCCTCTTCTCAAAATGTATTTTGAAACATGTCCCATACTGCTTTAGGTTTTTTCCCCAGTACAATCTCTCAAAATAGAAAAAGAAAAACAAAGGAATATGGATAATGTTATTTTTGTTCTCTCTCTCGCTCTGCTTCTCCTGCCAAACGATCGCTGTGATTAGAGAAAATACAAGTTAATTGCTTAATCTCTCATCTCCTCTAGTATTCAGATAGAAATGAGTGGTGAGGGTTGGAAGGCTTCAAGTAATGAGGAATGAAACCATCATGTATCACAACCCAGTTCACCACGGCAACATCCAACATTTTTTTCATAAAGATACATATTCTAGACAGAAAGCTGGAGGCAGGCTTATCCTTGTGTCAGTATGTGTGTGTGTGTGTTGGTTCTTCTATCCTTGTGGGGACCTAAAATAACCAAAAGTCCCCACAAGGATAGTAAAACAAATACAATTCTCCCTCCTGGGGACATTTCCCATGTCCCCATGAAGACAAATACTATTTTAAGCATAGGGGTTAGGTTTAGGGTTAGGGTTACAATTAGTGTTAGGGTTAGAATTAGGGTTAGGGTAAGGGGTTAGTGGTTAGGTTCAGGTTAGGGTTAGGGTTAGGGTTAGGGTTAGGGTTAGGTTAAGGTTAAGGTTAGGGTTATGGTAAGGCTTAGGGTTAGGGGTTAGGGAAAATAGGATTTAAGGGATAGAAGAAGTTGCGTGTGTGTGAGTGCGTGCGTGTGTGTATGTGTTTGTGCGTGTGTGAGCAAGCAAGAGACAGTAAGAGAGATTGAGAAAGAAAGTGAGAGCAAGAGTGTGATTTTGTGTGTCGCGCAGTGGTGTAAAGCACTTAAGTAAATAAATATACTTGAAAGTACTACTTAAGTAGATTTTTGGGGTATCTGTACTTTACTATTCATATTTTTTGACAACGTTTACCTTTAATCCACTACATCCCTAAAGAAAATAATGTACTTTTTACTCCATACATTTTTCCTGACACCCAAAAGTACTCATTACATTTTGAATGCTTAGCAGGACAGGAAAATGGTTCAATTCACGCACTTATCAAGAGATCATCCCTGGTCATCCCTACTGCCTCTGATCTGGTGGATTCATTAAACACAAATGCTTTGTTTGTAAATTATGTCTGAGTGTTGGAGCCCCTGGCTATCTGTAAAAAAAAATTATTGTGCAGTCTGGTTTGCTTAATATAAGGAATTTTAAATGATTTATACTTTTACTTTTACTTCTGATACTTAAGTATATTTTAGCAATTACATTTACTTTTGATACTTAAGTATATTTAATCATTGACCCCAGGTGTTCCTGCTGCCGTTTCGTATAAAATAAGCAACAGTTTTGTCAGGCAACTGTGTCTACTTTGTCAGGCTAAATTATGTGTGTCTGCTGTACATATCCATTCTCTCCCCCCAGCCAGACTAAAGTGGGTGTTCTCTGAGTGTAAAGCACGCTTCAGAAACCCTGTTTTACCATGGAAGGGGGCCATACATTTGTGTTCAGCAACAAGAGATAGGGGAAACAGACTCTATGGCCCGGGGTAGAGCGAGAGAGCCCCATCCATCCATCTGGGAAAGGGAGGAATCCGTAGAGAGGAGCCCAGGGTTTACACGTGAAATCTGGGGCACGCGTGTATCACCCTGTCCCTCCGTCCATGGCTCTTTAAATTAAAGACACTTTCCCCTGATGGTAATCCCAATCCTGTCCACTCCACTTGTGATTGCGCATGTGCAGATTTAGCCCTGATTTAGCCCTGTGTCCCGGCCGGACACTTACAGTCACAACTTCTCTATCCCGCTCTAGATCAGGGTCTGGAAATCAGACCCTTATTTCTTCAGCCTCACGGCTTATCAGACACAAGGCTGGACAGAGAATATTAACGACAAGCAAATCACACAGATCTAGGCAGATCACCAATCTAAATCCGTTTGTGTGCTTTATCAACAGATATGGTGTCATGCTAAAGTGTTACTAAACATAGCACATCCCTGGAATTATCTTGAATATGTTGAATATGCCTACTTTTAAATTAAGGCTCAGAGGTTGGATGTGGGTGGTGCACACAAAAACACAATTAATTAGTTTGCACTATGAGTTAAAGTAGATATATTACCTTACAAATAATTGTTCTAATTGGGCGATTCCACGCCAGCGTAGCCCAAATACATATTTAGTAGCTCTGATTGTTATGGCAATTCTCACAAAGTAACTTCATTGGAAGGAAGGATGTTTGACATGCTTTTCACATTTGTAGCACAAAATGTATATTTTCAATCATGTTGAAAGTGGCTATTTCAGGCCTTTTTAGAACTAACATGCCTACTGTAAGACACTATGATCCGTGAACCGTACATGATACAGACAACATATTGGTGCCATTATACTCCTTATAGTGTTCTCTCAAATATGGAGTATGCCTAGATTTTGAAATAAAAAAATTCACTTTAATTTATTCAACATTAGAAATATGAATATGAATGTCTCAAAAGTACCCTTTTTGATTTTGCTTATTTTTAGACATATTGTTTGTAACAATATACTCTTCAAACACGTCAAATTTCCAGAGTGGGCTTTCTGGTGTTTTTAATGATATGACCCATTTTATACATAGACATTTACATTATCGGTCATTAACCAATCACAGCCCTCCTTTAGGGTTGCATATTCAGCAAATCAACAGCAGAGGGAGTTCCCTTCAAAACTATTTCCCATTCTCTGTGTTGGTGGTGCTCATAAATGTATTAGCAAAGAGCCCACTCTGGAAATGTGATGTATATTGTTTCAAACAATATGTCTTAAAATGAACAAAATCCAAAAGGATGTTGAATAAATGAATGTGAAAAAATGTATTTCAGAATCAAGACATACAGTACTCCATATGTTAGAACACCCTATAAGGAGTATAATGACGCCAAGATGTATGTTCACAGATCATAGGGTCTTACAGGAGGCATGTATAGGTCTAAAAAGGGCCTAAAATGTCCACTTTCATCATGATTTCCCAAACAATAGTATGTGATACAAATGTAAAAAAACATGTCAAACATCCTTCTCCCAATGAAGTTTCTATGTGAGAATTGCCAGGACAATCTGTGATACCAAACATACTTTCGGCCTACGCTGGCATGGAATTGCCCAACTTCTTCAACAGTGTTCACAAATCTAAGCAGCAGTTTTAATTATATTTTTATTTCTTCAACTGCAGGTTAATGAAGCCTACCTACCTGTCAGTTTAAGTATTATCTTAGACCCAAATTGAGGCTTTGGAGTCAAGCAGAAATGTGAGAGGTGTTAGCATTTAAGTGTTTTCACAGGTGTTGAGGGGGATTGAGATATGAAACCGAGAAGTACTTGTTTTCATTGGTGGGGGTGAAAACTAAAGGCTGAATAGAAACTGTTGTGAATGTTAGTACCTTTAGCGTTCTGGATTCTGTGCATCACTTTTCAGCTCCGTAACAATGCCAATAAACAGAAACGCGTGAAAGCTGCTAAACGGATTATTAAGGGGATTAATAACGTACAGGGGCAGAAGCGCTATGAGGGGATTAGTGTTGTCGCTTTGAAGTCAATTTGAGGAGAAAAATTGACTTGGAATGCTTCTACACCTCTTTGGCAAAGTGCATGCAATCCTACTGCAAGATTCAAGACAAAGAGAGATGAGAGAAGTAAATGATGGTGGTATGAGCAGCCCACGCAGCACTGATGTAATTCCACTGGAATAATTAAGCAGTTAATTTAGGCCCTGATTAAAACAGAACATCAATTTCACCTTCTTTTAAGACACACGACTAGCACTGACTTTCACTTTAGAGTTTGTCTGGCACTCGCAGTAGAAAATCTATGATTTGGACCGCCAACACCGCACAAACCAATTCCAACTAATTGTACCTCTCTCTCTCCACTGTTATATATTTGGTGATTATCAGAGGGGGGATTGAGAGAATGTATCTGCGGTAAATGTGTGCCTTTTCTAGGCAGCATCTCTGTGTTGCTAATTAGGCTGGTGATTTTTATAAAACGTGTTCTCGTTAAGCTGATGCTGCCTCTAATCAGGGTGGCTGTGGTGGCAGTGGCTGGATAACAGCATCAGTCTGGACACGCTCATTACAGCCCCCTATGAAAACCACTGGCCTAATGATCATCCCACCTGCTCACTCAGCTTATCCTAGAGCAGGCCCTCAAGGTCACCCCTCAATCAGATCACTAAACACTAAATACCCACTCAAGTTTATCAGTCCACATAGTATAGTATGCATAGTTGAGTATGTCATTATTGACTGCTAAATGTTTATTTCTCATTGAGTTGGACCAGGATTTTGACTTGACCACATGAGGGCCCAGTGTTTGTCTGGGTAATATGAATTTTGCACATTGCCATTTTGATGTGATGAAATCTCCTATGGATGTTACTGGGACCCAGTTGTCCTGCTGTACGTGCGTTCTTATAGACTTGCTGAATTGCGAGTTGTATTTTTGTTTGGGTTATTTTGGGGGGCATCAGCATGGCAGAGCATAGAGCTGGGGGGCAACCTCACCCCACAGGGCTTTGGAGGGGCATCTTTCACTTTACACACAATGCTGTCAGATGCTGAGCAAGGACTGCTAGCACAGCTGCACCACAATCACAGTAGAGTTACAAGCAAAGAAGCACTCACAAAATATGTCAATTTCCTCTCAAACATGAACGCATGCTCACACACACACACACACACACACACACACACACACACACACACACACACAGCTGTGTAGGAACAGAGAATACAAGCAGACAGAGCACACTATGTTCAGTGGGAGTCCTGGGTCCAGAGGCTGCAGATACAAACAGTATATTGGCATTACATGGACACTGCACTATTGTTTGCTTAGTAACCACTATTCTCCCAGATAGTAAATCACCTAGTGCACATTTTCAGACATTGCCTGGATCTTGTTCATTTGTACACAGTACATGTAGGCGTCTCCACTCTTCTATGACTTCCTATGACTTTTTTATTGCAATTTCCTTGACTTCCCATACCGCCTTTAGTGCCTCCCAGGCTAATACCAGCTACATGTGTACAGCATGTTATTATGGCTGGTTGATATATGCTTAACTGTATTTACCGAGCCGGATGGCTCAGCGGAGAATTGACCATGGAAGCCACTCTCCTATTTCTGGCATTTACCCTGCGTTCCCTCTGGCTTGTGGAGTGGCTCTGTCCGTGGCTTTACCAGTTCCCTGGTGTGGCCGGACGCTCCGCCATATAATCCTCTAGCCCGGTCGCTAGCCGCTATATAAAGCAGGTAAGAGGCTTGCGGCATGAAGATATCCCTGAGCTCACCGATTACAGGCCAGCTCCCGAGTAGAGTGAGAGATAGAGTTAGAGAGAGTGAGACAGAGTGAGAGAAAGCAAGATAGAGTGAAAGTGGGAGTGTGTGTGTAGGAGAGAGAGGGATTAGGAGAAAGAGAGATTGAGAGAGAGAGAGAGAGAGCAAGGAGAGAGAGAGAGAGAGAGAGAGAGAGAGAGAGAGAGAGAGAGAGAGAGAGAGAGAGAGAGAGAGAGAGAGAGAGAGAGAGAGAGAGAGAGAGAGAGAGGAGAGAGAGAGAGAGAGAGAGCGAGAGAGAGAGAGAGAGAGAGAGGCAGAGGAGTGGTGAAAGAGTGGCATGCTGGAGTGCAGAGGCCAGCTGCACACAGACCTGGTGCTCCAACACAGTGTTGACTGTTACACGCTTACACACGCAGGAGTAGTATGGTTATGCTATGTCACATAGATAAGACTACAAAGAAACGAACTCACAAACACAACAAGCTGTAAACTATTAACCTGCCAAAGATCCTGCACTCCACACTCACACACACAACACAGTGCCACACACAGAGTGAAGTGCAGTGTGTATCTGAACAGCAGAAGCCCATTACAGCGTGTACACCATGTCCCATGAACATGTTCTGGTCCTGAGTCAGTGGTCCTGGACTCCCCAAGGCCATGATCAAACTGTCACTCAGGATCCATCTCCCCATGGCCACTGCAGTATACCAACCTGTTATAACATGCACGGCTCCACACCACACTACTACATGGGGAAAATATGCACAGCGAGCCACTGACGACTCAGAACAACTCCTCAAGGACCACAGCTACTGACAACACCAACCCACGAGACGAGAAAACTTTTAGAGACACTTAACCTCAGAGACAGGCAGCCCACTATGCAGCCCCCCTGCCAGTACAGCACTAATCCACAGGGTTCCAGAGCAAGCCAACCACTTACTATGCAATTCAAACATGACACAAACCCACAAGCTGAGTTAGGAACGTTAGACTACATGTTTTTTCACAAGTGCACAGTCTACACATGTTGTTTTCACATGGTATTAAATAAGAAAGATAGTGGGAAAAGAGACAGTGAGGGTTGAAAACAACCAACAAGTGCACTCTTAAAAATGTGTAGCGGTAATTGCTCTCCTGTGAAAATTACATTGACACCCTCCTCCATTAAGAAAAGACTGAGAAAAACCACCCGATAATGTTGTTGCTGTACTGTATGTTATTTCACTGACATTTTGGTGTTCAATTTGTGATTTCAGCTCTCCAAATAATCTGGAATTCCTCAGGCTATGGTCTGTCATTTAGTAGTTAATTAGCGTTGAATTACGTCGGCACTGAAAAAACTAATGCATGCTATGTCCTCTTTCCTCCCATGCTGCCAGGAATCTGAGATTTGGGCAGAAAGTAAATGTGTGATTGTATTTGGGCCCAGCAGGGAGGTGTTTTAGATACATTAAGGCTGGGTGAGTGCTGTGCTGTGCTGTGTGGAGAGGAAAGGAAACCTTTAATAAGTCTATCTGGGAGATTGGAATGAAGGCGGCTCCAGCGCGGACCCCACACTGCCGTAAACGAGCACTCGCCAGGCTGGGGCTGCACTCAGGGCACAGCGCTGGAGGATGGTGCTCATACTTATCCTCTGCGTGTGTGCGTCTAAGTGGTTTTACCAACAAATGGAAAGGGGGAACTGGCTATGCTGAACTAGAGCAGTGGGAAGGGGAGGGCTGCTGGGCTGGCGGCTGCTGGGGTGGCTGGGGTGAGGAGGAGGTGGAACTCAGCAGTATTATTTAGGATTACTGGATTGCTAAAGTCTTCCACATAGCAGGAGGCAGACAAACAGCGCAGCGTGACCTATCTTCACCAGCTGCACTAAAAGCACAGATTATTATCCCCACCGTTTTGGGCAGCTTCCTTAAATAAGTGGGAAATACAGCTTTGCTCTCACTGAAATGTATCAGTAGGGTTGCACAACTACCGGTTGTTTACCAAAGTTACCAGAATGTACAGTAATTGTAGTAATTAACAGATAATCTATGGCAATCTATGGAATCATTGGTAATTTATACTTGAATAACATTTCAAAAAATGTATTCATATAAAATGTTTTTATCTTAATATTTATATTTGTGTCCCTATTGTCCATTAATTTCTATTGGATAAGGAGGAAGGGAAAAGAGAATAATTCATTCTAATCAACAATGGTTTCATTTGCAAGTAACTCTGCAACTCTTCCAGCTATTGACTTTTTTCACAACTACCACCAGTTTGTCGCAAAACATTTTCAACAAAAACATAGACAGAAAATAAAAATGTGTAAAAATATAAAGGATATTCCATGCTGAAACCCTCATATTAGGCCCCAACAATATTCAGTTGATGGCTATATTTAGGATACTGTTGAACAGCTTTGTCATTCTATTTTCTATATACACTGAGTGTACAAAACATTAGGAACAAATATTAAGTTGCACCCCTTTTGCCCTCAGAACAGCCTCAATTTGTGGGGCATGGACTCTGCAGGGTGTCGAAAGCGTTCCACAGGGATGCTGGCCCATGTTGACTCCAATGCTTCCACAGTTGTGTCAAGTTGGCTGGATGTCCTTTGATTGGTGGACCATTCTTGATACACACGGGAACTGTTGGTGTGAAAAACCCAGCAGCGTTGCAGTTCTTGACACACTCAAACTGGTGCGCCTGGCACCTCCTACCATACCCCGTTCAAAGGCAATTAAATATTTTGTCTTGCCCATTCACCCTCTGAATGGCACACATACACAATCCATGTCTCAATTGTCTCAAGACATAAAAACCCGTCTTTAACCTGTCTTCTCCCCTTCATCTACACTGATTGAAGTGGATTTAACAAGTGACATCAATAAGAGATCATAGCTTTCACCTGGATTCACCTGGTCAGTCTACTGTATGTCATGGATAGAGCAGGTGTTCCTGATGTTTTGTACACTCAGTGTATTAAAAACATCTTATTTTATCTTGTATTATATTTTAACATGTTATGAAAAAATTCCATAAAACCCTTGAAAGTTTCCACATGTAGTTGTAACCCCTGCCACCTCTGACCGAGAGAGAGAGAGAGAGAGAGAGAGAGAGAGAGAGAGAGAGAGAGAGAGAGAGAGAGAGAGAGAGAGAGAGAGAGAGAGAGAGAGAGAGAGAGAAGAGAGAGAGAGAGAGAGAGAGAGAGAGAGAGAGAGAGAGAGAGAGAGAGAGAGAGAGAGAGAGAGAGAGAGAGAGAGAGAGAGAGAGAGAGAAGAGAGGAGAAGAGAGAGAGAGAGAGAGAGGGAGAGAGAGAGAGAGAGAGAGAGAGAGAGAGAGAGAGAGTTATATCAGTTAACGAGTGCAAGCAGAGGAAAGACCTTGACGTGATGATGGATGGACTGTAATCCTGAGGTGTGCTGTGATGTAGTTTGACAGGGTTTCTAACACAGACTGTACTAGGATTATGACAAAGACATATGAACTACAGTACTGTGGAATCCGCTCAGACCCAAATACCAGTTCAGCTTTCCACTCCAACTTGAGAGGCAGGTAAACAGTGCAGGATAAAGAACATACGCACTTCTCTCTTCTATACATTTCTCTCCGCAAACTCCTATCTTTCCCTTGACACTGGCCCATACCGCTTTTCTCTTCATCTCCACCCTCCTTTTATCCATCTCTCCATTTCACACCTCCCTTCCCACTCTTGTTCTCACTCCTCCGAGAGGAAGATAGAAACAAAACAAAAACAAGACAGCACTAAAAAGCCGGTCCAAGGACGGGCTGAGGTCCCATGGTAATGTGAAGAGCTGCACAGCAGTGGACTGTGGGAAATCAGGAGTGATTGTGGTAGGAGGAAAAAATATTGAGTGCTCACCGGAACACCAAAAGTTTGTTTTGTTTTTCAGGTCTTTGGGAGTTTTTCCTCTGCAACTCAAAGACAGCACCTCCTCAGGGGCTCACACAAACAAGGACACACACACAGTTGGAGAAACAGCAGCCTGCCTTTACTCTCAGTCTCCAACAGACCCCTCCCTGCATCCCGAGGCATCGATCCAGATAAGTTGGAATGAAAGCGATTGTTTAGAGCAGAGGCTGTAATTTCACCATTATTCTCATAAGACGCAGCCCATGGGCTGAGGACCAGGGCCTTATTGGTGGTGGTGGCTGTGGAGGTGTAATGAGGCACTGAGGACGATGGGGGAAAGGATGGAGGCAGGAGGGGTGGTTAGAGAGCGGATGCCCCCGGCCGTGGCCCTCTCCCTGGGGGATGGGCTCACCAGGAGATGGGCCACCTGATGGAGAATTATGGGAGAGCGAGGGTGACATGTGCCCACCCCGCCCTCTCCTCCTGCCTGCCCACTCCATCCGCTCTACTTTAAGTGAGGCCGCTAGGCTAAGCTGCATAGCTTACTCAGCCTTATGACTGAAGGAACCGAGTGTATCACTGTGTGGTGCGCCCAGCACCCTCCCTCCAGTCCTCTGACCACTGCTTTGACCACGTGGTCTTAATCTGTCAGGCCCCATTACCCCCTCCCTTCATCCCGCTGGCTAAAAGTCTGTCAGTGTCTGGGGAAATTCAGACGGATTG